>NC_138732.1:8239424-8764424 GCF_965113295.1 Leuciscus leuciscus
GTGTATAAATAAAGCTTTTAATTATAAATGCTGTGAAAAAAAATGTCACAGTGAAAAAAAAAATCTTAATAATCCTAAAATAGGCTTTATTATCTTTAAGCAGAATCTAGTTTCTTTTTTTATTTCTTTTGATTTTAGGGTGAAATATGACCCAGTTCTGTGAGATTCACCCGGTTTTTAGTATCAGTGAAGGTCCGCATTTGAGGAAAGTAGATTAAACTCATTTTTATATTGTTCCATTCTGTTTGGCTCGTGTTGACATGGCAACCGCTGTTGATTGGCATCTGTTCAGATTTAGTTAGATGCGGGTTGCAGTAGCTATACTGGTATGACATCTAGTTAGTGATTTATGGATGACTAACACCAGTCAGACACATTCCAAAGTGCCTGGTTTGTCTGAGTCATTGATTCATACATCCAGTCATGCATTCGTGGAGAGGTGGATGTTGGTCAGATTGCTTAAAAAGATGGCAAAATATTGAACCATAATGATATTTAATAACAGGTTTTGACAGGCTTGATTTAGGTGAATTAGGAATTACAGTATTACTGTGGATTAGGCTGGTAATCCGTAACTGGACTAATGCTAGAGAGGCAGGGTTGATGGTGACTCAGTTTGATGCGACTCGTCACATGGACAAAAGGCCGTCACAAAGCTGATAAATACCAGAGTGGTGTGGTGGTGTCCGTGGTAGTCCCAGCGGTGAGGTCATTCTCCTCTCATCCACTTAAGATGGATCAGAAGCTGGCTAGCCTAGCGGGCATTGAGGCGTGTTGTGCACGGCTCCCTCTGCTGGTGCAGTACTGAGAAGATTCATCAAGTGCTTTGCACACTAATCTAAATCCGCCTTACTCATGGCAATCGAACACATCCTGTGATTGCATACATGGTAATGCCTGGAGATTTACCTAAGAGGCTTCATGTATGGGTGAAATTATTCTTGCTTGCTGTTGGATTGTGATTGTGAGCGTATATATTTGAATGATGTCGAACATCATCTGACCACACAGATATGAGCTAGTGCTTAATATTAAGTTTTCAGGGAATTTAATGCTAGTGAACGGTAAAGTCAGCATGAAGTCAAAACGGTCTCAATCTTAATCCTTTTATTATTCCAAAGATAGCCATTATTTAAGATAGTTATTTAATGCTAGTCAAAGTAAAACATAAAAAAATAGGGTTTCATGTTGACTTGCATTGGTGACTCAGTCCTGTGCTGTACATATTCATGTCTCTATATACAGTAGGCTATGTCTTATTAGAATTTTAAAAGTTTAAATTTTAAACTTACTCCTTTAAAAGATGTAACTCAGAAGGTTGAATGAAATAATTCCTCTACTTTGGTTTGAGCAGATATTGCCCTTCAAAATGTAAAAACACGAACGAACACACGAACGAACACACACACGAACACACACACACACGAACACACACACACACGAACGAACGAACACACACACACGAACGAACACGAACACACAAACACACGAACACGAACACACACACGAACACACACACGCACACACGAACACACACACACACACACGAACGAACACACACGAACGAACACGAACACACACACGCACACACGCACGAACACACACACGCACGAACACACACACGCACACACACACACACACACACACACACACACACACACACACGAGAACATAGTGTGTTAGGGCTGGGTTTGACATTTTATGGTTTTGGTTTTTCTCACTCATTCCAGGAATCTGCATGATAATATGTTTCAGGCTGTTAAATAATCAGTTCAGGCTGACCCCCTGATGTAATGTAAATATCATGAGCATATTTCTAGAAATAAGTACATAAATTGCAACACAAGGATATTAATCTTTTAAAAGTGTCAGAGTTCAGAGATGACTCTGCTAGTGTAATAGGTTGCTGTGGTGTTGGCCTGCTTCTCTCCACTAGAGGGCAGAGTCAGATAGAGATTCATTATCAATAATAAGAGCATCTCTGGTTGGACTAACAGGACTGCTGTTGCAAAGCTTGAATGCTACACTTGATTGTGCATAATGTTTAAAAGAAATGCATATTTGGAATCTAATAATTAGTTTGACCATTTGAATGTCCAGTTTACGTTGGGGGATTCTGTTCATAGCTTAATCTCAACACCATTACAAAAATAACACTATTATCTATAAGATTTTGCTTTTTTACACTGCTGTCACAGTGCTCTCATCCAGTCCTTTACCAATCATGTTTTCATCCTGTTTTATACCTAAAGTTAATATTGTTCTATTTTCTTTGTTTGCTTTTTGCTTCTAATTACAAAGACATTTTGCAGTGGTATTACCATGATATACAGTACAGGCCAAAAGTGTGGACACATTACTATTTTTAATGTTTTTGAAAGAAGTTTCTTCTGCTCATCAAGCCTGCATTTATTTGATCAAAAATACAGAACAATTTTTTTAATATTGTGATATATTATTACAATTTAAAATAATTGGTTTTCAATTTATTATACTTTAATTATCATTTATTTCTGTGATGCAAAGCTGAATTTTCAGGATCATTACTCCAGTCTATCACATGATTCTTTAGAAATCATTCTAATATTCTGATTTATTATGAGTGTTGGAAACAGTTCTGCTGCCTAATATATTTGATGAATAAAAGGTTAAAAAGAACTGCATTTATTCAAAATAAAAAAATATTTTCTAATAATATAAATCTTCTTTACTATCACTTTTTTTTATCAATTTAACACATCCTTGCTGAATAAAAGTATTGATTTATTTCAAAAAAAGAAAGAAAAAAATTACTGACCCCAAATTACTGACCAGTAGTGTATATTGTTGTTACAAAAGATTTCTATTTTTAAAACATTTGCTTCTTTTTTTTCATCAAAGTATCCTAAAAAAAGTATCACAGGTTATGAAAAAATATTAAGCAGCAGAACTGTTTCCAACTTTGATAATGAATCATAATTATTAGAATGATTTCTAAAGGATCATGTGATAGACTGGAGTAATGATCCTGAAAATTCAGCTTTGCATCACAGAAATAAATGATAATTGAAAGTATAATAAATTGAAAACCAATTATTTTAAATTGTAATAATATATTGCAATATAAAAAAAAAAATTCTGTATTTTGATCAAATAAATGCAGGCTTGATGAGCAGAAGAAACCTCTTTCAAAAACATTAAAAAAAGTAATGTTTCCAAACTTTTGGCCTGTACTGTATATCAGCCCAAATTGTAAGTTTTTGTTAGTATAAAATGCCAAAAATGTGACAACCATCTGCTACTATTGTATCTTTGAAGTACTTTGGAATGAACATTAAAGGGATAGTTCACCCAAATGAAAATTCGGTCATCATTTACTCATCCTCAAGTTGTTCCAAACCTGTATGAGTTTCTTCTGTTGAACACAAAACAAGATATTTAGAAGAAAGTTGGGAACCAAAAAGTAGATGGACCCCATTGACTTTCATAGTAGGAAAAAAAAAATACAATGGAAGTCAATGGAGCCCATCAACAATTTAGTTATTGACATACAAAATATCATCTTTTCTGTTCAGCAGAAGAAAGAAATTCGTACTGGTTTGGAACAACTTGAGGGTGAGTAAATCATGACCGAATTTTAATCCCATTAATGTTCCTTCCAAAGTACTTAAAATATACTATAGTAGTAGATGCTTGTCACATTTTTGCCGTTTTATACTCCCTTCTCAAACAGAACTTCCACTCTTCTATGTTTGCCCCTCAGTGAAGCAAGGATAATGTGTGCTTAATAACTGCTTTCCATATTCATTGAGTCTGTCTCTCATTTGATTAATAGTATTTATCTTATGTAGCCCCGCTCCTTTTCAGTGTCTTGTCCTGTTTGTATTGCCACAGCATGAAGGTAAGATCTTACGCACAGTTTAAGATCTTCCCGGTCTACGGACATTTATTATGACATCCACTTCAAATATGACAATGCTCATATGACAACTTTCGTTAAAGGTGCTCTAAGCGATGTTGGGTGACGTCACTTCTTGTTGACGTTCGAAGTATTGTCAAACAAAATGGAGGCTAGCTCGACCCTCCCTCCTCCTCATCCCGTCCCCTCCCCCTCCCTTCCGTGCTTCCTGAAACAGTCATGAACCATTTAGAAAAACTGGATTTACTCTTCTGTCCAGCAGAAACAGAGCCACCTGAATGTCGGATTGGAAGCCCTTCTGCCGACGGAGTTCTCGCCACCTTTTGAACGCTTTTCCGATGTAAATTCGGGACTTTGCGTTCCTTCTCCTTTTCCCTCTTATTTGTTATTTGTTCATCGGAACGTCGTCTCTTTAATTGGTCGTGTGTCGGCCATATCAAAATTCTCAAGAATATAGAATTTTCACGTTGGTTGTTGTTAGGACATCTCTCCTCTAGCTAACTTCCCCAACCCCCACCCCCAAATCATTCTTGTTGGTTATTGTCTGGAACACTGTTTGTTATGTTTCGTGGTCCAGACTGGGCCAGTTTGTTTTTCTTGCCGTTTGTGGAGCCTGGGCTGTCTACAGAGAACGTGTTTTTTTTACAGTGTGTTCAGAGACAGGCAGCTAGCGGATAGTGAGGAGATGTTTGCTGTACGTGACACAATGTTTTGGCCTAAAAAAAAAAAAAAACGTGTGATGTCGCTTAGAGCACCTTTAACTCTACAGTAAGTAAATCCAGCCAGTTACTCTTCGACAGCGATGCCATGGAAATATACAGGGCTACTGCAAAAATGGAAGTTCAAAGACAAAATTCTAAAGATTGCTGCGTGCTTGTTTCTCTGGTGCATAAGGTCTACAGATAATCAATAACAGTCCAGTGTGACCTGATTCCAGCAGACGTGAGTGAGGAATCAGCTGTGTGATTGATCGTTGTCCTGTGACGTTAGACATTTGGTGCATTCGTATTGGATAGTTAGTTTGGTCATTTGTTACTGATATTCCGGGAAAATATCTGGAGAATGGGCGCAGGCAGCATCATGTCAAAAAATCTCACAAACACCAAGGAACAATATGTTTTGAATCAATTTGATTAGAAAATGGCACTTAAAACATTTCATGAAGACAGTCTGACAAGCCTATTGATAATGCTTTTCATTTCACATCCTCTCCGGTGTGTTTTTTAGTGGAGTCTTTAATTCTTTGAGTGGAACTAAATGCATTTGTAAAGAAAAGTTTACTAACTTCAAACATGCAGGCATACGGGGAACATGATACTGTATTTATGAAGTCATTATGTGATGTCAGACCATGTTTAACATGCATTGTAAAGGACTAATGCATCACATGTTGATGGTTTCACTTCATCTGCCTTGATGGATGTGTGACAGCGAAGCTCTGGTTTGGATTTATTCTGCTTTTCAACAGCACAACTGGATTCAAGTGAATGTGTCTAAGATCAGCCCGTATTCTATTTTCATTTGTGATTTCCATCTGTTTCAACATTCTTCCGATGCTTAATACTATATGCTCTAAAAAAGCATTTGTGGGAAGCTTAAAATGTCTTTTACCAGAAAAGATTCATTGTGTAATCTCTTGAGTAAGCTCTCTTATTTGAAATGTTATAGAAAATAACCCAAAGTGACCCATTTGCAATTGTGGTATAGAAGGATCCTCTTTCTTGCCCACTTTTTCATGTCAGACGTGTTGTTGAAATTGTTTTCTGTGACATGAGGTTACAACACAATTTATATTTTTATTTTTGTTTACAATTTAAAATACTCAAGCACCCCCCCCCCCCCCACACACACACTAAATTTACACAGAATATTTAATTATTTTGATGCGTGTAAAAATGTTTCAATGAATATACCGTTTTTTTAAAAAAAAATTTAAATTTTTTTTTTTTTTAACTATAATCATTTAAAAACTACCTTTCAAGAGTTTTGGGTCAGTAAGGTGTTTTATGCTCTTATGCTCACCAAGGCTATATTTATTTGATCAAAAATAAAAGTAGAACAGTAGTGTTGTGAAATTTCTAATATGCTGATTTAAGAAACATTTTGTATTGTACTTGTTGAAAACATTTTTGCTGCTTAATGTTTTTGTGGAAACTTATGTTTGGAAGTTCAAAAGAACAGCATTTTTGATATAGAAATATTCAATTTAATGTGATTTTACTAAATAAAATGACTAATTTATTAAAAAAATCTTACTGAATCTTTCTTTCTTTTGAATGGTAGTGTGTATTTTAAATTTTAGTATAAAATAATAGCAAGCAGAGACTTCTGTGAACAGTTCTTTAGTGTTGATGCATATGATTTGAGTTTAGAACTGATTCACATAAATTATTCAAACTTACCAACTTTAACAATATTTTGATGCCAGAAAGTTTGCTTTAGGAAGAAATATACAAATATTATGATTCATGCTGCTGCTTAATTTTATTTCACCAGCATTAATATTAAATATTGCATAAATATTGGGAGTGAATATACAATATGAATGTTTTCTGTCGCCTATTCCTTCAACACACTTGCCCTTCATTCAGCGTCGCTCCAATGGGGTTCCATTCAGTTCTTATGTCATCTGGAAGACATCCTGTTAGCTCTATGGAAACTGCGGAACTGGGGACACTGGCCAAATGATTCCGGAACTCAATCCCATGTCTTCTCTCACAGAAGGAAAACAAAGCTTTAAATTCTTGGCTCAGATTTCTTTGTTTTCTTTTGCCTTGTGACCTGGAGTTATGAATGGGCTGCTCAGGCAGGCCAGATGACATTCACACACTGGCTTTCACTCACTTGTGTCCTCACTACTCTGTCTCTTTCTTTCCTAGAAGTTCAGGGTGGTCTCCAAATTTGGAGGGTTAGATGATTTCTTGGCCAGAAAAGAGGCTCAGAAAAGTAGTTAGTGTTGTGAATGAGGTAGATTTTTATATTTTCTAAACAAAATGGAGAAGTCAGAAAAGTCAGTGTAGGTTAAGATTTTCTAGGTGGTTGTGAGGGTGTTGCTAAGGGCTTGCTTGCTTGTCTCTAGATATGGCTGTCATCTGCAAGGCACTTTGAAATGGCATATTTCAAACTTCTTGTTTCTAGTCCATGTCTTGGCCATTCTGGATAAAGCAGTTAGCATTTTCCCAGAAAATACCCACCATAGACTAACATAATCCAGCCAGTTAGACTGAGCTTGAACGTTGTGCGTTCTCAAATCGCCTTCTCCAGTGAGTGAGAACAAAATCATCAGGTTTTCATTATTCCAGGCAGCACTTTTGTGCCGGAATAAAGAGCAGCCTGTCTTTTGATAATGATGATTATACAGTAATGACTATCACAACAATGACACAATCCGTAGCCGGGATTTGTACCCTCGTTAAATAAAATGATGTATATGAAAAGCTTTTCAGCTTGTTGGAACACACCCTAGTCACACACACCATCTGTGTGTGTGTGTAAGTGTGATGACTTGTTATTCTAGTTGATTAAAGCATTGATTACAGCTATTTTTAAATGTTCAGGTTGCCAGTTTGCTGCAGGGTGTTGGCAGATCAATCTTTATCATCCATTTCCTGGATAAGAAACAATGCAATAAATGAGTAGCTCACTCAAAATAATACCCATTTTGTCAGTTTTTAACCTTTGTCGTTCAAACCCTAAATTATTTCCTTTCTTCTGTGAAACCTGACAGAAGGCAGTTTGTCAGCGCCGCCAGAGACAATTTATATAAGAGACATGCCACTTCCTCAATCCTCAATACAACTATATAAGGAAAGCCCGTAACGGCAAAGATGGCGGTTGTATGCACATGTCCCGCCCCTCCCGCTGGAAAGCCAATCATCTGCTTTTAAAAGTCAAGCCGGGAAACATTTAAGCCTATCGTCTGGTTCCACTGACGCATGCGCACAGTTGAGGTTTTGCGACAGCGGAGAGAGAGAGAGCCCCGGTCGCGCGCACTCTCTCTCTCTCTCTTCGGAGCCAGGCGGAAGTGTAAACAAGACCTCACCGTCTCCAAATTAAGCGCTGTCTTGCTCTCTCTCCCGCACGCATATTAATCAAAATAAAACAACATTATGGTAAAAGGTCGGAAGACCAAAGTTTCATGTGGAGCATTCAGAGATTTTTTTTTTGTTTTTTTTTTGGATTACCGCTGGGTGTGAATTGTGCTAAAATACGTTGCCTTATCTTCTCTGAAATGCGTTCCGCACATTCAGCTGACATAAAATTACTCTCTAAATAAACGAAAAAACCTATCCAGTGATGTAATGTTTTCTGTGTTGACACTAACCTTGTGGGATGTCCATGTCCTAACTGCTGGGATAATCACACAACCGTATGACACGTCCAATTCGCGAACTAATGACTCCTTTGAACCAATTCATGTTAATGAATAGTTAAAACAACTGATCTATACAATACATTGTTATTAATGATAAAGTGCAAACCTGCTTATATTTAAATAATGGAGAACAATATTGACATTGATTATTGCACAACACCGGCATTCTGGATAGAGACGTAAATGAAGTTGGTGTCGTGAACCCTTGCGCATGCGTAGTAAAGTATAACCTGTGGGGAAAAGGGCGTTTTAAACCTTATTTTGGGGCAAAGTCATCAAACTTTTTCAGCGATTTTTATCATATTTTACTGCTGTTTCTATACATGCAGTTTTTATGTCCCGGTGACCAGTGAAAGTGCAGTTCTGACTCTCTGCCCATTCATTTAGATAGGAGCCTGGTCTTGTTAGTCCGAAATAGCTGCCCGGAGGCGTTGCCAAGATGGCGGCCGAGTGGCACGACTTGCCTAAAAGGACTTTGGCGCCGCTCTTTGCTATAAAATGAGCATGGATGATCAAAAAGGCTAAAAAGCATGAAATAATAAAGTATCATAAAAGTAGCCCATGCAACTTGTGAGCCGTATTCCAGTTCTAATGTACCTACAGTATTTGATATTTTTATGTTTGAAAATGTAAAAAGAGCTTTTTTTTTTTTTTTTTTTTTTTTGATGCATTCAATTCATCAAAAGTGACCGTGGAGACATTTAAAATGTAAATTTTCAAATAAATGCTGTTCTTGAGCTGAGAACATAGGTCACATTTCACTTCAAATTATATATATATTTTTTTGTTTGTTTGTTTTCTGTTTATTTAAAGTGTGTGTGTGTGTATGTACGTTTACAATCCGATTATAATGGGATTTTGTCAATATCGCGATTAAACTTTACTTCATGTAAACAAATACTTTGATCGAACTAATGCGATTAAGCTCATAACCATAATCGCTAAACTCTGTCAACACAACTCACTGCAGTCTCTGCTCCTTATCTTCATCTTCAGATGGTGCGAAGAACGTGACAGCAGCGTAGGCAACCAGTTACAGCACCATTGCTACTGTATGTTCATCACAGCACCGAATAAAATTCAATACGTCCATAGAAGTGTGTTTTGTATTTGACTTAAGTGAATTAAAACCGTGGCCATTGGCCAGTAATGCACCTATTGTATGTGAGTACATAATTTGTGCTATGCATTGGGGTATGTGACGAATGCTGGTAAAAATAACCACACTTCTTGGCGAATAATGAAAATAGCATGTAAACTGGAGCTAAGAGTTTTGCTTGTCATGTAAAAATCTTACTGAATAATTAAGTCCTTACTCTGATTATTGTAAAAAAAAATAAAAAAAAATGCATTATTGGTTCACATGGAAACGTAAGGATTTATAATGTTACAAAAGATTTCTGTTTCAAATAAAGGATTTTTTTGACAAACCAAATCAGTTTCCACCAAAATATGAAGCACCACAACTGTTTTCAAAATTGATAATAATAAATGTGTCTTGATCAGCAAATCAGCATATTAGAATGATTTCTGAAGGATCATGGGTAACACTTTTTGATGGTCCCTTTTGAACATTCTGTTGACTATTAGTAACTTTGCAACTACATGTCAACTAACTCTCATTAGAGTATTAGTAGACTGTCTGCTTAAAGGAACACTCCACCGTTTTTTGAAATGGGGCTTATTCACCTTCTTTCCCACATTTAAATAGGTGGGCAAATGCATTTTTGTCTCAGTGCATGCATTGTTTTAGTTTGACAGGGTCGGCGTGAGCTTAGCTTAGCATAATGAATGGAATCCTTTGTTGCCAGCTAGCATGTCCTGAGTAAAAGTGATATAAAAATAAAAAAAACCCTACCTAATTACTTTTTGTGGCCTGCGTATTCACAAGCACAAATAGCGATGCAGATTAACACTAGGCGATTTCCTAGGCAGATATTGACTTATATATTAAGGACTATTTTAGGGGGAAGCACAGGCGAAGCACTGCTACTTGGGCGTGATATCTCTGCGCCCAAGTAGCAGTGCTTCACCTGTGCTTCCCCCTAATATAGTCCCAAGTCAAAATCTGCATAGGAAATCGCCTAGTGTTAATCTGCATCGCTATTTGTACTTGTTGTGAATACGCAGGCCACAAGAAGTAATTAGGTGTTTTTTTTGTTTTTTTTTTATATCACTTTTACTCAGGACATGCTAGCTGGCAACAAAGGATTCCATTCATTATGCTAAGCTAAGCTAGCGCCAACCCTGTCAAACTAAAACAATGCATGCACTGAGACAAAAATGCATTTGCCCACCTATTTAAATGTAGGAAAGAAGGTGAATAAGCCCTATTTCAAAAAACGGTGGAGTGTTCCTTTAATTTCTGATAACTCTTTATTGTGATGCTCCTCCAACAGACACTCTACTGACTATAAGTAACTTTGCAACTACATGTCAACTTATTCTAACCTTACCTGTCTACTAATACTCTACTAATACTCTAATGAGAGTTAGTAGACATGTAGGTGCAATGTTACTTCTAGACAACAGAATGTGTTAAAAGGGACCATCAAAATAAAGTGAAACCGGATCATGTGACACTGAAGACCGAGTAATGATGCTGAAAATTCAGCTTTGATCACAGGAATGAATTGCATTTTTTTAAATACAAAATGAATCCTTTTAAATTGTAATACTGTTTCACAAAATTACTGTTTTAGTGTATTTTTAATCTAATAAATGCAGCCGTGGTCCTCATAAGAGACAAAAGAAATCTAACTGATACCGACCTAATCCAGTGACTTCTAAACTCTGCAGAACATCTCTTTATGCGTTTCTTTGAAGAAAGAATATAATAAATGGTCAGACTGACACCAGGGTGAGTTAAATGATGACAAAATGTTCATTTTGGGGTGAACTATTCCATTAATTCCTTAAATACTCTGTCAAGTCTAACATATAATGAAGATATGTATTCCTCTGTTATTGCTTAGTGTATTTTAGGCGAAATAAAACAATTTCTCACTTTTTAAGCGTTTGCACATGTCTAAGCTGTAGTTTTATGAAACTGAGCTGTGTTGTTTTAAATCGGAGCCTAAAAAAGGGCTTTATTTTCTTTCATTTTATTCTATTCTGCCATGATGGTGTGTTTCCAAACTACACACAGCTGAGCTGAAATTGCCCTCTTCCAGAATGTCTGCCGAAAGTTACAACAAAGCAGGGACTCTTAAATCAACCCTGGATGCGAGTCTGGCACTGGACCCCAGGAATAAATTACTAAAATATTATATTGCTCAAATCACGATGAAGTTTCCTCTCCGGGCTGCGGGCCAATGCCCATGTGCTGCGCCGCTTGTTGAATCGAAGCAGTGGAGATCACAACATATCGATGACCATATCTCAGACGATCCTGAATCTCAATGAATCATTCAAGAGAAAGACAGGACTCTTGTTTAAGATATTTTTGGACACTGCTCAAATTGGCCCTCGCCAAATGTATGGTGCACTCATTATGACTTCTACGATAAAACTTTCGGCACTGCGCTCATTGCCAAACCATGATTAGCCTTGGCGAGGATCGCTACGTGGCCCTCGGAGAGACACGGCGTATATTAATGCCAGCCAAGTGCTTAACTTAACGCCACGGTGCCACGCTGAAGGTTTGGACCGGAGTGCTTTACAATCAGACCATGAAAGTAGTGCTCTGTACGTTTGAAGCCAGAATACATTGATTCTACGGTGA
This sequence comes from Leuciscus leuciscus, assembly GCF_965113295.1. Classification (NCBI taxonomy): domain Eukaryota; kingdom Metazoa; phylum Chordata; class Actinopteri; order Cypriniformes; family Leuciscidae; genus Leuciscus; species Leuciscus leuciscus. The sequence goes on from NC_138732.1 coordinate 8,251,422, forward strand.
TGATTATGAGCGAGCAACTCAACAAAGACGTTGCGGTCATCTTTCGGCTGTGAAATGGCAGGGGGGCAATAGAGATAGCTTTTCCCGCTCGTTCCCGGTGCCTTTGAAGAGCAGAGGGGTTTCCCTTTAATTGCTTGGATTTCAATCGACTTCACATGATGGATTCTGTTTGAAACTGCTGTGCCGAGCTCTCTAATGAAGCAGCGAGGAGCGAGCGGGCCCTCGTTCGGTGGCAGGCTGCCTGACTGAAGCTGTCGTTCGTGCACAGGCGACCTAGTTGCATAAATTCAGCGCCGCCTCTGAGCCAGAGTTCGAACCGAGTTCACCGCCACTTTCACAGCTATTGATCTCGCAGGCTGATCAGACGTCCCATTTCGTTTTTGTTACGCTGTATTTTTAATGATGCATCTTTTATTCTCTGAAAAAATATTTAGCTGTGTTTTTTTTTGAGAAAATTTAGATTTCTGCTCTGTTCTAGTTCTTTTTAGGTTTGACATCACTGAAACGTTTAGTTTTTTTGCTGTGATGTTTGTACTAACAGGCAAAATCGCACAAAAAAAAGAGACACCTCATGAAAGCTGTGGAAAACATGCCATCAACAGATCTATATTTCTGGTTCTACTTTAGTACCATCATGACATTTTGCATTATGGCATTATTTTCTGGACAAATAAGCACCCAAAATCAGAAAAACAATCAGAAAAAATGATACATTTCTTTTTTCATGCGACCCTTCATGTAAATCATTAGATCTGACCCGCAAATCAGTTTTTGCTTTCTGCATTTTGTTACCCTGTTACAAGGGTGAAAGTCTTCATCCTGTCCTCTAGAGGGAAACAAAGAGAGGAAATGGGTTTTAAGGTTTCCCAAAAACATAAATTGTCATTTACTCACCCTCTTTTCTTTTTTTCCTTCTCATGTGGAACCAATTTATTTTTTTATATTTTTTTAACGAAATGTTTTTTTTTGTCCATACAATGCTTCAGTGTTGTTCCCAGCATTCTTCAAAATATCATCTTTTGTGTTCTACAAAAGTGAGTCATACAGGTTTAACACTACATGAGGGTGAGTAAATCATGATAGGACTTTAATTTTTGGTTGGAGTATAACTTTAAATGCTCTCTTAAAGTCGACATGAAATCAAAATTGACCCTATTTACTTTGTTAGCGCATATTACTAGTCTTGTGGTGAACAATTAATCCATGCAAGTTAAATACACAGAAAAAAATAGTTTGCTGTGGTAATCTTTAATCAAAATCTGAAAAGTTACTTCCGGTCTGGAATGGCGTTCCTTCTCTGATGACGTCAGTTTGACGGCTTGGGTCGAAAACGCTTAACCACTCCCCTCAAACCGTTAGTCTGCAGTGAGCAGAGATGGAGAGGAGCGCTGTTCAATATTCCGTTTCACTTGGAAATACGTCACAACACTGGAGAAAAGTCGTTTTCAACTTCCGGTTCACGGGGATTTTAAGGAGGCAAATTCTCACTGCACCGACAGACGCTGACAAATGGCAACAGAGGTCGTACTCTTGTTTTTGCCAGTTGAACATGTTGAATCAGCGTTTGTCAAGTGTCTGTCGGTGCGATGTGAATTGGCCTTAATATAAAAGGTTATTATAAGCCTAAAATGCAAAAACGGCAGTTGTAGCCTAGGTGACGACAACAAACAAGCTTGAGTACTTGCATCTGTCAAAAAAGTTTGGGTTACGTGTGTCTACACCAGACGCGAGTGAAACTAGATCGCTCCCATTATAATCAACAGAGCTGTCCAAACTGGAAGCGGCTGTTCAGTTGGCGTTCGCCGCCTTTCTATCTTTTTTTTTATGTATAGTGGTCTGTCTGAAAATTACTTCATTTACATACATGTCTGAATTGATAGTCCTTTTATATTAAACAGTTTCTGAGTGTTACATAAATGTAATTTGAGTTCGAAAGTTGACACATGCTAACTTTAATAATGACAAGAATTATAAAACTGAACAGAATGATTTTCTTTACTGTATTACAGTTACAAGAAAACTATATCTCCGAATTTTTATTTTGCGTTTAACAAACCTGTCAGGCAGCTTCAGTTCTCTCTGTTAAAGTCCAGCCTGTTGAAAGATGTAGAACAGGATTATAGATAGTTTGTGTGTGGTTTCAGGGAGTGAGAGCGATTAAAAAGTTTCCCCAGAAGACAAGACCTCAGGGATGGCCAAACACATGTCAGAATGCCAAGATGTATATGATTTGTTGAGATCATCTGAGCTTTTTGTGCCTGGAAAATGGAAACGGCTAGATCCTAATGTGTGCAGCTTGACTTAATATAGGGCATGTGTCATATGAAAATTAGATTAAAGAGTTTGGGGTGTCTGTAGAATGAGTGTGTATGGGTGAAAGGAAAAAAACAGAGGGTCAATGCAAGGGCCATGCAGAAACCGAATGTTTGTTGAAACCGTAAGTCTTAAAGGTACCGTAAGTATTAAAGGACGCAAACCGTCAGTTTTTAGAGCAAGAAATGTGTACTTAATGAACATCGAAAAGACATAATAGGTCCCCTTTAAAGACAAGTCTAAGGTATACTAGAATAAGTTTTTATGTTTGAGTGTTAAACACATTATTTTCCACATTTGACATTGTTGCAGCTAGAGGGTCTATATAGACCAAAGAATCGTCCCGGATAGCTTCGGAAACAGTGCTTATTGGTATGGAGTATAACCCCCTTTGGACTGACTTTACTTTGTAACTTTGCAGACCTTTTTCATGCTCAAACAGCAACTTTACACACCAAAAAAAAGTTGAAAATTTTAAAAAAGCATAATGGGACCCCTTTAAATTGGTTAAATCTTTTTAAACCTATACTAGCACAATCACGCAGCTCTAATGCACTTTGAGCGGCATGTCATTCGAAACCACCTCCAGTCCATTTTCTCTTTAATCTTTACAATGTGATCACATTATTTCACATCCACAACTTTTAAACACATCAGTCTGCCATCCCTAGAGATCCACAGAACTGTCTAGAACAGTGCGAATGCTGAGCTCAGGTACCTAATGAATGTTGAAGTTTCTCCTGTATGGTTTAGGTTTGGACTGAGGCCATTGAGTTGTGGTTTGGCAGAGGTAATTTTGCGCTGGCTATTTATTTAATGACAGGCTATAATTGCTCATTTTTACTGAAATTAGGCTACAGAGGAGTCATGAGGCTTGGCCTCATTGGCAGCAGTTTGGCATTGGCACTTTCCTCTCAGGACATGCACATGGAGAGCACTCTTCATTCCTGTTCTGCATACAACATCCACATGTACTGCACATTGTGGTGAAAATCAAGGTTTTAATGTTGTTTATATGTCTATGTTGTGTTTTTAATATGCTTTAAGACAAACCATGTGCAAAGTCAACACCATTGAGTATTTTCTATTTAAAACTGCAGTGAAAAAAAGAGTCTCAAAAACACAATAAGCCAGGAGATCCAGGTATGTTTTTCTGTTGATATGAAAATTAGGGTACATTTAGCAATATAGGGGTTGAGTTATGTATATTATGTATTTTATGATGTTACGAGGAACTATATGCCTTTCTCCACTGACGTTCTGAGTTGATTATTAGTGCCTGTATGAGTGAGTGGAGGCGGGGCTCATTTGCGGATTCATGGATCCGCGTATGCTAAATTGAGCAAGAGTGTAGTTACATTCAACTTATTTTAAGGCATGAATAAAAAAAAATTCATAGGAAAAACACATTTAAACATGCCATTTTGGTGATCAAAGATGAGTTTTAAGGGATGAGATTATACATGGGGACAGTTTAATAAGCATTTGCTTATTGCGCCACAACTTTCGTGATTTGTCAATTACCTGTAGCTTATAGTTTAAATAAATGTTCTGGATTAACTAGGGAGGAAACTTTGAGTTGTAAATATTACATAGTGCATCAAAATCTTTTATTTCAAAAGAGCAAGAACATTTCTGTTTTCCATATGGCCCCTTTAAGGGCTTATAGGGAAAGAACACATTCCATTTAAATAACACTGCATTTTTTAGAAATGTCCTCAGACCAACATTATAATCCAAAACATTCACCCTTTGTCAGTAGAATCGAGAGCAATGTGCTTTTCCCAGCTTGTCTTCATAATACACTCCACATCTAACATGGACTCTTGTAAACAGACATTACTGCTGGTTGTTTCTGGTCAGATTGTGTGGAAGGCCACTAATGGAGATGGTTTTAGATCGGTGTTTCTCAGTCATGCTCTAGACTCCCATGCACATTTTGCTACGTGTGTCAGTAGGACTTTCCAGCTTATTCTTGTTGCTCTTTCATTGTAGCTAGGCTGTGGCCGGGTTAACAAGTATACTAAATTGACACATGGAATAGTGTTCAAATGTGTGTGTTAATTATTATTTTTTTATTATTTTTTTTTACAAATTTGCCTACATTATCAGAATAACAATGAAAGTGAAAAGTTGACATAAAATGACATTTATTTCCTTATCATATTTCTTTTTCATTTTAAATGATCAAGTGTCTTTGTTCAGTGCTCTCCAAGAGCAAATCATAAACCATGCTAAAGACGGCCATACTTGCTCTATACAGACACTCTTTAAAACGTTTTGGGTGGTATTGAGCGGGTTTCTTCCACACCACTGGACATGTACTCATTTCAGATCACGTGCACTTTATTAATGAGATGAAGAGCTGTTGAATCAGGTGCCACAGGAATACAAGTTAGATAAGGAGTACATTTGAAGATATGCATTGTTTGTGGGTCCCATTGAGTAACACTACCGAGTCAGATTGCCCAGATCAAGAAAGTACAATAGGGTTTCACATGACTTTAACTGGGATTAAAGTGTCTGAATGTTTGCATTCTTTCTCAAAGCCGGTGCAACAGAATTCTTAGTAGATTCAGTTTCAGTAGTTGATGGCAATATCGTTGAATTTACCAAAACCCATTTTGGTACCACAGAAGAAAAAAAGAAAAAGAAAAAAAGATCCCTAATGTGTATGTATTTATTTCCTTTCCAGGTAAATATGAAGGGAATATTAACAAATATAATGTAGTATTTCTCAATGAAGTAAACTGAGGGTTTTTCTAAATTATTCAGGTCAACAAAAAACGAAATTGCCAGCAGTGAGTGGCTTTTTTTCTTGTTATACTTTGATTTTGGAGCATTGGTGCTTTTGAAATCTGTAGTCCAAAGTCACGATGTACATGTGATTGCATGTTCAGGCTGATGTAAAATAAGAGGCGACTTAGTTTCAACACGCTAATTCCTATCGCCAGAGAAGAGCTTGTCCGATTGTCTCATTAAAATTAGCATAAGAGTGATTTGTGGTATTTTTGGAGGTGGAATGGCCTACATATGGGCAAACAGAGCTGTCTGTGTAGCTTGGAGCGCTTTCTGACACTCACTAATGAAGGCGTGTTTGGGATTGTTTGGCGTGGGAGTATCGGCAGTGTGTTTCTTACAGTATGGGGTGCTGAGAGGAGGGATAAGGAGATTGTGATGATCCTGGAAGAAAAGAGGGTGAGCGAGAAGGAAAACAGTATGGTTTGAAAGCGGGGGGTAGGGTTGATAATTCAGAACATGTTTTTCTCATGCATTGGGGGGTCTGGCTGCTAGATGGGTGCGTGCTATGAACTTCATGACTAAAAAAAACTTGCAGCAACCTAGTACAAGTGTGGGATCAGTCACTCGGAGAGGACAGGAACAGACTGACAATGGTTCGAGGGAACCCAATGACACCGTCTTGAAATGAAGAGACACTTTAAATGACTTTTCTTAGAGGAAGCATTCCAGCGTAGTGGAATTATGGTAAAGTTATACTATTAGATGGTAATGGTACTAAATCTGATGGGAATTGTGTGAGACTAAATTATCATATTTGAAAGAAGACTTTTAGGCTCACCAATGCTGCATTTTATTGTATCAAAACGACAGTAAAAAAGAATAAAATATTACAATTTAAAATAACTTCTATTTGAATATATTTTAAAATGTTATTGGTAATTGGTGGCTAAGCTGAATTTTCGGCAGGTCCATCATTCTGATATGCTGATTTGGTGCAAATCTTATTATCAATGTTGAATGCAGTTGTGCTGCTTAATATTTTTATGAAAACAAGGTTACTATTTTTTTGGGGGGGGGGATTCTTAGATAAACATGATAAACAACAAATCGAAATATTTTGTAATGAGTCTTTACTGTCATTTGGGATCAATTGAATGTGTCCTTACTGAATAGCCTAATATAAAATTTACAAAAAAAAAATCTTACTAACCCCTAGGGTTGTCAGGATTATTTGGAAATTTTCAGAAACTTTTCAGGATTATTTGGAAATGTTCACAAAATTTACCAGAAATGTTCAGCCCCTTTGCAACCCTACTAACCCCGCCCAAAAGTTTGAATGGTAATGTAAGCGAACTTTTCTTATTCTCCATAGAAACGTTTTTCACTACTTTTACATACTTATGCCTGTAGTGACATCAATAACTGTGGTTCTCGGTGCTCAATGCAAAGACCCACCATTTGTTGTTGCTATTTTCATTATCGATTATCATTATTTTGATAAATTAGTTGTTTTAAGACTGCGCCGCCCTAGACTCGCCACCCCATGTGTTGTGCTACACCAGACTGCGCTACAGATCACCAACACCGGGTCACGCTGTCAGCTTTCTCTGGAAGGAAAGATGTGCTCCGTTGGCCCTCGTCTGCATTCCTGTCATCACTGGCGGCCCTGACATAACACATCAAGAAATATGAGCCACAACAGACCCAGGAAATATAAACTCGGACCTTGAGAACTGGCACCATAGCCCGGGCTGGAGATAACCAGACGCTGAGAGTCATGGAGGAATAAAGCGTTTAGGGTTTGCAAGGCATGAAATGACCGCGGAGGGCTTTCCAGTGAAACTGTCGTGCCAAGATGTCCAGGAAAAACAATTGGTGTTGATGGGTTGCAATTGGTCAGAGAATGTTAAATTCAAATGCTAACAATCTGAAAGATACATTTATGTTTATGTGTTTGGCTGACAATTTATCCAAAGGGACTTGTAATGCATTCTACGTATTCATTCCCTTGGAATCGAACCCATGACCTTGGTGTTCCTAGCTTCCATGCTCTACATCCAACTAGATAAATCTAGTTACAGTAGGAGTGTTGTCTTCCTCGAAACGGTCCAGACCTCATGGAAAGTTGTAAACCGCATTTGCCAAGACTCCTGCAAAGTCTGTACTAATAAGCCAAGGTTGAGTTTGACCTACAGCAGGTTTCTGCTCTCCATGAATCTGTAGTGTTCCATTAAGGGCTCTGTAACCCAACACCCTCTGCCTGCAAACCATCACCGCTCAGGCAAACCATTTCCAAAGCTCAAAAGACACCGTTTGGTTCATCGTAAATAGTTACAAATTATTTGTTCCATTCTTTGAATCATAATAGTCTGTGCGATTTCATTCAGGACACGCTGATGTCAGTTTGTTTGCAGCAAGCCGTGGGCACAGATTGTTGATATTAATGAGAAAGATGGTGAAAGTCTGCTTTATGGATGGGTGACCTTTGATCTGTGGCTTATTGGAAAAACATTAGTTTCTCGCTGCTCATTTGGCCGGACAGAGAGAGGGTCCTCCCTCTGATTAATGATCTGCCCCGAGGAGGGGGAACGAGAGCAAGAGCAGCCTTGTTAAATACAACTTGTGGAAAACTAGGGCCAAATTATACTGAACAAAATGGAAAAGCATGTCACGCACAGTGTCTTCAGGAGATCCTGTATAAATGGTGTTTTAGGGTGTTTCCTTAATTGTGTCCTTAATTTGTATTGGACTTTCAGAAAATAAACACTTTTACTAGTTGATTTTGTGTATACTAACAATGTGCAAAATGTTACCTTTAACAGTATAACAGTTTGTCACCGTGGCAGTACTCTTAAAAGTATGTATACCTTTGTTAATTTTGAATGTGTAAACTGTAGATTACATTGAGTAACTGGCATTTTTAATTGCCATTTGTAATTGGCATTTTTTTTAAATCTTTTTTTCCTTTATTGTTTGTTTTCTTGTCTTATTTTTATTTATAAAATGTTATTATTTTATAACAATTTTTTACAATAGAAGAAAATAATAAGACAAGAAAACAAACAATAAAGGATATATATATGTATCTTTTTTTTTATGCATTCATTGCATATATTTAGTTAATTAATCTATATATCTCTATCTCTATCTCTCTAATTCAGTTATAATAATAAAAAAATATATATATAATAATAATAAAAAAAATATATCTTAGATAAGCAGTTTTAAGCATGTAATTATTTAAGATAGCATTTAAAATTTTAAAATGCATGCTAAAAAGTTTTAATGTGACCTTCAACAAACAAACAAAATATTTGTTTTTATTGTTTTAGTTTTAATAAAAATCCCTGGGACACAAAAAGTGCCCAAAGTTGAAGAAACACCCTTAATGCATGCCTTTTATTTTTATTGAAACACCTTTTATTTCTAATTATGTGTATACCTTTTTAATGCAATTTGGAACTAATGTCCTTGTGTGTATGGATAATATTCACTCGTAAATATACATCATTGTTCTTTTTGTGTGTATCGCTGTGATTGTCGTATTCCCCTCTGCAACTGACTAAATAATGCAATGTATGTTTGCAGTGCATGAAAGAGAGCGATCCTGTCACATTCTCTCTCCGTTTGCTGCCATGGAGTGATTGGCTGTGTTCTCAAACAGCTGCGCTTTTGCGCTCCTGTCAGGAGAGGTAGGGAGGGATGACAGCGTGACAGAGCGAGAGAGAAAGGAAGGGAGGGAGGAAGAGAGGGAGGGAGAGATCTCCATTCACCATTTCACACTGCTCCCCGAACCCCTTTTTCCCGCTCTCGCTGCCGTGGAGGGATCTCTTTAATTGCATTCCAGAGGAATTTCTCTTGCAGCTGGTGCTTCGACTGACAGGAACGAGTGGGAATTGTGAATGACTCTGCCTGGAGGAAGAAGGATTTTTGGTATAAAAAGTGAGAGAAGAGACTGAGAAAATAAGTTCTTTTCGAAAAGGCACCGCTTCAACTCTTTTGTCATTCGTCGCTTGCAGATAAGGGATTCCTCATCCTCATTTCTCACACACTCTTTACTGCAACGGTTTGGCTGTTTGGGGAGCTTGCGAGCCAGCGTATGTAAATAAAGCGCAGTGTTTCCATAGGCTGGGCGGACTGCCAGAAAGTGAGAAAGCGACGGCGAGAGAAAACCCTGAAGGTTTTGTGGTGAGAAGCTCACCTTGACTGGATCAACAAGTCTGAAGAGGGACATCTCCTCAAACCATCAGCGTGCGCAGCCGAAAGCAGGAGCTGCATGCGGAGAGGAAAGTCAGACAACACGGTCTGGAGAAAGACTAGAAGACGTGCTTTCACTCTGGACGCCTGTATTCGCATCGGTGTTTATCTTGGTCACAGACTATGAATGCATCAGAAATCTCCCAAGTCTTTCAACGCACTCAAGTGGGATGTCTGTGTGACATGTTATTTTTCTTAACAGATTGAGCGTCTTTTTCCAGGATTGGATTTCAATCAGAGAAGGGGGAGGACTTGAATCTTGTGTCTGCAATATATATATATATGTATCCCCCCCCCCTTTTCATTTCTGCATGGTTGAAGGACCCCTGCCCTGCACACGAAGACAACCGCCTGAGACTTTGTCTCCGCTGTGGTTTCTGGTCTTAAAAGTCTAATTTGTTTTTGGGGGTTTCTTTTGTCTCGACGGCTCTGCACTAGTGGATTGAAGCTTGGCTGAATTGATCTTTTGTCTGAATCTAGGGTTCTTCTCACGGTGCAAAAAACCCTGCAGCCCCCCACTCCCGACCCCTCTGAAATCCCCTCCTTCCAACTCTCCCACATGAGTCCCCTCGTACCCTTCCTCCCTCCACTCCCACACACCTCCTCGTCTTCCGTCCACATGCCGCTGCAGTCGCAGAGCATGTGAGAGTAGTCTGCATGTGTGCCTCTGTTTGCACATGAAGCCAGAAACCGTAAGCCAGGATTAGGTGCGTGGAGGGTGATGCGTCGCTGGATGCATCCGCAGCTGACGGATTCAGGATCGGGAGGACCCGAAACCATTCCTAAGGGATTCCACAACCGCTTTACAACCCGCGCATCTGTGCATTTTCCTGACCGTTGGAAGAAGAAAGAGGTGGATAGAGCCGTGTCCTGCCATGTCCGAAGTGTGACTGTGGTGGTGTGATCTCAGAGCTGGTGCCGGCACGCTGCGTTTATCCGGGCTCATCATGAAAAAAACTCGCAGCACCACTCTGCGCAGGGCCTGGCCCAGTTCCGAATTCTCGGACCGTGCTTCCGAGCGCACTCGGTCACGGAGCGAGAAAGACTACCGGCTCCACAAACAGTACCCTAAACACTTCATCTCGCACTCCCCTAGAGGATTCGTGATAACAGGTCAGTTGTCCTTTACGCTCCACTGACAGAAGTGATGCTTCATTAATTTGTGTATGATTTTACAGCCCTGCTGCATTTTGTTTTTGAATTGAATCCCAAATTTAAAGCTTGATTTTTTTTAATGGGTGACTTTCACTAGATCAAGGGCCATGAGATGATTATGGCTGTTGCATTACAGATGCAGGTCAGCTATTTTTAGCATTCGTTCCACACTGTCTGAACATGCTATTGTGTGTGCGAGTGGCTGAGTTTTGTTGTGTATGGAGCTTGTGTTAAGTGGCCACTCCAGGTTTTGAAAAAAAATATATATAATTTTTTTTATAGATACTTATTTTTGTTACGTGTAAATTTTTCAAGATGGATCTGGATGGATGACACCTTTTTTTTTTTTTTTTTTTTTTTTTTTTGCTTTTGATTTTTAGCTTTATTTTTAGTGAAATGGTTGTCAGGGGATGACTTTAGGGGGTGCTACCTCTCAGAGAGGATCTTGGGATGCTTGGTTGTAGTGCGCTGTTAGTATGTCAGCATGGTAAACTTTGCAACTGTAAATTCATCCTCTTAAATCAGCGCCGCTACTTTCACCAAAGCACAACTTGTATTTCAAATCCACCGCATTAAAGGGGACGACTTATGCCCTTTTTGGGGTGCACTTTTCAAGTTTTACGGTCTACGGTTCATTCTTCAATATTCAAAAAAACAATTTTTTCACCTATTTTGCATTTTTCCATCATCTCTTTTCCCAGTCTGTTTGTAATGCTGGATCAGTGTGTTGTGATTGGTCAACTGCTTCGAGCGTGTTTCGGAGATGTCTTACCCAATTACCATAACCGTGAGTTTGAACACTAAAGCAACTCAACTAGGCCAGTGACTTTATGCTTTGTACATGTAACTTTGCAGGCCTTTTTCATGCTCAAACAGAACACGACATTTTACATTTTCCCAAATTGAAAATGTAAAAAAGCATAATAGAACCCCTTTAAACTGTACATTTCAAGAGAATTATTATTGGACTTAAGATAGTTTTGTGCAGTAAAATGTTATAGATTGGTAGTCTTTTTGCTGAATGTCTGTCAGTTACCATATCGAATGCTATTATTTAAAAAAAAAAAATTTTAAATGTTGGTCTGTGTGCACAGAGCGTCACGTCTCACTGCGTAAGTGGTGCGCTTTTAAGGCATCACGTCAAGCTAAAATAGTAAAGACTTTTTTTAAATGCATCTTATGATTGCATTCTGTTACTTTCTCTTGCACTCTATCTTACTACTGCTAAACAAAAATGTGTCCCTGAAGAAATGCGTCTGATCGGGGTCTGGTGGACGTGACCCTAAATCAGCCTAATGATACAATCAGTGCTCCCACAGGGAATTTTAATGCTGTGATTTCCAGGCCTAGAAAAGTCAGAGAAATAATTAAATTGTAGACTTTTTGTTTTGTTTTGAATATAAATTGTTCTGGTAGCTCAGCTCTGTTTGTCTGTGAGAAACTGCTTGCTATGATGTAAAACCAAATAATTGTTAAAATCCTCATCCAGTAATCACAAATGTCTGGAAAAGTAATGCAAATTCAATCTTAATGTCAAAGAGATGTGGGAAGCCTGTTAGTCAGTCTGTAAGATTGATTAATCATTCAAACAACTCATTGACAAGTCGATTATGAAAATGTGTAGTTTTGCACAACCCTGTTTCATTTAGATTTGCATGTTTATTACATGATGTGCTGTAATCAGGTCCACTGGATGTGCTGAGACCCGTTGTAGTTATGATATTTGAGCTACGTTGATTACACTTGCTCTTTTTGTGATACTTAACCCGGCTCGTTCAGACCCAGAGGGCAATATATAACAGGATAAACTGCATCTCATATTTTGATCGGCTAATTAAGGTTTCCTCTTGGATGTCATTATACCGAATCACTGCAGAGAGATCCCAGACCCAAGCTCAAGGCCTGAAACAACAGAGTGCTCCAATAAAAATAAATACTCTTATTACCGCTGTGCCAGAACTCCTTCGTTACAGCTGCTCTCCTCTGCGCTAACGAGAGAATTAAGTGGCGATGACCAAGGATTACCCCATCCCAGTTTGATTAGTCTACGTCCAGCAATCTCACCAACGAAGTCCAAGAATAGAAATTGTGTGAGCCCGAGCTTGACATGAAGAGCACCACCTGTTGTTTCCCTGAAGTGTTTTTGCCATCCATACCATGGTGTCAATGGTAGGTGAGTTATGGTTCATTGGTTGATGTGTGAAGTTTCACAGCTCACATTTACGTAAAAAAGCCACGTTCCAGAGGCTTGAGATAAAGCTTGAATAGTGATGGGTTAACTGCATTGGTTTGAGGACCCTTCCTTTTTTCTTTAGCAGCATTGGGTGTCAAAGGTTAAATAATGTGGTGATTGTAGAGATTGGGTGTCATTTGGGGCATAAAGCACTAGCATGCAATTCAATGTGTGTGGCTTCTTCACTGGCTAGCGGGAGGTTCTGTTTTAAATATTGTTAAAATGTGTGGATGACTCTCTTGACGATTGTGAATCTCAACTTGATTGTTCTGTACAGTTCCTTAAAACCCATTATTTACAGAGTTGTTGTGACTGGTATCAAAGCACTGGCATTTGGTTTTGGTTTTAAAGTCTGCTTTTGGTTTATGTTGAAGAGGCAGTTTCGGCAGTTAGTGATTTCTGCAATCAGAAGGAATCATAGAAACATCTGCTCTTTTCAGTCTTAATGTTCTTTCTGTTAGTTTCCTTCTAATTTTATGAATAATATTGTAGCTAGCCAGAACTGTGTACCAGGGTTGCATATAGACCATATCTGCATTTATTGTCAGTATTTGTTCGTTTATAAAAAATATAAATATTTCGAGCCGACTAAACATTGCTCCGATTGATCGGGCGCCGATCATTATTGGCCGATAATAGCTTTATATAGTTTGATCAGTGGTCTCTAAAATGGCCGATCAGAAGAGCCAATCGGATGACGCAAATGTTGTGACAATTTTTCTATGCACAGCTAAAATTGCTTCACTAAGTTCACCGGTCTGGCCAGTTCTACCAGGTGTCTGAAAAGGACAATAAATCTGCAACATTTTTGCGGAGATATTGCAATGACAGCAACACTACAGCAATGACAGCAAGAAACTAGGGCTGTGCGACTTGAGTGCATTTCTTTTCTTTCCTTCACATCTGTGCGCTTTCATTCCTCCCCTCCCTCACGTCCTGACTTTGCTTAGGCCTTCCAAATGGTAAACCCGCCCCTGGTAATGTCTTAAGCAGGGGGGTAATCGAGCTCTCGAATTCCGTACCACCCCCGGGGGCCGCCATTGGCTAACAAGCCATCACCTGCAGTTAGCAATTCCATTGACTCCCATTCATTTTGGCGTCACTTTGACAGCGAATAACTTTACATCTGAGGCGTTTAAAGACTCAATTTGTCCATTATTTATTTCTAAAGAAACACGACAATTTATAAAAGGCTCCTTTACCTTGTATCTTACGTTATGGCCCGTAGAAGCAGTTTTTGTAAAAAAAAATAGGCTAACGATTGCGTCATAACCACGCGACTCTGGAAATTACCGTATAGACAGGAGGAGAAGCTCGCAGTCAATCGGGGGGACGTGGAGGCATAAAGTCAAGGGAGAAGCCCATAGAGAGTCATAAAGTTGCTCCTGCTCCTAGCTCATGTACAGCTCCTACTCACGCTCTCCGTCTCTGCAAGATTCGGAAGTGAATTATTCAGATTTCGCTTGGTTGCTCGCGTCACATCTACGTCGTCAAGCTCAGTTTGAGTCTGCGCAGTACGCTCAGCCATCAGGAAGTGAGTGCTTCTAATTTGCTTCACTTTTCTCCGTTGAAACCTATGGGGTCGCTGTGTCCCGTTTATATACTGTCTATGGTCTTAAGTGAACATAAAATGTTGGGAAATAGTTGCATGTGTATCAGTATATTGAATCCGTGCAATCGGTCTTAAAATGAAAGCAGCCTAATATTCCTGCTGCCGTCTGTCATTATTAATGTTAATCAAATAAGAGAAGACAAAGAGAGAATTACTAACTAGATTAATCTATATTTAATTTATACAGTGAAGACTGCAGTTTTTGCATTTGATTACTTTCTGTTGATAAAGACTGTTCTGTTTTTATTTTTTATTTCACAGGAATGCTATATTTGTTAAAGGGTTAGTTCACCCAAAAATAAAAATTCTGTCAGTAATTACTCACCCTCATGTTGCTCCAACCGCGTAAGACCTTCGTTCATCTTCGGAACACAAATTAAGATATTTTTTATGAAATCTGAGTGCTGGATCACTTCTCCATAGGCTGCTAGGTGACCGAAACTTGCTGGCCCAGAAAAGTTATTAAAGAGATCATTAATATAGTCCAAGTGACTACAGTGGCTCAATCTTAAGTTTATCAAGCGATGAGAACACTACGTGAACCAACTAGAGGCCCAGAGAGAAGGAAATTAATTGTGGAATAAAGTCGTTGTTTTTGTTTGTTTTTGCGCACAAAAAGTATTCTCGTCGCTTGATAAACTTAAGATTGAGCCACTGTAGTCACTTGGACTATATTAATGATCTCTTTAATAACTTTTCTGGGCCAGCAAGTTTCGGTCACCTAGCAGCCTATGGAGAAGTGATCCAGCACTCAGATTTCATCAAAAATATCTTAATTTGTGTCCCGAAGACGAACGAAGGTCTTACGGGGTTGGAACAACATGAGGGTGAGTAATTACTGACAGAATTTTCATTTTTGGGTGAACTAACCCTTTAAGCTCTAAGTTCCTAATCACCTCTCAGAAAGGTGGAATATGTTGCACGTTGCTTGCCAATAGATAAAGAGTTGTCGATTTATGATACTTTGTCATTGCTTAATTTTTATTTATTTTTATTTTTATATATATATATATATATATATATATATATATATATATATATATATATATATACTTAAAATACATTGTCATTTAGAATAGTATTATTTATTTCGGTGATCGTATCGGCCAATACTGCTTACAGTTATCGCTAATCGGCCCCAAAAATCCTGATCACCGTTAATAGATTTGAAGCAGTGGTTCTCAAACTGGTGGTCTGATGGATTTCAAGTGATTTGGATGATCAAGTTGTTCATTGTTAGCTTATTATATTTAATGCATGAGATGTTAAAGAATTGAAACTTATTGTAAAGTGTCACCAAAAAAAATAAGAAATTTACGTTGTTATTCATTGATAATCTTGATGAAGCTAATCTGTCAAATCTTGTTAGTGTTTCTTACTTCAGGTTCCTCACACAAATTCCATATTTTTTTGGTTTGTTAAACTCACTTTTGGACTATTGTTTTTATTTGATTCATGCAGGAAAGAAACGGTCATAAAGTACTTTGACATCATGTCATTATCTTCTTATTGTAATAATTCAAAGAATTGTTGGAAGCATTTGCTCCGCGATATATGTTAAAATCCACAGGAAAAACAAATGACTCTGAATTCCTCACATGGCTTATGTGATATTTTTAGTGTGGTGGCGGTGTGCTGCCGGTCGAGTGAGCTTGCGGATTGTACAAACCGCCTGACTTCTGTGGCCTGCTTTCTCGCTGAGGAGTGTTAGTTGGGGGTGGGAAGGTAAAAACTATTAAGGGAAGGTCATACAATCATCCGCATTGTTTAGAGATAAAGTTGTAGGCTTAGGCTTTACGGTTAATGCTGAACTTGACCCTGTGCTTTCTTGTCTTTCATTTATTCTTCTGTATTTCCAGTAACACATGCCTAGTGTGGAGTGCTAATCCGTGCAGGTCAGTGGGGAAGCCGTGGTATGCAATATCCACATGCAAATTATGTCGACGGACAAGGTTGATAACTTACAGCTGTACTTGGACAGGTTTTGTGGAGTTTTAGAAATTCTATCTGATTGTTTTGACGGTCTCCTGTTTAGTCCAATCATATTTTTCGGTCTCTGAAATCTTCGTTTCCCCCAGTTTAGTATTTTCTCAGTCAAGAAGAGTTTTAAAACGATTATAGGGAATTTTATTCTGTCATGGGTGAGTTGGGAGAGAGATTTACTGTTATCTTACCTGGCTATCGCTCAGCACAAAATTACACTGACTGACTATAGGGGGTTTTCTGGAGGAGTTCCCAGAGTCATTAGGAAAGTAATGTTAGGGAAGTCTGTGTTGGTTTCAAATGTGTAATTAATTTGAGGCAATAAGTATTACATTTTTGGTTGCAGTCTCCTGGAGAAAAATTGTGCTACAGTAAGAGGAAAGATTTGTGCATTGCTAATTTAGGAAAACCCATCATATCTTTTAGCCTAAAATGGAAACTTCAAACCGCTACATATCTTTAGTCTTTCGGATCCTCTTTGGACACGCATATACACACACATTCTCTTAGTCACAAGGAAAATGTCAGAGCTCCGTGTCAGTTCAGGGATTATAGAGGGATTCACTTAAATGTTAGTGAAATCCCAGATTTAGTTTCAGTAGATGCCTTAAATTGGACATGTGTTATGGGATAGACTTTTTCCACCTGCAGTTCCTTCATAATATTTACTTGCGTTATGTCCCATAATATTCCAAGATTTTCTGCATTAAGGGATCTTAAACTTTGTATTTCAGTTCAATTGAAAATAAGACCCAGATTTCGTGGCACATATGGTACTGGATAGTTTGCCATTAAAATATTAGGAGATTGATTTGTAGGCCATTTATTTTAAATAGCTAACTGCCCAGATCAGAGACCATTTTATCTTGAAAGGCTTCTTAATGCTGCAATCAGACTTTACTTTGACTCTTTGTATACAGTCATTATTTCTAATCTGACCCCACTGGTATCATACTTGGCGTAGTGTCACATAACAGCTCTAAAATAAATAACAGCTGGTCTTGCTGTTCAGGGCATACAAAGCAATAGTTGATGGGACCAGCTTAGATGTCAGTAAACCATGTGACTGCATTTGACCAATTACCCTTATCAACCTCTCCAGCTCTCGCTCTTTTTTTTTTTTTCTTCCTCAAGAACTACTTATACTGGTCTAGCATCTAATTTAAGGTCAAGCTTCACTGCATATCATAGTAGTGATGTAATTGATGAAATAGTGTTTTGGCAAAATCAGAATATCGTGTTCTTGTGAATGTTTAAGCAATGATACATGTAATTTGTTTTTGTACAAAAGCATGTCAGGACATGATGTTGAACCATTACAGATCATTAGATATTCAGCACAGAAGCTTTCTGCAAACATTGCTATATTATTTTTATTTGATTTTGCGTCCAAACTCAAGTCGAGTGTTAAAAAAAAATCAATTTAATTTAATTTCATAATCATTTGCGATTTAGAGAAATTCATGAAAATTGAAAATGGTAATGAAAAATTGAATTATTTTTGCCATAAAACTTGTGGACTCCAATAAGGATTGAGAATGCCTTTTGTGCGAGCACCAAGACACCAAGCTGTCTTGAGAAAGAAACTTTTACATATTTTCTCTCTTAAGCACAGTTTAAAGTATCCTTGTCATATGCGTCCCATTAACGTCTTGCAAAAAAACATCAAACATTTCTATGTCATGAACAGTTAGAATGAATTGATGTTTATTTGTTGGGAAAATCCTTTACCAAGTCATTCCCAGTCAGTCATCAGATTGGCTTTTGAGACTGTTATTTACCACAAGCTGTTTTGATTGTTGGAGACTATTTGGGCTTGACTGTCATTTTTTTTTAATGCTTTTGTATTTGTTTTCTGGTGCTCTATGCATTTTCTTCCAGACTCTTAGAGAGAAGCTTTGGATGCCATGAAAAGGAACGCTTCTCTAGCCATTTGATTGGATGGGAACTCTGAAGTATTGGCAAGCCGCTCAGAATTGCCATGTCCCACCACACAAGTGCACACAAACACACTCGATCACACACACAGTTGCACACCATGTTTTCATTGTCCATGATTTATTTGGATGCTGAAGATGTCGCAAAGTTCTCAACAGCCTCTCTTTGCCGTCTTTCTCAGTCTTTCAATCCCAAAACCAATGCGAGTGCCTTCATATGTGATGGCAGTTCAGATTCAGCGTATGAAGTTAAGTGAAGTGTTAAATCGAGTTTTCAAACTGCGTATCCACAGAAAGTTTGAGAACTTTTTTTAGGGCTATCATAGTCATAGTGTTAATTTAAGATATTAATTAAAAATGTTTAATGCAACAGTTTCTCCTTGTCACTATCACCCTTAGCTCTTTTTGGAAACACTTTACCAATAAGGTTTCATTAGTTAACTACATAAGTTAACATGAACTTTTTTTATTTTTTATAATTTACTAATACATTATTAAAATCAAAAGTTGTATTTGTTAACATTAATGCATTGTGAACTAACATGAACATGCTGTATTTTTACTGAATAATGTTAACAAAGATTAACAAACACACTATTCGTGTTAGTTAATACATTAACTAATGTTAACGAATGAAACCTTATTGTAAAGTGTTACCACTTTAATGCAGGAAAAACCCTGAATGACAATATAAAACCGGCTTTTATAATGTCATTCAGGGGTTTTCCTGCATTAAAGTGGTAACACTTTACAATAAGGTTTCACTGTTAACATAAGTCTCTTAACTTTCGCTCTACATTACACATACTCATAAACACAAACATACTCTTTTTCTCACACTGTATAAATGAGTCTTTATACATGAAAATGTATAGCTGCCCTCATATATTTTAAAAAGAGGGTCATATTGTCATATTTGGGGGTCCTTGCCTAAATAAATCTCTGTTCTATGATGTGTTATTTATATGGAAAATAAAATGGGTCCTAACACTTGCCCTTTAAAACGATACGCTTAGTATATTGTAAAACCGAGTAATTGGAGCATCAAGTAGCACACATGGATTTGAGAGGAAAGCTTGATTTGATAACCCAATGCTATGAATTCTCTTTAACGTGTTAAAAGCTTTATAGCCTTTTCCTGGATCTGTACAGTCTCTTTTCTCAGCTATCTCTGTATTGGTCTTTCACATATTTTCTCCGTCCTTTCCCATTCGTATCCTAGCTGACACAGTCTCAGTAAACTGTAAGATGTCTGTGGGCCCCAACGTCGGAGCCACTGCGAGTTCTCCAGCTAACTTAAAATCTGCTATTCAGCCCTTTGGCATTTATAATCACAGTTTTAACTTTTATTCTTTTTTTTTTTTTTTTTGTTATTGCAGAAGTGACTGAAGCTGTTAACCTAAGTTTCAAAGATGACTTCAGCCTACTAATGCACTTTCTTTCATTTGTTCTCCTTGTTTTGCCTTTTTTATGTCTCAAGCATACTTTTAATCTTTTCATTCATTAAGCTTACTTTTGAAACTCAGTTCAGGCTGTAAATTGCAGATTGTGCGGCAAGAATGCAGGGATAGAAAGCCTTTTTAACACAGACAAGGTTGTCATCACCTCCTTTTGAGAAGGGCTGTGCAGTGTCATGCATGCATTTCTAATGAAAGAGCGTTAAACTTCAAACATATCCAGAACTCTTTGTGGTTTTCTCAGCATATTGCACTGTAAAGGACAGCATTCATTTTTGAGTATGTCATGTTTATTGCCGTTCGCAATCTTCTTGCCATAGGACTAAAAGAACGCTTCAGTTCGATACATGTCCCGCCGAGGCGATGCCTTGAGTTAAATCAGTTTTGACAATTAATTTGGGGTGGGTTTATCTTTTCTCTTTTCTCTTTTCTCTTTAATATTAAATTGGAGGTGGGGAATGAATTCAGAGAAGCTGCTACTCTGAGAAGGTTTTAGTATGCTGTGCTTTAGCTTGTTAAACTGTAAATATTAAACAGCAAAGTTCTGAGAAGTTGAAGTCCCTTTTAAATTATAAACACCTAAAGAAATATTGAAGCTAAATGCACATTCTTGCTTTCAGGCTTCAGTTTTTTTTCACTGGTCTGTGAGACGGACATCTTTACGCTCGACTTGTTTAGACAACCCACTGTCCTGTTGATTATGAAAATGTGTAGTTTTGCATTTCCCTGATATTTACAGAATGCCCTACCACAGTATTTCAGATCTTGAATTACATTTGGTGCTGATAAACATTAAGTTGTGTTGTTTATGTGTTGTGTAATGAGGTCATAATTCATATGACAGATTAATTTAAATGAATATTTATTTACTGAAGCTCTGTCTGAGAGTCTTTTATTCCAGATGTTTTTACTGGTGTTTTGGCTTTGTCAGCGGACCGTGACTGGTTTGATCTGAGCTCTTAGATCTTTAGGATTTGTTGCTACAGTAGGCAGATGAAATCTACATTTTGGGAGAATGTTTTAGCAGTTGCTCAGTTCAAGGCGTTCATACTGACAGACAGTATCAGTAAGATGTGTAGCTTTCCTTTGAAAGTCTCTAATGCTCTCTTATGCATTTATTTGATAAAAACAGTAAAATGGTAGTGTGTATGGATGGATGGATGGATGGATGGATGGATGGATGGATGGATGGATGGATGGATGGATGGATGGATGGAATACTATAGAAAGAAATCGAAATAACCTAGTTGAGCTCACTAACTGACTACTAGTCAATTTTTGACAACACAGTTGATTAGTTGACCGTCGTGACCCATGACTAATGTGCCATGACACCTTTTACTGCCTCAGGTCCTGAGCGAGGCCTGAGCCATCATTATTGGCAATTGACCGTTCGCAAAGACCCGCCCCCTTTAGTTACTGTTGCTATGTCCGACAGGCCACGCCGCTCCCACGCCACACCATGTTCTCACAGTGAAAAATACATCGAGGAGCAGAGAGGACACTGACAACACGCTGACAGACAGGATAGACCATGTTACTTCTGATATGAAACAGTGTCAGCTTTCAAATTTGGTCATTTTTTTTAAAGAAATTTAAACAATAAATACCATTTTGTGGCTCTTTAATGTGTCTGACAGACCGCTGTAGAGCCTCAGTTAAAGCTGCTCGTGAACCGATCATCTCTTCCTTCTAGTTAATTTACAGCATCAAATAAACATGAATGAACATAAGAAGGAATGTTGTTTTAACTGCGTAAAAACGTCAGGAAACTCAGTTTTTCAAGTTCAAATCCTCCCACGTTAATCTGCTAACTCTCCTTTTTGACTTGTCATGTTAATATGCATTGTCCTTGTAATAATAAACTAAACTAATTCTCCTGACTGCTTTGTCTGACAAAAATGGCAGATTCGGCGGATGGCGGATTATGATTGGTCAGATCACCTGTCAATCAAACTCCATGCGAAGGGTAAATTCGATCACTGTTGTCTTTATCAGATATTAACTGTGTTAACAGTTGGAGTTCAGTGTCTAAACCAGAATCATTTGCTTGTTCCACATCAGCGAAAAGATTCCAGTAATGCTTTTGACGGCACTTGACATACGCACATGGACATTCACCTATATGCACATCATCTCCTCCTGACATGTCGGCTCCCACACATACACTGCGGCATAAAGGATGCAGCAGAGCATGCTGGGATACAGAATGAACCCGTTAACCCGCCACGGCCCCTCGGCTGCCTGATGCAAGAATGCCCCCTGTGGAGAAACACACACATACTCGCACATTTACACCAACACACACTCACTTTTTAATGTCTGTTTTTGAATATCTAAATAAATCTTTCATAAGCACCCAGGCAGAGGAGACAAATTTGTTCTCTGCACATATATTTAGTAGATGAGGTTTATTTTATTGATTTTGTTTTGAGTCGAGAGATGTGTTTAATCAAAGATAAGTGATAATGCGTTTGCTCATCCAGAAATGAACATTTTAGCATTAACTGAAAACGAGTTATGAATGAATCCGTCAGTCTGGTTTTGTGAACTAAATCAGCTAATTAATTGAAAATATCTAATTCAAAGGATAATTTATGTATCAAACATCACGGTTTCATGTCAAGGTTTTCAGTGAATTATGACTTATTTAGGTATTTTTCCTCATGTTCCTCAAACTATCATATCACTTAAGAAGACTTAACATAAATGGCATTACACTAACTAAAGTTGAAAAAGTGGAAAAGCATGATAGGACCCCTTTAAATGATATGTAAATCTAGAGGAAATGGTACGGTGTGTTACTGCTGGTGTTCTGACCTGGTTTATGCGGTGTGTATGTTGCGTGTACATGATTTGCCCTGTGCATTTCAGTGTATATATTTTATCTCTCCAACACACTGGAGAACATTTGTTAAATGATGGATGGAATCCATGTGTGTGAGTGAGAGAGCATGCAGCTTAACACCCTGCATTTAGCATCACGCATGCAACTGTATGTCTGTCTAAATACCTCACGTGTGTTTGCATTCGACAATAGCTTATGTGCAACTTCACTTGCTTTGGTTGATTCTGTTGTTTTAGACATCAAAGACATGCACACCAAAGACCCAAATCGTCATCAGAGATACGGAGCACTAGCACAGAGATTAGTGTGTTTTATAATCCGGAACTCTGTGTAGAGCGTCAGGAGTCAAATCCTCCGTTCTGTCTGTGTGAGTGTGTGGAATCTGATTATCAGCCCTACGCATTACACTTCTGGGTCAAATTAAACTAGTATGTCTTGAGTATAATTCACAATGTTTACTTTTATGGAGTTAACCTCTTGACAGAATCAGTTTAGAATCAAGAGACTTTTGCACAAGCAAGCACTGGCAGGGATGTTTTTTTAAAAAAAATGTTTATATTCATAAGGTTTGGTTGGGGAATGTATCATGACTGAAATTGTGAAATGGCCTTAAACAATTACTAAATAAACTGCAAAACGTTTTCTAATACATTTATTTCAACATTTCTTTTGACAGCGCTGTACGAGCTCGCGGGACCATCTGGGGGACACCCTTAGCATGTTAGCTAGGGTTCAAATTAGGGCTGTGCTGTATATCGATATACAGTGCAGGCCAAAAGTTTGGACACATTACTATTTTTAATGTTTATGAAAGAAGTTTCTTCTGCTCATCAAGCCTGCATTTATTTGATCAAAAATACAGAAAAAAAATTAATATTGTGATATATTATTACAATTTAAAATAATTGGTTTTCAATTTATTATACTTTAAATTATCATTTATTTCTGTGATGCAAAGCTGAATTTTTAGGATCATTACTCCAGTCTATCACATGATCCTTTAGAAATCATTCTAATATGATGATTCATTATCAAAGTTGGAAACAGTTCTGCTGCTTAATATTTTTTCATAATCTGTGATAATTTTTTAGGATACTTTGATGAATAAAAAAAAGAAGAAAATGTTTTAAAAATATAAATCTTTTGTAACAACAATATACACTACTGGTCAGTAATTTGTTTTCTTTCTTTTTTTGAAATAAATCAATACTTTTATTCAGCAAGGATGTGTTAGATTGATAACGTGAAAGTAAAGAAGATTTATATTATTAGAAAATAGTTTTTTATTTTGAATAAATGCAGTTTTTTTTTACCTTTTATTCATCAAATATATTAGGCAGCAGAACTGTGTCCAACATTCATAATGAATCAGAATATTAGAATGATTTCTAAAGGATCATGTGATAGACTGGAGTAATGATCCTGAAAATTCAGCTTTGCATCACAGAAATAAATGATAATTTAAAGTATAATAAATTAAAAACCAATTATTTTAAATTGTAATAATATATCACAATATTACTTTTTTTTTTTCTGTATTTTTGATCAAATAAATGCAGGCTTGATGAGCAGAAGAAACTTCTTTCAAAAACATTAAAATGCACAATGTGTCCAAACTTTTGGCCTGTACTGTATCTGATATATTGCTTTTTATAAACGATATGGAATGAGGCAATACAGTTTATATCGATATACAGTAGTTTGATACGAGCACATCTGAAAAATAGCGGAGGACGCAGAATGAGCTGCTACGGGGAAGGTGCATAATTCACTTTGTCCTAAACATGAGCCATGCTTTGTAAGGGCTTACAAAAACTGGTAAGATATAGTTAACACGTGTAGTTTAAAGCGGCTTGCCCCGTCAGATGCTCTGACGTGTGTTGAGTCTGACACATACTTGCGCTGTTTAATGCTTTTGAGATGTGGTGTTTTCCACAGTGCACAACTTACATTTCACAGGTATATTCTAGTATAGGCTAATATAAATAGTCTGTACTTTTGTTTTTAGTTTAGAGAATTTAAAAACAAAATCATTGTAATAATAATGTAACAATGTAAAAAATAATGTTAGAATGTAATGTGATTTTTAACCCGTTTTTTGCACATAATAGGCTATTTATCATAGCCTGTTACATTCACTATATTTGTTTTCATACCTCCAATATGAACATTGTTTGTGGGACAACATTGGGCAGGATGTTTTTTTATTTTTTTTGATATAAATAGAATATCCAAATAGAAATATAGAGAAAACACAGAGCTATATACCGTATATCGCCGTTCAACCAAAAAAGTACAGAGACATGATTTTGTATTTTGTTCATATCGCCCAGCACTAGTTCAAAGCAAACCTTAACAAACATTTATTGCTCAAACATTGCTTTTATCCATACTTCATAGAAATGAAATCTAAATCAACCTATATTGGTTTGCTCTTTTGTTTAGGGCCTTTTCTTCATATCAAAGTCTCTTTTTGGTACGCAATGATCCAATCTATTTTAATTGTGTGAGAACAATGTAAACGCTTCTTCTCACACAATCGTGTACACACCTTTCCTTAGTGTTTGCACACCATTGGTGGAGTCTCGGGTGTCATGTCCTCAGGGTCACGCTGCGGAACAGGTATAGTGATATCACTCTGGCAAGCACATGAGAGTATATGATTTATGGACAAATGTTTGCTGCACGATGAAGCATGAGTCCTCTGTTTTCCAAAATATTGTATATTTTACATTTTAAATGTGTATACTAGCATATAGACGGCCTCAAAGCTAATAGACATGGATGGAAATCCAATTTTAATTGGGTGTTTAATATCAAGCCAGTGTGTTTGTTTGGTCGAGTTTGTTTGTTTAATGTTGCCATAGCACTCGCTCTTTGAATGGGTTCAATTTGAATGACAAAGCAGCTGACGGAAGCCCCCGCTGCACTGTGGGGTATTGGCAATACAGCTGTAATCATTCACATCAAAACCTTTACGAGCCAATGATTTCTGGATTATATTTAAAACTTAGGGCCGATTTCGACATTTTCAGCTCCAATTGCATCACAGATGTAATGCTGAAGTGATCTGTCGAGGGTATGTGGAGGGCAGTCATATTTCGAGCTAGAATTAGTTTTCTTTGATGTCTCCCCTTGAGCTGAGCCATGAAACAAAGTCATTTTTTTTGTGTGTGTGGAAGACGTGCCAAACAGTCTGAGCTTCTGTTTTCTAAGAGGCTACACATCTCATTCATTTAGGTTGTGCCGTGATTGAAGTCGGGCAGATCCACGGGGCATAAACATGCTGCCACACGAATTGGGGGAAAATTCCGCCTGACAGCTTTTTTTTTTTATTTTTTATGTTTTGATCCGTCCTGGAGACGAGACGCAAGATTGAAGTAGCCGAAAATTGGAATTCTTTCATATCTGTGGCACTTTCAACTTCACCCTGCATGTCTAGACTTTCCGTTACCACCATCTAGTGTTACAACCAACAGTAACTATAGAGAATTATGGCGCGTTCAAGTCCTCCTGGGAAGTTCGTATTTACAAGTTGAGAAGTCGTGTTTAGGAAGTCAGGTGCGTTTAAGTCACTTTCGTCGGAGCAAGATGGCAGTGTACCTTCTCTTAATTAACTACACAAGGTTTTTTAACTCTACTTCTGGAAAATGAAGAACAAAGAATGTGCATCAGGTGTGTTTTGCTTTTTAAAGTTTTTTTTTAATTAATTTATGAAGCCACTGTGAACTTTATCGTTGCTTATGATATTGATATATTACAACGCTATTATATTTTGTGCAGGAATTAGCTTAGCTAAGTAAAAATGCCTGACAATGTCACTGCTAAATACCCATAAATATTGTGGTGCTCTGCCATGTTTCTCACTGACTTTCCCCCAACTCATAAACATCCGGGCTTAAAGAAAATCTACAATCGTAAATGCAATCTTTTCGACATAACATGAATGCAGTGCACCATTAGGCCTAATGTTCAGTTGGTATCAGTAATTAAAGGTGCAGTGTGTCGACTCTTTTCTCTTCCACTAGCATCATATTTGTAATGGAATTACAAAAAAAAAAGTTTCTGTCCCAGAGTTACACTTTTGGGGAATTGTGTAGTTGTAGATCATTTTAACATAAAGACACTCACCTAACCTTTAGTTGCACAAATTCATGTTACATGTTTGACAAGTTTAAATAATCTAATGAAAATAAATGAAAGATTATCTTTTAAAATCTAAATCATTTTCTTTTAATTGGTTTTTAGCCAATGTGTGCAAAATTTGTGGTTACATCCAAGAATTTTCATTTTTTTGTACATGGCCATATTTGAATAAAACTTATATTATTACAAATTATTTTTCTAGAAGATAATCTCCACTTATCTCTCTCTCTAATAAAACATAGCATCTCATGTAGTCCCACCCCACCAACACAAGCTATATAAGGTGATTTGTTGCTGTGGCTTCTGGTCTCTGGATGCCACAGTGACCGCTGTAATGTGCTTTTTGTCTGTGTGTAGAGAATGTGTGTTATAATGTTTAACGCAACAGTGCACTTTTGTAACTTTTATTTACTTAGTATGGGGGAAGTTTTTGTCGGCATGGACATTTATCTATTGATATAGGACTAAACGGTCTAATTTGTGTCTGTAATTTATAAAAAGCAGCAGGCTGTAAAAATTAATAACCCGGGCTAAATTGCCCTGGGCTTCGTGAAAAAAACCGAATTGTTAGGTTATAGTGCAGATGTTTTGAGGAGCATATACGAGACCACAACGTCTTTATGGTCAAGCCACTTGTATAATAGCGGTCACCGTTCAAATTAATGCACGGTTCATACTAACTATATGTACAGTAAAGTGTGTAAGGCGCCAATAAAATTATTATAAGAATTATTCTCTCATATATAAATCTTTGAATGAGTAAAATTGCCTTTGTCTGTTATTACAGACTACACAACATTACTACTATATTATTATTATTATTATTATTATTATTATTATTATTATTATTATTTATATAATATATTTACATTTATATTCTTAATTAATTTTCCTGGTTCAATAGGGTGATCTTGTAAGAAGGTAGCAATGGCTGGGACAGTCAACAATAAAATCTACGAAGAACGGGCCCAGAAATCATTCTAATATGCTGATTTGGTGTGCAAAAAAACAACCCTTTTTTATTATTATTTATTATTATTATTATTATTATTATTATTATTATTATTATTATTATCATTATCAATGTTAGCCTAACCGTTGTACTGCTTAATATGTTTGTGGTAACCATGATATATATATCTTTTTATTTTATTTTTTAGGATTCTTTAAATAAAGTAAAAAAAAATGTTTTTGAAATATTTTAACTTTTTTTTAATAAAAAAAAATGTTTAGCATTCTAAATACATTTATGGTCACTTTTAATATTTTAATACATTCTTGCTGAATACAATATTAATAGTGATGCTTGGCTCAGAAGGAATAAAAAAAAATAAAAAAATACTACTAAATTGCAACCAGTCTATTGGTTAAAAACATCATTTATTTTCCATTTCCAAGTAAATGGGACTATTTTATCACCCAGAATTGATTCACAGTGTGATTAACGGTTCCTTTTATAGGGAGATCTGTCAGTCAGCCCTGGGAACCTGAATTAATTTCAGGGGCTGACTGCATGAGACAGCAGATCCTCTGTGTTTCTGAATAAAGCCTGAGCCTTTTGTGATTGTCCTTTAAGAGACCACCCCTCCCCCTCTCTCGCGATAACCCCCTCCCCCTCTTTCCTTCCAGCTCCTCCTCACACCCACTCGCCATAATAACAGCTACCAGTACCATGATCATACACACTCATCGTTTGCCTCGAGATGGAAGTGACGTTGGATTTGGGTCATTTGTGGTGCATGATGTCATTCGACTCTTGTACACTCCGATTATTAAAAAAAAAACAGGAATCTCCTTCCCCAAAATGTAGTAGTAGTAGTAGTAGTAGTAGTAGTAGTAGTAGTAGTAGTAGTAGTAGTAGTAGTAGTAGTAGTAGTAGTAGTAGTAGTAGTAGTAGTAGTAGTAGTAGTAGTAGTAGTAGTAGTAGTAGTAGTAGTAGTAGTAGTAGTAGTAGTAGTAGTAGTAGTGCTACAATGTTACAGAATACAAAATAACAAATAATACAAAGTATATAATATCAAAAATCATGTTATTGAACTTTAATACATAAAGTAATGCATCCTTCCTATTCAACTTTTGGCCCGCAACAATAGAATAATAACAAACAAATAAAAAAAAGTTTAGCTTTTAACACCTTTTACATGTCACTGTTTCTTTTCATGTCCATAAAAAACAAAAACACTTTCAATAAAAAATAATTTCAGTCCTCCTGATGTTATTTGGTATACTTTCCTTATGTGTGCTTCTAGGTTGCTATATAGCACCTTTATTCGACACTAACACGTACGTGCCAGCTTTGCAGGTTATGCAATGACACACGGATCCCGACCGAGACGAAAACAGGAATTTTCTCTGTAAATCATCTGTGAATTTAGATTTAGGCTTTTTTAAAACGCTGTTCAGGAGCCATGTGCCACTGTTGACAAGCAAGCCGTTGTGCTGAGGGTAATGATTGAGATGCAGTTTGACCAATTTTTGCATTACTTGCATGACCGACCGACCAATGGTGGCGTGCGAGAAGGCGGGACCTAAAGCAATGCAAAAATGCTCACAAAGGCGCATTTTTTTTTGGGTCCAAAAATGTCCGGGAAAAAGAGGATGTATGGTCACCCTAGCGTCAACTAGTCGCTGATCAAGGCCTATAGAGGGCGCAACAGGATAATCAATCTTTGAAGTCCACTTTTATGCTTCGTTTCCAACAGTTAAAATGACAAATAACTGCATACTCTGAGAGCTCTCCACAAGATATGTTTGATTATACCATCTGGATGCTCAAAATTGAGCATTGAAATGCACATTTTAAACAGCTTATTGTACACGTAAGTTGATCGCACGCGCACACATATATAGAAGGTAGCTCACAGATCAGGTGGAGATCGCGCACACAAACATTTAGTGGCGCAGAAATGTAATGTCAACACTGTTCTGTGATTTTTATCAATAAAATAGCTTAGAAACTGAAGAGTTCTAGCATATATTTCTTTGTAACTAAACCCCACAGCTTCACTATTAGTAGAGACGCTGCAAGGTAGAAATGATTCACACCCATATATGCATTCATATAAATGTAATCTTTACTGTTCTGCTTTATCTGTATCTGATTTAGAACGAGCAGAAATCTGTGAGAAATATAACAACCCAAAGACAAAAAAAACGGAAAAAAAATAAGCTGTTATTTTGGAGCGCTGTCATATGCTGTAACTGTGCACAAGGCAACCCGCGTTCGAGTCTCAGCTCGAGGTTCAGGCTTATTTGTTCATTAATGACATCATCAGCGACCAGTCGACGTTGACTCGACTTTAATCACATAAATGTCGACTTCAGACATTCGACTTCAAAATCAGAAGTCGTTCAACTCCTAGAGTGATGTATAATTCAAAACACGCGCAGCTGAGTTTTATAGTTTTAGCCTTTTGATAGAATTTGCTGGTAGACCAGAATAAAGTAAGTTACAATAATCAATCCTAGATGTAATAAAGGCATGAATAATCCTCTCTGCATCAAGCCTAGAGATAAAGGGTCGAATACAAGTGATGTTCCGAAGATGGAAAATCTCATTTTTTAAATGAGTATTAAAAGTCATGCATTTATTACACATTGGAAAAACGTGCTTTGAGCCTGATTCCTTAAATTATTAATTAGCAGAATGTGGCATAGTGGGGAAAATCTGTGGAACCTGAAACCGAGCAGCGGAAAGAGAGAAAATGTGGCTCGTGGAAGAACAGGCACTAGGTACAACAGGGATGCGTTGCCATAACAACCTTTTCTGTAAGAGCCCGCCCACTAGACTGTGTCAGTGGGCATTCCTGGGAGTGAGCAAGTGTTGTAAGGACCCCCCCTCCCCTCCCCTCCCCTCCCAAAAAAAAAAAAAAAACACAGTGCAAGCTCAGCCACCAATGTGATTGGTCACACCTCCCCTCTCTTTGTGTGGACCAGAGCATGCTGGGTAAGACCCTGGAGTGAATGCTCATTTGTCTGTGGAAGGCTCTCGGAAGGATCCCAAAGTCTGCTTGGATTTTAGGAGCTGGAGCCACACGGAATAAACCGAGGTAGAGCTTGATCTTCTTCTCTCTTTCATCGCAGCCACGGCTGTGTTTCTATCGCACGTTCATCTGCACGCGTGTGCTGTTGCGTTGTCAGAATGAATCACAAAAGAGGGGGTGGGGTTGATCGGGAGGTGTTTGGACAAAGAGCCCAAGCTGTGGGGGGATTGTTTACTACGCAGCGTCAGGCGTGAGCGCGTCTTCTGCGGACCTCCTCCTCCATTATCTGATGTCGAACGCCTCCGTAGCAAAACACATTCATGTTTGCTAATTCAAGGATGGTTGTCTCTATCATCCTCTTTTCCTCTGCGTTTCTCTCCATGTCATGTGTCTCCGCTTGTGTTTTATTAACCCTGTCAGTGCCGTGCTGATCTCACCAGGGCAGTGATGCAGCTGTTGCAGGCTGGATCAGATAAAGAAAGACTGCTTTTCAACCCTTCGACACTTGTGTCGAACCCATCAGACGTGCCCCCTGTTCTGGGCCTGCCGTTTAGAGGGGGTTGGGGGTGGACAAATGGAGCAGGACGATCTGAAAATGTCTGCCATTCTCTTCCTCCCTCCCTGCTGGGGGTTAAAGCTGACAGCAACACCACATGTTTTCCATTTTGCTTCTGATAATGCTGCTCTTTGTTGCATGTGAGGTCACTTCCTGGTTTCCCAGATATCTGTGAAAGTTTCCACGGTTCAGTTGACATGCTTTTTTCACCCAGAGCATCTGGAAGTTTAAAGCATTGTATTTGCTTTTGAGTTTTTTTTTTAAGGCTTCCCTTGCGATTTTAAAATACTGTGATACAGTGATGGCATCATATAGCAGTACCCTAGTAATTTGATATATACCATAGTACTGAATTATTACCATAATTATATGCTATTGACATCCAAAATACTTTAAAGAATACTTGTTTGTAAGTGTTGGAATTGTCCCTCTCTACTATTTACACAAAAGTAAAACCACATTTTTGTGCAAGAAGCTTTCAGAAAAAAAATTTGTGTGTGATTTTTGGTCATTTTCCTTCTTTTTAATGACTAATTTGAATCTTACCACAATTTTACTGTTGTAAGTGATTGAAATGAGTTACAGTACCTTTTTGATTTTTAAATATGCTATATCAGATGTAATGTGTTCATTTAATTCCCATAAAGTCCAATTCACAAGCAAATGACATGAATTGTTAGTGATTGTTTGCTTGTATGATAGTGTGTGGAAAATGTTATTTGTGTAGGAATTGGTTTGGCTTGTACAACAATCAAATATACACATCAGCAGTAATTTTACAAAAATCTCTGACTGCATCGACCAATCAGAAACAAGTATTCCAGAGAGCCTTGGTATAAGATCTGACATTCGATCGCTAGTAGTTTTCTTTTTTTCACCTTTTATGAAAACCCAAATTTCCTATTGAGTATTTTATTTGAAATAACCGCAGGACTTTGAGTCCGAACACACCATGACAGTTTGCTGCAGATGTTTGAGTTTCAGTCCTCATTGTAATGCAGAGAGCTGGTCGCGTCCTGCTGTTGAATGCTATCATCACCATCACAACACGCATGGACCATCAGAGAGATCAAAGCTCACTCAGGAAGCAGAGAGCAGCTCCTCCCCTTTTGTCCTCTTTCACTACGGCTATTGTGCAATGAAACCAGTTTTTCTGGAGTAAGACCTATCTTTATCGGAAAACAGCGTTTATGCCAAAATGCTCTGTGTAGTGAAAACATAATGATTGTTTGGAGATTTGGAATATTCTTGGTTTATTTACATTCTTGCTGGGAATTGTATTTTTAGAAGTGATTTTTTTTTAGTAATTTATTCTAAACCTTGGATGTTGTGTGTTTTAAAGTAAGCATTACTTACTTCTGTCTTACTTATGGTCTACCAACCGAACATTGCATCATCCAAATATTCTCGAACAACTCTGATGAGATGTGTAATGTGTCCCTCTCACTTTTTCAGATCTTTTCCTCTAGGGGTGGGCGATATACCGGTAGACATGATTACCCAGTAGAAATTCGGACTATCGTCTCTATCGCGGTTACGCTCACGTGACGTTGCTGTGCTGCGCAGTCAAGAAAGCTTATCGTTTGCATGCGTTTTTAAGCATTGCGGATTTTATATCGTTGAAGCGCAATAAGCAGCGAAATACAAATATTTTCAGTATATAAAGCTGCTGCATATAGGGGCTGTTTACACCTGGCCACTTCATGCGTTTTCTCAGATCGGATAGCTATCTGATTTATCAAAACGATTCCATTTACACCTGGTCACATAAATGTGTTTTTGCGAAACGGATTTAAATCCGATCTTCAGTTCCCGCGCTATATGCAGATTTAATGGAGTGCACGTCACCGAAAGCAATATGAGTTGCATTTTATTGATCATCAGCTAAAATTTCAAAAACAAAGACCGCATAAGAGAGAGCGGCAACAGCCCTAAGATCATTTAGTTTTTTAAGTATTTACTTTTAATGATGATGATTGTGTGTTAAGCGTCTACGACTTACTTTCACTTGATTTGCGATAGTTTGCACGTTGGCTTAATGAATAGATGCTCAGCTTCTCATCTGCGGCGATGCGTGTTCCAGTAGCGTCGTCATATCTGGCTATAACATTACATATAGCCAATAACACGCTCTCACACGTTTATTTTTTTAGCATTTTTGGGAGGAGTACAATTTACATATGTGGTTTCAACAACCAGATGCATTTACACTTGTCCAGTTTAGTCAGGAATGCGGCCCAGACCACCTCCTGAAGTGGTTTGAGCGATCGGATTCAAATCCGTCTCGAATGCGTTTCGGAGGGCATTTACACCTGGTCTTTTCACGATCGGATAGCTATATTTTTGACGCCTAATTGGGCTTGAACGGTTTAATACACATACTGTACTTATGTATCAAAATGACCATGTGTTTTGCAAGTAAACAGTCATTTATGTCTTAAGAATACATAATCAGCTGAAAGAAAACGCACACATGTTTAATAGATCCGTGCAGTCGGTCTTAAAGTTACAGCATCCACATTTACCTTTACCATCGTTATTAATGTTAATCAAACGACAAAAAAAGAGAGAAAATCTCACTGCTCTTGACTGAATTACTTTTGTAACTTTAATACGAATGTTTATTTAATTTACACAGTGATGACTATGCAGGTTTTTTTTTTTATATATATATATATATATATACATTTGATTACTTTATACAATTTATGTAGTATTTCTTATTTCTAGTGCTTTAAGTTTTTCAGGTAGGTTTATCTCACTTGTGCATTTTGTTTTATTGTAGTGCGTTTTCTTGCTCTTTCTTTATCACTGTTTACTTGTCTTCAGTAAACTTGAGCTTTAAATTTTTTGGCTAGTATTATTTTTTTAATGATATTGAAAATAGTGATAATTATGATATCATAATTTTTCTTAAAGCAAAAATAACTATATCCTGATATATATCGTCATCATGAAATAAAATGACTGATACCGTAATATATATGATTTTGGTCATGTCGCCTAACCGTGGATGCAAGGTTGTCTAGTTCAGGAGCTCTGTGTGAGACGTACTGTAGTGATGAACTGAGAAATTGCTCTGACCGCTGGTGAAGTGATGTTTGGACTGCAGTGTGTTTACTATACAATGTCTGTGGTCACGAGTGACTGGGCCGCAGGACCGCAGTCCCAGTCTGGTGGTTGGAGCTCTTTCCTGGAAGGAGAAGGAAAACAGTGATGTCAGTGTCTGTGAGGAGAGGTGGTCTGGTGTAAAATATCTCACAGGGGAGATGGAGAATGAGGATGAGGAAACAACATTATATGACAGAAATATATCCATGCTCAGGATGTTTAGGCACACCGTTTAGTTAAGTTATTTCTGTAACATATACATAAACATATACATACTCTTGGTTACTTTTCATTTGCTTATTAGTCAAAGTTTGGTCAACTTTACAGCTTCTGATTAAAGACTGTACATTCAGAATAGAAGAGATTTGTTTTGCAACCAGAATGTAAAGTGGCTAAGCACTATTTGTTTTGGGTTTTTTTGTGTGTGTGCTCTTTAGGGGATCCTACAGTTACCAATTCAACTAACCAATTAATTATTTTTTTTAGCATCTGGGAAATAGTTCTTATTACTTTTGGATGGGCAGAAATTCAGATTACCAAGCAGAATATAATGTTCATAGGTAACTAGTTGTCTTGCTACTACGTGCCTCAAAATTCGAGTATATTTCAAAGCTTTGATGCTATTAACCTGACAAACTGTGACAAATCAAACTGATTAGTTCTTCTTTGTAACATGGCTTTGTTTTCCGGTGGATTAAGCTATTGGCATTTTTGTGTGCAGTATGCATCAGACGGTCTGTGAATGGCCAGCCCCAGGTTAGTTAATTCACTAGTCCATTTTAAGACTCTTGTTTTGCACTTAACTATTAACTATTTCTCAGGTGACCACATACTAAAAGGTATTCTTCATTGTACATAATTGTGATGTGGTTGCCTTTGAACCCAGACTGCTCACTATAATTGTTTGGTGTTCTGTTAATCTCGTGTTACTTGTACACCTGGGTTTTTTTTAGCAGGTTTGACAACGTCTTGGTCATTGTTCAAGTAATGGCACCAGGCCAGACTGTAAATGGGATACCTATGCATATCTGTAGATCATGTGATTCTCCTCTAGAAGAAACACCACCTCCATGTTCATCTACAATCAGGTTCCTGCATCTACAGCCCAAGTGGCATCAAACACATCTTAGGTCAGCGTTTCATCTTTATCAGTCTTGCCCTGTTATTGCTTTCCACCTTCACATGGACACTAACTCACTTTGTGCACTTCTCACGTGTTTTGTCTTAATCAGCTTACCCTTGTTCTTCACCTGCAAGGAAGGTGCATTAACAGTGTGTTTTTGTCCTCGCTTTGCACGCTTGATAAGCCCGATTTGGATCCTAAGAGCCAGGGATCCATGCTGAGCTACTTACCCAGGTGCCAAGGCCTGCTGACTGGGAGTGCTGCTTCCTCTGGATGTCTCATCCAGGGCCTTTACTGGAGAGTATAGCACCAGATGTTCTGTGCTATTTTTAGGAGAGGTCTTTGAGTAGTACAGAATGTAGGTCGGTTCAGAGAGCAAGTGTTAAGTCGATAGTTAAAGATGCTATAGTTGTGTCAAAGTCAGAGATTTTATTTCAGCTTTCTGCGGCAGGGCTGTTCGAAAACAGTGACTGAAGACTAAAACGTTTTTGGAAAGTGATTTTTTTGTTTGTTTTTTTGTTGGACTGCCAGCAATCTGTTGCCAAGGTGTAGTTTTGAGAGTATATTGTAGAGGTCAACTGATAAGGGTTTTTCAAAGGCTAATGCGCTAATTCGGAGTGGTGATTGGCTGCTGTGGCTGGAGAGTATGTTTCTCAGTTTCTGAGCTTTTCTCTGCATTATTCATGGGAATAAACTCTTTTAATCCAATCACTGCACTGTATTATGCATGAGATCGCATTACAGCAGAGAATTCAAATGTCACAAATGATTGATACAGCGCTGTTCGTTTACCTGACGGTTCAGATTTGTGTTCGGACATGTCGTAAGTGTGTGTGTTCCTAAGTACAGTAAAACATTTTTTAAAAAGTGTTGTTTGCATTTTCCCCACGATGCAGTCAGAGCTGGATTTTGACTACCAAGACATGGAAAATATGGCTGTAACGATATTTAATATGTAACAACACACGAATCAATTTCTGGATCATAGTTGACCGTTTTTCAAGGTTTTTTGGGGTATATATTTCATTAACCAGTGCTCCAAACATAAACAAGCACAGTGTATGCGCACATATTTCATCATGTCCTCTTCAAACGAAATATATATGTGCTAATAAAGACACTAATACAGCAGTACGTCTGATTATAAACGCGATGACACAAAGTATTTTGATACACAGAAGACAACGTATTTGATTTGTTCATCATCGTTGTTAGTAGACTCTAAGTAAGATTGAGTTTGTTGTCATAGGGTTATATTTTTAAAATGCATCAAGGTTTTAATATTCATTTGTCTGAATGAGTGCGTTTCAGAACTGTGTTTTATTGGTTCCCACTGTGACTTTTCCACAGCTTTAAACGCCCATTTCTTGAGTCTTTTTCAAGTCTGTGGTGTGAACGATGAGCGCAAAAACAGGGGGGTTTCATGACACTTTCAAAACACTAATCATTTAAAAACACAGTTAAATGTAACGTTTACCAAATTGTAAATCTGTCTTTCATATTTTCAGATATAATACTGTGATGTCAAAAACTGTAGCATTTAATTGTTTGTTTTTTACACAAAATAGAGAATTAAAATAATGGCTATTTATCACAATAATTATTGGCCTATTGTTATCTGCCAGAATTTTGATGTATGTGTATCAATAGTGTTTTTTATTGATTTTAGAATGTTATCGACTGATGCAGGTGTTCTTGAAATGTTGAAAATTTAAATATTGGACAGTTAATCATTCTGTTATTAGTGTATTTATATAACTTTATTTATAACTTTACACAAACTTTACACCAACTTTGATCAGTTCCTCTAGAAAGTCATGATACCTGTTCTGCACTCCTAAAGCCACCAGTGTAACGTTTAAACCTTTCACCTCTGCCACACATCTTTGACCTTTGATCTCTGTGCTTTGCAGGTGATGTGTCTCCTATCAGCATGTCTCCCATCAGCCAATCCCAGTTTATACCACTGGGAGAAATCCTGTGCCTGGCCATTTCTGCCATGAACTCTGCCCGTAAGACGGTCACACAAGAGACTCTCATCGAACACCTAGCAACATGCTTCCCAGGTAACGTCCTTCAATAATAACACAGAACATAAGTGCAGGAAATGTGCTTAATTGCATTGAAAATAATGTCACAATGCAAAACATCTTAATGATCCTAAAATAGGCTTCATTTTCTAAATGCAAAATATTAATTCTTTTTCATTTTAAATTTAAGGTGATATGTGACCTGGATATGTTTTTGTGAGATTTACTTAAATGTCACAAGCCAGATTCAACCTCGCTTCAGATCCCATGCTCTAACCCCAAGGCCACAGCATAGACATGAATGTTGAGCTTAATGTTTTTCATCTTTACAGGAGACCAGACGTGCTTTTTAAAAGATGCTGGAAGCATCTGTAAGTCTTAAATGCTGAATCTATTTTATAACAGTTCAAGCCAAGTCACCTTTATTTATATAGCACTTTTTACAATAGATTGTATCAAAGCAGCTTCACATTGATAACATGAAAATAATACAAAAAAGTTTGTTTCTAGAAGAAAATTTCGTTATCGTCCACCTTAAGTAAGGCAGATCAATAATATTGTTGAATATTAAATGCCCTCAACTAAGCGAGCCAAAAGCCAAGGCAACAGTGGCAAGGAACCAAAACTCCATCAGCTGACAGAATGAAGAAAAAAAACCTTCATTCAGTGTTCTGGAGAAACTAGGCTCAGTCGGGGTCCAGTTCTCCTCTGGCCAATGAACAAACAGTGTATGATTATGATTCAAGCAGCATTACAGGTCAGAAGTCAGATTGGATCAGAATATTTATCCAGTTCCATCTGGTTGGAAGTCGGAGTCATCACGCCGATATGGAGATGAGTTTGTTGAGGATCAGTGCCGATGGCTGTCGTGTCGATGAGGCCTTCACAGGGCTGATGAGGCTGGCACTTCAGGGATGCGTTGTGGATGGGTCCAGGCGCAGGTCCACCATCTGATCTGGATACGGCCTGGATCCGGCTGACTTCAGTAAACCTCGGAATAAACAAAGACTAACATTAGCGTAGATGCCATTCTTCTTATGATGTAACGAGTACATCGGGTGTTATAGGAAGTGTCCCCGGGTCCGGCTGACCTAATTTATGCGCCTAATAATCATTTAACTGATTTGAATAATAGATATGTATAATGTTCTATATGAATGCCAGGTAAAAGAGATGCGTTTTTAGTCTAGATTTAAACTGACAGAGTGTGTCTGCTTCCCGGACAATGTTAGGAAGGCTGTTCCAAAGTTTAGGTGATAAATAGGAGAAGGTTCTTCCGCCAGCAGTCGATTTTGATATTCTAGGTATTATCAACTGGCCAGAATTTTGAGATCGCTATAGACGTGAAGGACTATAATGCGTTAAGAGCTCGCTCAAGTACCGCGGAGCTAAACCATTTAGTGCTTTGTTAGTAATCAGCAATATTTTAACATTTATACAATGTTTAATAGGGAGCCAATGCAGTGTTGACAGAACGGGGCTAATACGGTCATACTTTCTGGTTCTAGTGAGAACTCTAACTGATGCGTTTTGGACTGTCTGGACTGTTTATTAAGCGTGCAGGGCAACCACCCAGTAGAGCATTACAATAATCTAGCCTTGAGGTCATGAACGCATGAACTGTTCTGCATTTTTTATTGAAAGCATATGTCATCATTTAGATATATTTTTAAGATGGAAGAATGCGGTTTTACAGATGCTAGAATCGAGGCTTTCAAATGAAAGATTGGTATCAAAGAGCAAACCCAGGTTCCTAACCGACGACGAAGACTTGACAGAGCAGCCATCAAGTGTTAGACAGTATTCTGGGTTAATATGTGCAGAGGTTTTTTGCCCAATAATTAGAAACTCAGTTTTTTCTGAATTAAGTAGTAGGAAATTACTAGTCATCAGCTATGCATTCCGTTAATTTTGTGAATTGACGCGTTTTGTCTGGGTGCAAAGAAGTATAGTATCATTAGCATAACTGATGCTTCCTAATGATATCTCCCAAGGGTAGCATGTACAGGGTGAACAGCAACAGTCCTAGTACTGAGCCTTGTGGTACTCCATACTGATCAAGTTGCGTTTTTTTTTTTAATAAGAGGTTTAATAATAGCCAGCTTAAAAGTTTTCGGTACACATCCTAGTGACAAAGATGAATTAATGATGTTAAGAAGAGGATCTATGATCTCTGGAAGCATCTCTTTCAATAGCTTAGTCTGTATAGGGTCTAACATACATGTTGATTTAGATGATTTAATGAGTTTAGACAATTTCTCCTCTCCTATAGCAATGAATGAATGAGATTTTTCCTCAGGAGGACTACAATGCACTGTCTGATGCGATACTGTAGTAGACGGTTGCATAGTTATAATTTTCTCTCTAATGTTATCAATCTTGTAAGTAAAGAAGTTCATAAAGTCATTACTGCTGTGCTGTTTGGAAACGTCCGGTGTTGGGGCTTTATTTTTTGTTAATTTAGCCACTGTTTCGAATAAATACCTAGGGTTGTGTTTTGTTTTCTTCTAGAAGTGTTGAAAAATAAGCAGATCTAGCAGTTTTTAAGGCCTTTCTGTACACGATCGTGCTCTCTCTACACGAAATGCGAAAAACGTCTAATTTTGTTTCCTTCCAGCTACGCTCCATTTTTCTGGCTGCTCTCTTAAGGGCCCGAGTGTGCTCCTTGTACCACGGCGTTGGACTATTTCCTTAAATCTTCTTTAAGCGCAATGGAGCAACTGTGTCTAAAGTGCTGGAAAAGAGAGAGTCAATCATTTCTGTTGCAACATCAAGTTCTTCTAAGCCAGGGATAGGCAACTCCGGTCCTGGAGGGCCACTGTCCTGCAGAGTTTAGCTCCAACCCTATTAAACACACCTGAACAAGGCAATCAGTGTTTTCAGGATTACTAGATAGATACAGGCAGGTGAGTTTTTATCAGGGCTGAAGCTAAACTCTGCAGGACAGTGGCCCTCCAGGACCGGAGTTGCCTATCCTTGTTCCAAGCTATCTGGGATGCTGACGAGATGAAACTGATTTAGTGGTAGAAGTGATAGTTCTACCATATTTATAACACAGAGTCGGCTTTGCAACCTTGGCTAAATTAAGTATACATGAGATTAAATAATTATTTGAGATGTCATCGCTCTGCTGCAGAATTTCAACAGCATCAACATTGATTCCATGTGACAATAATAGATCTAAATGATTTTAGTTTCTTCAGTTTTTGCCAGTAACATTAGTCGTAACTGTTTACACAGCCATTTGCACATGATAATAGCCATATCCTGGAACATTTGGATAAAGTCTCATATTCAGAGCGCTATAAAGCATGATGTGATCACAGCTGTGATATGGAAAGTTTAACATCCGTTGTTATATGCTCTTATTGCAGAAACACCGCACAGGAAAATTATGTTTTGCTGAAAGCAGTGGTTGGATTATGGGGAAAATGTGTAATATTTTCTCAGAGGATATGATACACACACATAGTGAATCAGCATTCTTAAGGCTTAAATTGTGATGCAACTAAATGCAAGTATTATATATTCTTTATTTTTTGAAAGGCTGGTTTTAGAGGTTGTATCAGTGTACAAAACTACTTTGCCACAGCCGTTTAGGTTATATGGGGCTGTAGATGCAGGAACCTGATTGTACTTGAACA
The DNA here is from genome assembly GCF_965113295.1 of Leuciscus leuciscus. Taxonomy (NCBI): domain Eukaryota; kingdom Metazoa; phylum Chordata; class Actinopteri; order Cypriniformes; family Leuciscidae; genus Leuciscus; species Leuciscus leuciscus. The sequence goes on from NC_138732.1 coordinate 8,292,552, forward strand.
TTGAGGTGGTGTTTCTACAAAACTCACTTGAATTGTAACTCAAATTTACCTATTCTAATGCCATTTTTGCTACCGATGATTAAATCAAAGGCACTATTCAAGACGTTTAAATCAGTGGCCCTATATATCCTAATGCTCTCATGCAAGAAACAAGAAAAGATTGTGAAGTTAGTCTTTAGGAAACTTGATGACCCCCCCAAAAATAACGCTGCATTAAAATCATTGCAGTATAATTTAATGTGGCTAGTAATAATCAATAATCATTGTGATTTATTCAATGTATTGCCTAGCCATAAATGTTAGCACAGCCTTAGTTGTTTTGTTATGTCAGTCATGTTGTGGTCAGATATGGCCAGTTTCAGCATCTCAGTGGTATGATGTTGATTATATCATGTGAGAGTGAGACTGAGCTAAAGAGATGCCGCAGATGCTGAGTCATAATGATCTCTGTGTCCCTTATGCAGTGAGGTTGCTATAGAATCTGTAGTGAACACAGAAATTGCTATAGAATCATGATCACATGTTTGTAATGTTGAATTAGGATTGCACCTCATTAACATAGGTTTTGAACCAGCTATACTTTTTGCACACCTGAACCTCTCCTCTAGACCATATTTCCAGTATCACCAGGAGAATTGGGCACCTGAGTAGGTTTGGTTTGATTCAGCTTGTAAGGTTACCTTGAAGTCACTTATAAATGCATGTAAATGTAGGTATGCATCTGAGTGTGTATAAAAGTCTTATGGGAATAGTTTTGTTCAGTTAGAAAGATGAGAAAGAGGGGCACATTGAATGTAAAAATAAAGCATACAGGCATAATTGAAATGTAATATGTTATTCCACAAAGCACATTTTGATATGACTCATGTAGCAGTTCATCTCACTGCATATGTGGCAGGATAAAAAAAATCCCCCGTGAAGTTTCTGTTTTGGCTCAGGTACAAATCCACTGATGTGTTTGTTTTGGAGAAAGCTGCTATTACGAGGATGTTGCATGGATCCTGTTGTTAAAAAAAGTATTTTTGTGAGGCACACAGAATCACATTATTACTGCTCATTTTTCAAGAGGTCAAAGTCTGTTTGTTTGGAGAAAAAACACTTCCTGACATAAAAGTAAAACATTGAGATGGAAACTTCTGTAGTGCAGATTCAGTGTATTCTTTTGACAGTTTTTTTTGTGTAATCTAAAGAGGAATAAAACTAGAGGATTGAAGTGGAGTCAAATTTATCTTTTAATTTTTTTTTTTTTGCTGTGCTTTATTGTTCTTAATGAATGGAAAATGATCTGTGGTTAGTTAAGGGAAATTCTAGAACTAGACTAATGTCTTAAAGGGTTAGTTCTACCAAAAAAGAAAATGATCCCATAATTTACTCACCCTAAAGCCATTCTAGGTGTATATGATTTTCTTCTTTCAGTCAAACACAATCTGAGTATAATTGAAAAATATCCTGGATCTTCCTAGCTTTATAATGGGAGTGAATAGTAACTGAGATTTTGAAGGCCAAAAAAGCGCATCCATCCATCATAAAAGTAATCTATACGGCTCCAGGGGGTTAATACAAAAAAGAAAAAAAGAAAAAAAATCCATATTCATAACTTTATAAACTAGAATGTTAAAAATACAAATATGTGCTAAATGTGTCTGATAAATAAACTACACTAGCCATATTCCCATGAAATGATAAATAACAAATAACACAAACACAAAATTTCTGTTATGTTTTTAGGTAGCTTTTATTTAATACAAATGTGACATTGGTAATTGTAACTACAGTATATATGGCAATGCGAGCACCTCCCCGACTGCACAAAAGGCTTCCACTACAAGAGAAAGCGGCGGCCACAAGAAAATGAATGCTAGTAGTGATTTGATTATTTTTTTATAAAACTCTCTGAACTTATTCCCAGAACTTGGAAGAATGGACATTTGTCTGGGTTGTTGCATCTTGAGATGCCTTTTTTTCTTTTTGTAGCATTTTAATACATCAAAAATGTTTGCTGTTTAATAGTTATTTGAATGTAATGCATCTATCAAGATCTTGAGAAGAACTTCTCAACTCAACAGCTAAGTGTTTAGAACCAAAGTGAATTTCTAAATAAGTGATAGGCTGTTGTTCTCGATTGGATTAGACAGTTAAGTGTGTGTGTGAGGGAGAGAGAGAGAGTGTTTGTAAGGTTGAATTAGGATTGCACCTCATTGACAGGGAAACTAAGCAGCAACTATGATGTAAGTACAGGCAACCCCACTCCGCCTCAGCGTTTACATATAGAAGTGCGCTGGACTACCGGTGTACTGCAAATGGCAACGCAGAACTGATACATCGCTCAAATCTTTAACTCCATATTTTGTCACATTTAGGGTCGTCTTTACTGTTTGAAAGAGTTCAGGAGTAGAAGAAATGCTCATGGAATGTGTTTCTCTTATAAAACTGTGACGTCACAAATATCTCTATTTGGACCACAGAAGTGTATGGCACAGACAGAGACATACAGTAGACTTGTCACCTGAAGCGTGGACGTTTGAATGGGGTGTTGCCTACTATGTTTTAGCTGCAGTGGGGGGTGGGATTGCGTCACACTAGGCTGGTTTTAAGGACTCCATGATGTAATGGGGAGTAATGCCAGCAGAGGAGCAAAGCTCTGAAACCGGTCAACCAAGAAGACACAGAAGACAGCCACCACTGCACCATGTCTATATGCTGCATTAAACACAGCTATACTATAGTATCAAATAGGACAGAATATGAATGGAATTTTAATGAAAGGCCGTTTATTTTAGCTTTATTGAGCAATGAACATATATACAGCTATAAGCACTTGTGTTGTGATCCGTTATATTGGTCAATGTTGAGGGGATAAAATGAGAGGCAACCTTTGAGTTAAGCATAGTAAACATTATTATACATGAAAGAAGAATTGTAAGTGCTTGAAACAAAAAAAATGACAGCATGTGTTTTTAAATCCCATTATAAATCCCATAATGTTGTCATTATGTGGAATCACACCTTGTGATACTTTGTTACAATCAGATTAAGATTATAGTATCAGTGTCAAATAAATATTGTTGGTGTCAAGGTATTTGTTTTGCCGTATTGGACTGATCATCTCCTGTCTCTTTTTCTGTCCGGTAGGCGTCCCCACTCCAAGTATGGAGATTCTGCGGCACACACTCAACATGCTGGTCCGAGAGCGGAAGATCTACCCCACCCCAGAGGGTTACTTCATTGTCACCCAGCAGACATACTTCATCACGCCTTCCCTCATTAGGACTAACAGCAAGTGGTACCACCTAGACGAGAGGATACCAGATCGCATGCAGCAGCAGCAGCCATGTACCTCTCCTCACTCAGGTACCATGACACCCTCCACGTCCGGATGCATCCGGGAAAGACCTCACCACAAGAACCACAGTGATTCCTACAACAACAGCTACCGGGAGGACATGCCTAGCACACATACCTCAACCTTACAGAGAAGGTCTAAGGAGCATAAAGAGGTTTCTCCTGTGTCTCCGCCCCCTCAGCAGCCACCAGAGAAGAGTAAGAGTGCGCTTAGTTTTCCATTTAAAACAGAGACGAACAGTAAACACAAAGATGGAAGCAGCAGCAGTGGGGAGAAGCAGTCTAAGAAGTTTGGACTGAAGCTCTTCAGGTTGAGCTTCAAGAAGGACAAGACGAAACATCTAGCCACGTTTTCCGCCCAGTTCCCACCTGAGGAGTGGCCACTGCGGGATGAGGAGACACCCACCACCGTTCCCAGAGAGGTGGAGATGGAGATCATCCGTCGGATCAACCCAGATCTTACGGTGGAGAACCTTGCTCGCCACACAGCCGTAATGAAGCGATTGGAGGAGGAGAAGGCACAGAGGAACAAAGCAAACTCCTCGGCTCAGCAGAGTGCACGCAGCAAGAGGAGCCGAAGCCATCGAAAGGCCCAGCAGGGCAAGGCCTCACGTTCCCATAGCAAAACACGAGCGTCCAGGGGGGATCCGTCTGAAGGATCCAACCTGGACATATCCTATGACCGGGATTACAGATTCTACAGCTCCTCGTTGGTACGTTCTCCACGTGAAACCATGATGTCCATGGAGCGGAATAGGGGGAAGTATATGGTTCACAGCAACCCCAATATTGTGGAGTCTCACTTTACCACTGCTCCAGAGTGGGATGTTTCTGGGGAACTGGCAAAGCGGCGGACAGAAATGCCATTCCCAGAACCCTCCAGGGCACAGTCACATTCCAAAGTCCACCGAAGTCATAGTCATACACAAGAGAGAAAGTCACGAAACGAGAGGTCGGACAAGGCCAAAGAAAGGTCACGCTCCATGGACAACTCCAAGGGACCTCTTGGTGGTCCATATTTAGGTGGCCCAGAGGACTTTGAGTGCAGTCCCGATGACAGGAGTCGGTACTACACTGACGATGGTACTTTGAGGGCATCTGCTCAGGCGAACCACTATTCCCGCATCATGCTCTCTGCTGCTAGATTACACTCTGAAGTTTGTGTGCCTGATGTTGGAAGAGGATCCTCAGAGGATGCTGTACTTTACCGGACGCTGGAGAAGAGTAAAAGCAGGGATAGTCTTCCTGCTTACAATGACCTGAAGTCTTGCTCTCCCAAAACACCTGTGGATGACTATTTCCAGTGCACTGCGGCAAATGAAGTCTCTCTCTCTGCCCCATCATCTCTTGTAAAACCCAGCCATGACTTTACGGATAGTGTCTGGAAGGGGATCTCCTCTGACCGTTTGACACCTCATCTAACACCACCTCACCCTATAGAATATAAAGAGGAGACAGCCAAGGGACAAAATACTACTCCTATAGCGACAACGAGCCAAACTCCCGAGCATCTCCCGAATGGACGATTGATGCACCAACACAATCCCGACTCAGGTGACTTGGACAAAATGCCAGAGGTTTACAGCCAAGAGACTTTGTTTAAACCTCCAGACTACGTGGAGAGCAGCTTCTCAAGGCCAGGTACGATAGGTAGGTCCCCTCACACCAAGTCAGCGGAGGTCCTTGGGACTCAGGAGCATTTCGATAAACCTCTACCACTGACCGTGCCTCCATCCTCGGCTCAGGAGCAGGCTTCATGTGCAGAAACAACCTTTGACTATTACAATGTGTCGGATGACGACTCGGAAGAGACTAGTCATAAGAACCGGGTGGAGCAGAAAGTTCTAGAAGAGGGAGGGACAATGCAATGGCTGCTGGAACGGGAGAAGGAGCGGGATTTGCAGCGGAAGTTTGAGAAGAACCTAACCTTTCTAAGTCCCAAGGAAGGTGAGGGGAACAACAGCCAAAAATCGGTCCATTCTACCCGATTGGACAGTATGGACTCCAGCAGTGTGACTGTGGACAGTGGATTTAATTCCCCACGGTAAGGCACTCAGGGCCACTTTAAGGGTTTGTTTCATTTGTTGTGTTGACAATAGGGTGTGTCTTAAATGAGGGGTATGCTATTCTATGAATAGACATATTCTTTTTTTTAACTCAGTGTTAACTCACAGAAACATTTAGGGTTCTTTGCTTTTATAGTCATGACAAATTCCGTATTGCCTTAGTTTAATCCTAGTTGTGCAAACCTTACATTTTCCTATTTTAAGTAGCAATAACCACTTCTGTGAATGACATTAAGGCCAGAAACATACTCTATGCAAGTACAAAAACGCCAGTGCTTGGCCAATGCATTGTAAGTATGCTGTCCTATTATACACTTAACTTGCATTCTTACATTTCTGTGGCGGGAACAAACCTCAGTATAGAGTTCAGTTAAAATGTCTGTGCCATTCACCCTGTGGGTCATATTTCAGATAACTAGCTATAAACATGTCAACAGTTGAACTAACTTTAACTTGCAAGATATTGTTAAAACTGTTGTTCTGCCATGACAGTAGTTGACCTGAAATATAACTTCCCACTATAGTGGCCCTTGCAGAAGTGAGGACAATGAATTTTACATGTTGCATTACAAATTGCGTTCTGATCAATTTTGCAATGCTACGGTTCATACTTGCGTAGAGTATTTGTGGGCTTAATGCTACTCTATGTATCAGGTTTTCACTAAAATGGGGGAGGCCCTAACACATGAGAGGTACTGAATACACCTTAATGTAGGTCGTCAACCACTACCAGTTTTATAACTGCAATCTTTGAAAGGGTTTACACCATTTGTTTCTGTTTGCTTTTGTTTTAAACAGAATTTTTTGTTTAAATGTGTTGTTTTTGAGTGCTCTCCTTTTGTCATTTTTGTCTAAATGAACATCATGTTTGTATTGTAAGTGTTGCATTGTGTGTTCTCAACCAAAATCCATTGGGTTAATTAAAATTGTTCTCAAAATTATCATGATATAATGGATACGCACATGTCTGTCACTTTATCTATTGATATGTTTGAGGCCTTACTTAAATAAATAATAAATTACCTTGAGCACATGATGCAACTGGTGCAACTTTACGTCCTGACGTTATCCTTGTCCTCCCTTTCAACCTGCACCCAAACCCTTTGATCTCGTCTTCCAAATGTCTGAAACCTCTCATACTGCAAACTTTCAGTAGATGTTTTCATGCTCTGATATTGCAGTGCAATAATGTTGACTCAGAAAACACTTTAAAGTTGAGTGCAAAGTCTGTTTTGCAGTCAAAAACCCAACAATTATAAAAAAGACTTATTATCATCCAGAGTGATATAAAGAAGTTTGTGGCGTCCACTTGAGGAAATATGCGGTTTAAAAATCAGACCTCTTGAACTGCTGAAATTGATGAAGTGGATATTTTCTGTCTGCATTTAGAAAAATGTGATTGGATGAAGAAAAACAAGCACTGTACTGTTACTCAGGTCACCCTGTGAGGCAGAGCGGGTTGAGTTCACTTTACTGTAGTGACAGCGAAGCCCGCTCAGTGCCAAAAGCCTGATGAGACATTTCAAACATTTGAGGAACAAAATGTGCCCCCATGTTTTGTTTTGTTTTTAATTGTGATATTTTTTTGTTTTGTTTTGTTTTTCCCCAAATTAAAGTATGTTGTTTTTCATACAGTGGTTCAGTTGTAGTTTTTACTGTGTGTGTGTTTGTTTTGTGAAGTTCCTTCCTGTGTTTTCATTCTCCCCTCTTTCATTTCGGTGGCAAGCCATGTTCAAAACATCATAGAAAAGGGAAACGGTATGTTTCAAACAGCGGTATGTCAAAAACAACTAAATTCCTGTTATTGTCCTATACATAAAGGCATCGCAAATATTATTATATTAACTCTTTAACCCATACCCATTTTCTTTTCTTTTTTTTTGCATTTTGTAGTCTCTTGGGCCGATAATAACATTTATTATTATTATTATTATTATTATTATTATTAACACATCCAACAGTATTTTATAAGCCTCTATCAAATGTATAGTTTGTAATATTTATCAATTTGAAAACATTTTATTATTGTACTACTAAAAACTAACTAAATATACTGATATATGAAACATACAAAAAATATAGATTTGATAACTTCCAAATCTGACCGAGTAGGAATTAATATAGGAGTGATATAGTCGAATGGGTTGAAATTTGATCATGATGTATAATTTATGTGCTGGTTATTTAAAGGGATAGTTCACTTTGAAATTAAATTTTGGTATGTTTTAGCTTACCTCAAGGGCATCAACATTTGGTATGTTTTAGCTTACCTCAAGGGCAAAATTTGGTATGTTTTAGCTTACCTACTGCGGACTTTTTCCGCAGTAGTTTCAATTTTGATATTTTTAGGTCAAACCGTTCTTGTCTGTCAGTCATATAATGCAGGTCGATGGTCACTGTCTCAAAGAGCATGCACAGAGTCCAAATTAAAACAATTCCCCATCGTCCAAATTAAACAATTCCCCATCGTAAGTACACATTGATGGCCTAAGACACGAAACGAGCGGTTTGTGTGAGAAAACGAACAGTATTAAATATCGTTTTTACCCCGTTTTTACATAGATATATACACTAGATGTCGCCTTGGCTACGGTTTACAATGAACTGCAGTAGCCAAGGCGACATCTAGTGTATATATCTATGCACCAGTCTGCGCACACGTCACACAGCAGGATGCGCCCGCGCTCTCAGATCACGTGGCTGTGTTCAAGAGGTAAAAACGATATAAATACTGTTCGTTTTCTCACACAAACCGCTCGTTTCGTGTCTTAGGCCATCAATGTGTACTTACGATGGGGAATTGTTTTAATTTGGACTCTGTGCATGCTCTTTGAGATAATGACCATAGACCTGCATTATATGACTGACAGACAAGAACGGTTTGACCTAAAAATATCAAAATTGAAACTACTGCGGAAAAAAAGACACCTACATCTTGGATGCCCTTGAGGTAAGCTAAAACATACCAAAATGTAATTTCAAAGTGAACTATCCCTTTAAAGCTGAATGAACTAGTTAGAGTTGGAGCTGAGCTGTATGTCACCTGAATGGGTTCCTCTTGCATTTGATTGATTTTAAATTTAGATTCTCCCTTTTAAATTTGAGCAGGCACATGTAAATGGACCAAAATGGACAAATTAATGTGACGTTTATACAACCTCTCATATAGTCCTGCTTCTTACATTGGGCATGTTTCGGCTCTTTGCGAGAAACATCTGTTGGCACGGGTACTTTAAGTCAACATTGACTTCCGTACCTTTATAAATGTTCTGTTCTTTCAGGTTTGTATTTCTCATTTTATCATAGTCTTACTTTTTTTTTTCTTGCTCCTGTACTGTCCTTTCTCTTTTCTGTTTTCCTTGATCCACTTCTATTTAGTGTCAGAGTTGGGCACAATTCTGAATGAAGTTCCAATTTAAAGTGAAGGAATTCAAAAAAATTCAACATGGTCACTTAGTAGAAATTTCTTTAGTCCAATACAATGTTTGTAAAATATTTTTTGTTGCAAACATATATACATTATTAATTTATTTTATTATAGCACTATTGTTTAAATTTTTGGTGTAAGTTTAAAAAAATATATACTTTTATTTAGCAAGGATGCATTAATTGATCAAAATTGACAGTAAAGACATTTATAATGTTATAATGTTACAAAACATTTATATTACAAATAAATGTTCTTTACGTTCTAAATTTATCAAAGAATCATTACCAGAAATGAATTATAATCAGATCAAAAGCCCCCACATCCAAAGCAATATGTTGCTCAAATTGGGTGCTCGACAAGAAAATTAATAAAAAAGGAAAAAAAGTCGGCACACCATGGCTCCAAAAATGTGACATTTAATAATAGACTCACACAGAGGTGGTAACGTTTCGAGCGTGTCTGACGAAGAGCCTACGCGCTCGAAACGTTACCACCTGTGTGTGAGTCTTATTAAATTTTCACATTTTCCTTTTTTTCCCAGAAATTAATTGAAAGAAATTAAAGTCACTCAGCAGGAATTTAATTACAACAAAACAGAAATGATTACGTATGATTAATTCTGACAAATCTTTTCCATGTTATGAATTAAAAAAATCATTGGCCTATTGGAGATAAGAGAACTAAGATAAAAAAATAAAATAAAAAATCATCAAAATTCTCTAATAGATTTTAATTTGGCTTTACGGCACCACAAGCATTGTCCACCACAAGATATTGACAAGAACATTTGTGTTTGGCTCCATTTCGAATTTAATTCCCTTTTAATTATGCTTCTTATAATCTAGCCTAATTTGAATTCTACATCCTGTTTGCTTCAACTTCAAATTCTGGAGTTTATTCGGAAATTAAAAGGCATTCTCAGTTCAGTTCTGAATGGTGCACAACCCTGATCGGCACTAATAACGAGATTGTGATTGTTAAACTTTGATTAACCCTCATCCAACCTTTTTCCAGCGTGTTACTAATCAATTTCCCACTTCTGCTTTCTTCATAACACTTGCATTCTCTTTCCCTTTCTGTCCTTCTGTACTGCTTCAGCACGCGGGAAAGCCTTGCTTCGAACACCTCGAGTAATGTGGAAAATAGCAGGCGTCAGAATATGGCTTTGAGTCCAGGACACATTGGCACCAAAAGACCCCCGCCGCCCTACCAGCCCCCCAGCTTCCGTACCATCCGTGAGCCGCCCGCCAACCGCACGGAGAAACAGGCCTCCATCACCAGCGTGTAGTGATGGGGTCCGTAAAACTGAACTTCACCAGGACTGTTACAATCTTACAGGCAGGACGTCCTGAGCTCGTGTGACGCCTGTTCCAGCTGTCATTTCACATAGAGACGCGTTTCAGAAAACGCAGGTCATGATGATTCACTGGAGGTATCTTTCACTTTTTTTTGATAGGCTATTTGTAACAAATACTGCTGCAGACAAACACGTCAGTTCATTAGGACTCAATTTACGCTGATCTGCGATCATGTTTGGGATAAAATCCTTGATCAGACTCATTTGTAGGTGTCCTTTATAGCTTAATGTATCCACTACGGGTCTTAACTGTCTTCTGATCCAAACTTGGCTGCGTTGCCTCTGCCTATTCATTCATCGCTGTGTCTAGTGTTTCATTCTGTACGCTCAGGTCCCTCTGAACTCTACTGACTTACTGGCTCATATTTGCTGGCCGTAACTTGAAGGCCACGGTAATCTGAACAAGCTCATCTGTTTCCGCTGGAATCGTTTTACTGCATCCTTGTGTATCGTCCACTGTCCTGGGAATTTTTTTTTCTTTTTTTTTTCTGGGATGTTTGTAGTTTATTGAAACTTAACAAAACATACCACCACCACCACCACCACCACCAAGGCATTATTTGTTTATAAAAAAAAAATACCAATTTAAATATTACTGGTGCTTTCTCAATGAATGGACCGTTATTCTTTAAAAAAAAGAAAAAAAAGTTGGAATCCATTTTTTTTCCGATTTTTCTCTTTTTAACCAGGTGCTCAACTACTAGACGACACAGAATACACACATTGCTACCTCCACTATTTGTACAGTCGTAGAGGGAGACAAGAGTGACGTCCACCCCCCACCTTAGGTCCGCTGTATTAGACAAACCACTTATCAGCTTGCAAACTGTGAATGTACTGCTAGTGCTTTTCAATCACATCTCGATCATAAAGCGTTAGTAACCTACTGTTCTCATACTAATAGAGCCGAATCTCATTGTAACAGAGAGGAGACTTGTGTAGAGTTTGGAATCATATAGGACCCATATAGAGTGGATAATTTAGAACTTCATATCTCTGATATGTCCAGCCATGTTCAATTATTTGTTATTTATATATTTATTATTATTATTACTTTTTTCAGTTATTTTAGTACACAAATTCATGGTAAGCATTAGAACAATATTTCACTGATTCTTGAGATGTGGGGCCAAACATGTCAATTTTATCTGGTGAATAATTACAAAAAAGAATTATTGAATATAAAATGTACTACCACTAATGTAAAAAAGATGTTTATTGTTTATTCAGCAAGGATTAAAATGATTAAAAGTGACAACAGACATTTTTAATATTACAAAACATTTCTATTTCAAATAAGCAGCACAACTTTTTCAACAATGATATTAAAAGGTACACTATGTAATTTTATTATTATTATTTATTTTATTTTTTTCATTATATATTTTTTTATTAACAACATTTAAACGAGTCAATTAGGGATGCACCGATATGAAAATTTTGGCCGATACCGATAACCGATAATTCTTTATATTTGAAAGCTGATAACTAATATATTGGCCGCTAAATCTAGATCCAAATTTTTATATCATTTTTGAGAGCCTGATTACAAAAACAAAAGTCTCACCATTAAAAATCCATGTCTCAAGCACACAATTATAATGTTCTCATTATAATGTTATGTAGCCTATATGACAGACTGTTGCACATGTTGTACCTAACTGTATTTTCCTTTTTTGAAGTGATTTCTAATCATATTTCAAGCAATTCAAAACCATCACGGCGAACAGTGCGCATCTGAAGTGTCTCAGCGGAAGGATATAATCCATTATTTATCGGCTTTAATATATCGGTCAAATTTTCTTATTGGGCCGATAACGATAACATTAAAAATATATCAGCCGATACCGATATGGTGGCCGATATATCGTGCATCCCTAGAGTCAATCCTTCTTACTGCTTTTTGTCTTACCTGGATTCACTATGATAAGCCTATTATTTATAAATGTTTATAATTTAGACCCGTCAGGATGGTTTTTGCGGGAAACTGCATACATGCGTCACTTGTCCGTGTGTGTCTTGTCATATCTTTTGTGACGTGTTTGACGCGTGGTATGGTGTTGGAGTGGCATAGGTTAGTTGTCACAATGAGCGAGAAAGGTTGAGCAGATAAATCTCCAACCTCCAGAGAATCACTATACCGAACAGAGGAGAGTCTGCTGGCAAAGAGAGAACGCGACAGAGCTCGTAATAAAACCAGAATCAACATTGGCTTGTCTCTTCGGAGATGGCGAGAACTGAGGGATTTGTAACGTTGTAAAAGTGATGTGGAGATTATGGTGTTTTTATTACTCAACAGGTGAGTATGGTATTTTATTGAACAGATAAATTGCCATATGTAGTTCATTGTAAAGCATTATCTATTGTGAAGGGTCATATTCATCCGCACAGTCACGCAGAGCCGAAGCACAACCAAAACTATGTTCTTTCGCAAAATGCATGCAGTTTTTTTTTTTTTTTTTACCGCTAGAGGGCCAAAAGTTGCATAGTGTACCTTTTTAAAAAAAATCATTTTTGAGCACCAAATCAGCATATTAGAATGATTTCTGAAGGATAATGTGACTCTGAATTACAGGTTTTTATTATATATAAAATTAATGTAGGTAGTTATACTTATTCCCTGATCATAATTTGCCAACTCCATTTTACAGATTGTAATAAAATTGTATGGGATAGTTTAAGTCCTATTAGCAACCTAGTAGCAACACCAGAAAAATAAAGTGGCTACTGCAATTAAAACTTGTGTGGTTGTTTTGTCAACAAAATATGGTTATGATAGTGTCATATTTTCATCATTCTTAAAGGAACACTCCACCGTTTTTTGAAATAGGGCTTATTCACCTTCTTTCCTACATTTAAATAGGTGGGCAAATGCATTTTTGTCTCAGTGCATGCATTGTTTTAGTTTGACAGGGTCGGCGCTAGCTTAGCTTAGCATAATGAATGGAATCCTTTGTTGCCAGCTAGCATGTCCTGAGTAAAAGTGGTATAAAAACTAAAAAAACCCACCTAATTACTTCTTGTGGCCTGCGTATTCACAACGAGTACAAATAGCGATGCAGATTAACACTAGGTGATTTCCTAGGCAGATATTGACTTGGGACTATATTAGGGGGAAGCACAGGCGAAGCACTGCTACTTGGGCGCAGAGATATCACGCCCAAGTAGCAGTGCTTCGCCTGTACTTCCCCCTAATATAGTCCTTAATATATAAGTCAATATCTGCCTAGGAAATCGCCTAGTGTTAATCTGCATCTCTATTTGTACTCGTTGTGAATACGCAGGCCACAAGAAGTAATTAGGTGGGGTTTTTTTTTAATATATCACTTTTACTCAGGACATGCTAGCTGGCAACAAAGGATTCCATTAATTATGCTAAGCTAAGCTAGCGCCGAACCCTGTCAAACTAAAACAATGCATGCACTGAGACAAAAATGCATTTGCCCACCTATCTAAATGTAGGAAAGAAGGTGAATAAGCCCTATTTCAAAAAACGGTGGAGTGTTCCTTTAAAGGGATAGTTAAAAACGTAAAATTCAAAACCCAAAAATGTAAATTCTGTCATTATTTACTCACCCTCATGTCGTTCCAAGCCCAAAAGCCTTTTGTTCATCTTCAGAACACAAATTATGATCTTTTTGATGAAATCTGAGAGTTTTCTGTCCCTCCATTGACAGCTACGCAACTACCACTTTGACACTTCAAAAAGTTCATGAAGAGATTGTAAATCCAAATGAATTTAGCGGTAGTCCAAATTTTCTGAAGAGACTTGATTGCTTTATATGATGAACGGATTTAATTTAGGCTTTTATTCACATATAAACATTGACCAACTGATTGGTCAAACAGAATATCAAACAGGTTCACATGACGTGCGAGAACCAATGAGGTGAATAAAAGCCTAAATTCAATCTGTTCATCATATAAAGCGATCAAATCTCTTCAGAAATTTTGGACTAATCCGCTCAATTCATATAGATAAGTTTTAGGATCTCTTTATGACCTTTTTTAAGTCTCAAAGTGTCAGTTGCGTAGCTGTCAATGGAGGGACAGAAAGCTCTCAGATTTCATCAAAAAAGATCGTCATTTATGTTCCGAAGATGAACGAACGTCTTACAGGTTTGGAAACGACATGAGGGTGAGTAATTAATGACTTTGAATTTTTACAATTAATTTGCATCCAACTATCCCTTTAAATCTAAATGCTAGATTTGTGAATATTTATAAATATTAATTTCAAATATGTATCATAAATGTTGACAAATCTATTAAATCATGTCGCATGACAGTATTGACATGTGAATGAGTTATATATAAAAGATTTATAAAATAGCAAGCAAGCCAAAGTAAATGCCTCTGAACACGTGCAAGTTAATACAAAATAATTATTTGATGCATAAACTTTTATGTTCTGTGCCCTGTTTTGTCCCAGTATTCAAGAATCAGTGATTTCTAAGTTTTTAAATAAGTTATGAAATAAGTCTGAAAGAATATCTTCTTTTTTCTTTTTGTGAAATGATGTTCACTGCTCCATTTAGTGAACATCTGTCATATTTCATCAGAGTACGAGTCCCCTCATGAGTTCTAGAGGACTGTAAAATGTCACGCTCTCGAATAAATGGATAAACTGCAGCCAGGACTACCTTGTTATACCATGTTTGCACTAATGCCTGTTCTCTGGTGACTGTAAAAAGGATAAGGGAAAAAATCATCCGAATGGATGTTGTTTATAATGAACATATTTCATACGAAATACTGATAGTCCATGAAATGTCTTCCCTAAACATGATGGATTTCTTATGGTTCTCAATAACATTGTTCCTTATTGTGACATTATGTCATTCTGTAAGAGATGGCTATCTGTCAAGCTAAGTATAAAAACCTACAAGGGGGATTTTTTTTTTTTTGGTAAAGTCTATAATATTAAAAATTAAAAAAAAATCCCCATTTGTGTAGTTGTGCTGTTAAATGTTTTAGTGTACTAAATCCCTCCCTTGGGGATTGTGTAACTTTTTAAGACAATAAAATAACATGACATGTTTATAACTGTGTAATCTCTGTTGAGGTCAATGCCATGTTCACATTTTGGTGTCATGTGAATTGCAAAGCTTGAAAATGAATGTTCACATTGAGGTAAACTACCACAGAAAACCACTAGAGAGCGCTCGACAATCTTCAAAGCATTGACCATATTCCAGCTAACACATTTATGTGATTATAAAATAATTCCTGCAAGATTCAGGGTTGTACATGGTCAAATTAAGATTTTTTTTGCTAATTGTAATCATCTAAGACTCAAATGTGCAACAATTCAAGTTCCTCTTTTAACTCTGGTATACTTAATATTTTGTAAGAAACACTAGCCAACACAGTGTGTCAAAACAAATCAGAAACCTCTGAGGTTAACTAGTTCTCTTACTTCATTTCCTGTTGCGATTGCTTTCATCATGGATGTTTTGTGCAGTTTAAAATGGCTGAAATTAAGACTAATTTAAGCCTGAATATTTCTCGATTATTGAACTTACAAAAACATGGCAGTTATGACAGCGTGAAGCACAACGGACACATTTGGGAGTTTATTCAGCAATACAGGTTTGATAATGCATTAGAGATACAGCTGAGAGATTACATTAACGGAATGATCACAAAATACTGTGCAAATTCATAGTGTGCAAAATCTGGTTTTTGCTAGTAGCTTAAAAATATTCTGTAAAATGCACTCAGAAGTCTAAAATCCACTGTTGAAAATTGTTATTTGCTAATCTATTCAGCAGGTTTAAAAGTGAACATGACACAAGCTCAATTCAGTGTTTCTGGAATTAAATCAAAAGTTATATAATTAAATATAGAACAACAACTAAAGTAAAGCACAAAATATTTAACTAAATTATCTAAAATCACAACACGTTTTAATATTTGTATCAGTTACATGGTAAACAGTGTGCTGTTATCTTGTCCTTTGCTATTTGGTTATTTGCTGTGTCCGTAACATCACTGCACATGAGGATCTGAGGTAAATTATGTTAAATTCAGCTATTCTGAATGGAACGACTGATGACTAAAGCACACGATCTCAAGAGAAAATACTTCACATTTTTGAGCTATGGAGAATTATGTGCTTGTATGGATGACATATGTTCAGAATGTGTTTTAAAATATTGTGTTCACAGGTCACATGATGACAAACCTCTGTAAAGAATCATCGCATGTTCATAACGTTTGAATTGTTTTTGTATCCATGCTCTTTTTGTGTGTGTGTGTGTGTGTGTGTGTGTGTGTGTGTGTGTGTGTGTGTGTGTGTGTGTGTGTGTGTGTGTGTGTGTGTGTGTGTCTAATTCACAACTGCAGATGAGCACATCTTGTTGATTCCACACAGTTTGGATCCTCTGTACAGGTAATAGTAACCCTATAAAAGAAGTATAGGAAAGACTTTAACATTTCTGTAATAATAGACATTACATAGTCTACAGACATACTTATAAGCTGGACCAAATGTTGTCAAGAATTGTTATGTGATGATTTTGGCAGAAAGTCTACATGTATAAGTATGTAATACTCTAATCATGGCAAAATAACACATTTTTTAGATACTTTTCCATTAATAATTTTCAAACAATCCAACTTAGTAAACATGTTAAAGTGCCCTTATTATGCTATTTTCAAAGTTCCTTATTTTGTTCTGGAGGTCTCCTACAATAGGTTTACATACATCTAGTCAAAAATCACTTTAATTTTCTCATAATATACACTGCAACATCCCCTCTTTTCTCACAGTGTTTGAAACGGTTTGATATAGGAATTCGGTCTCTCTAAACCCAACCTTTCTGAAAGTCTGCTCCAATTGGTCAGATTATCCAGTCTGTTGTGATTGGTCTACCACTTACAACGTGCGTCAGAAACCAAACAAAACAAATTTGCTTTCGCAGCTCGACATGTCGACAACACAAACCAAACTCTTCCAGTCTCAGCTACAACTACAGGGTTTGAGGGTCAAAGTAGACGTGGTTCGCGGGCAGCCAATGAAGACCATAGGCTGGAATTATGCAAATTTCTTACAAACCTATGTAGGTTCGAGCAACAAATAAGACTGTAATTACTGACGACTCGTTTCAGGCACTTCAGAATCGATTCTTTCTTTAAGGAGACAATAACTTTATTTATCGTGCACTTTGATCCTTAAAACTTTGCAGGGCTTTTACATTGACAACCAGCTATATTACTCACTGCATGAAATGTTATATTCGAAAAAGAATAATAGGGGCACTTTGTAAACATCGGTAATGTTTTTTTCCAGCATCAGTCAAGAATGGAAGTCTACAGAGGTTGTGCATTATTAATTTGAGCATATAATTAATTTTTAGATCTCTGCTATTTTCTTAATAATACATGGCATGTGTGACTGAGATACAAGCAGACATGATTTTATTTGCACATTCAGGTGATTTTGTTTTTCATACTGTACCTGCTCTCCATAGTCCTCTCCCCAGCTGTTCTTGATGGCCCAGAATGGAACGCCATTACCTGCACACAAAAGCAGAAAAACTCTGCATCACTTCGAGCACTACCCGACCCTGTTGCCTGGTTCTACATGGCTATAAATGTCGATCCAAGGTATTTTGAAATGGTCATTTGCAAAGCCTTGCCGTTAAACGCCTGGGCCCGTATTCATAAAGATTCTAAGAATCCTCTAAGAAAACTCTTAATTTAGCTTAAAAACTTTTACGTAGGAGTCTTAGCTTAAAAGCGATTCGGGACTGATCTGAGAGCAACTCTGAGTAAGGAAAAGACAAAAACTATCATCTTAGTGAGGAGGCGGGGTTGACCCCGTTGCTATGTATTACACAATCTTTTGAAGACTGTGATTGGTTGGTTGTCCAAGAAAAAAAAAAAAAAAAAAGTGATTTTAAGTATAGGGTCTATTCTAAGCCTTCACTTTGAAATTACATGCGTTATTTTTCCTATTTGACCGTTCTCACACACACACACACACTCACACACACACACATTATATATGTGTATATAAATCTTTTTTTTTTTTTTTTACCATGCTGTTAATTTCCTATAAGGTATTTGATTGGCTTAGAATGATAAAAAATGTTCCAATCTTTCCAATTACACTGATTGCTGGCATGTCTATTTAAGTGGTGGTTTGAATGTTGGTTTTAATGTATCAAACATGGAATTTTCCCAGTTGTCAAATATCGTAATGTAGTGATTATTTTCATTTCTGGCGCTATGGCATTTCTGTGCTGTATCGGAGATGTTAGCGCGTCTCTAATAAGATCAGTCACAAACATGATCCCTGCACGATCTAATCTATAGAGTCTTATTAACTCACTGTTATTCATTGTCTGCAACACATTTCTTCTCCCTCTTCGTCTTTCTGCCATTTTCTCCTCTGCTAAAGAAACTCTTAAGCCTCTTAAAAGTCCTCGTCCGTGCTCCTAACAATTTTGACCTTAAGACCTCTTTTAAGGGTTAAGATGCTTTCTGAATTACTTTTTTCTTTACCAGGATTTTTTCTTTAATTTTAAGAGTAAATGCCCACATTTCTAAGAATTTTCTTAGAATTTTGTCACTAGGAGCCACTCTTTGCATTAAGATTCTTTATGAATACGGGCCCAGATCTATATCAGTACAAACCGTTTAAATAAAAAAAAACTCACGTTGTCCGTATCCCACAAGCAGCACAGCATGATCAATCATCCAGGGGTTGCAGAAGATTTTTAGAGGATGAGACACTCCCTTTCTATAGAACTAAAGACATCAACAAAATAGTCTAAAAAGGGGAACTTCAGGAAGTAACCAAAACAATAAAACAGGATTTTGTTTTTGTTGTACCAGACATATATGCTTGAGTCCACATTAGCACCAGAAACGTGTGCTTTTAAAAAACAAAAACAACTGTTTTCTTATAATTTATATCCCTCATTATTACATGCTGTTGTAAAGTATGCTGAAGTGTACTACAAATTTAACATTTTATCCAGGCAATATATTTTCATAACACATTTATCCAAGCTAACAGTATAATTTCCCACTGTTCATTTGTGTTACCTGCATGGCAAAAGCATTGAGGGCAGCAGATACTGGACCATTCTCAGCCAGCCAAGCAGCAATAACTACAAGACATGAGAAGAATCAAGACATTTTAGACTAAAAGACAGACTGGAAAGACACACACTACTGCTATAAATGTTTGGGGTCATTAACAAAAAAAATCAATTGACATGACAAAAGAAATGTAGAATGTTACAAAATATTTATTTCAAATAAATGCTGCTCTTTTTAATTTACTGTTCATCAAAGAATCCTGAAAAATATTTGTTTCCACACAAATAAGCAGCGCAACGGTTTTCCACATTTGATGATAAATGTTTCTTGAGCAGAAAATAAGCATATTAGAATGATTTCTGACGGATAATGTGACACTGAAGACTGGAGTAATGATGCTGAAAATTCAGCTTTATACAGTTATATTAAATTGTAAACACATTTTAGCAATATTTCTGTTTTACTGTAATGTAATGCCTTGGTAAGCAACATTCAAAAAAAAATCTTACCAACCCCACATTTCTGAACAGTGGTGTATTTCCCTTTAAACACTGGGTGTGTTAGAAATTTCAATGGTACTGCATATTTACATTTAAGTAAGATTAGCTTATAGCTCATATTTCTTTCCAGATGTTCTGATAAAATACATTTGATATTTTTAATTTCCTGCTTTAATTTCCTCTAGTGCAGGTATTTCCCTCATCAGTGTTGTTTTAATGTTTTTAATTTAATTGTGTTTATTATTTTCATCTCTCTCACTCACCGTTTTCATCGTTGGGCAGCTCGACAGAGTTGTTGATGTAGGCGGCCACCTTCCCTGTAGAGAAATCACAGCTCTGCTTTTTTCCCGTGTAGCTGTAGTCTGTTTCTGTCTCAAGACCTCCTTTAGGGGTGAAAAAAAAGAAGGACATGGACATTTAGGACATGTTTACTCTTACAGATTCCCTGTAAGTTATTTGCCTTCTCGGGAATGACCTCCGCTCTGTTATTTCTTACCTAGCTTCTCGATGGCTTCATAAGCATTAGACGGCAGCCCACCTCCACATGCCTGGTCCAGCCCATCACAGTCCACTAATTCTGTTATGTAAAGAGGTGAGAGAAAACAAAGGAATTTAAACTCACATTTAGAATAACTCTTCATGTTATGTATGGTGTTTGCTAAGGCAAGGCATTCATCTGGAAGCATTTGTGATATGGACATTGACACCTCAAATTGTACAGCTTGTTGAGAGATTTGCTTTTCCTTATCCACATCACCCTAGCACAGTGGTGGAACAAACTTTGTTTTTGAGGGGGAAAAGCACTACCTTTCAAAAGCTTTGTGATCAAAGCTGAATGTCATCATTACTCCAGTCACTTGATCCTTCAAAAATCATTCTAATATGCTGATTTGCTGCTCAAGAAACACTTTACTATTATCAATGTTATGCTGCTTAATACTTTGTGGAAACCGTGAAATTCTTTGAAGAGAAAGTTCAAAAGAACAGCATTTATAATCTTTTGTCACATTATACTTGTCTTTTTAGTCACTTTTGATCAATTTATTGCATATTTGGTGAAAAAAAAAATTAATTTCTTTCAAAACAGAAATCTTACTGACCCCTTTTTGAACGGTAGTGTAGTACAGTATATATTTACCCTGCTCAGAGAGGGAAAGCAGCTCTCCAGTTTTCTTGAACCACTGTCCCTCGATGTTTCCAGTCACAGAAAATGCCCAGCAAGAGCCACACATGCCCTGCAAACCACAGTCAATTAAAACAATTATATAATAAACCTCTTCATTCAAGTTTAACAGCTTCATTCAATTACACCTACTGATTAAAGGGATACTTCAAAGATTAGCATTAAGCTTTGTATCAGTAGAAACCCGGTAGTATTTTTGAATGACCGTGCTTCCCTCACTCATGTCCCCCTGAGAGAAAGATTTCTGTATTTTGTGTCTGGAAAAAAACCCTCAAATTGTAATTTTGCGTCATCGGAGGCTTTTTTGGCCAGAGGCGAGAGACTACAGCCAGTAGTAGGAGCTAGTTCTGCATGTTTTCAACACGCCCTTAGGGGGATCTCACGATAAAACTGTGTCTTTTCAGTTTCGAGTCATCTAGTAGCCTAGTTGTATAATTTCTTCCGATACTGCCCTCTGTAACCGGTAGGTGTGGCTTGGCAGTGGCCTCGTAGAGCAGCATAGCAAGTGCATTCTGGGAGTTGTTGTCTTTCATCCACATGAGCCAAAAATACATTTTCTGGCTTTTCTCAGTCTAGAAGGCACCAACTTCTAAAATAATTTCACATTTCTACTACATAAATGACCCAATTTAAATACACATTAAAGCTGCAAGCAGCGATGAAAGGGCCCTCGCACCCGTGCCATCGTCACTCGTTGGCTTTAGGAAGACAGAGCATGGTTGGGCAATGTGCATTTAAGGAGGTATACAGTATATAGTAGTTGCTAGCATGTTTAGTATGTTTTTAGCATGCTTAGTACACAATAGGTATGTGGTTAGTACTGCATTACTGTGTTAACCAGTTCAGTTTCTGTTGGCAGTAGGTGGGGTTATATATCTGAATATTGCTTTGTAGATGTGTTCAGTGCAGGACTTTTATCAAGTATGTGAAGTTTGGGGCAGATTGGATATTGTATGTTTGAGTTACAGCAAATTCATATTTAATTGTAGTAATAGTATGGTTTAGTACTTATAGTGTTTACTAGTATGTTTTAGCATGTTTCTAGTATGTTGGTAGGATGTTAAGCACCTACTGGCATTTTTTTTTATATGTTATTAGGAGTCCACAACAGTGTTTAACATGTCACTTCCTGTTGCCAGCAGGTGGCGCATTGACTGTAACTGAATATGAGCATTGTCATGTGTTCAAGACAGAACGCTTATCAAAAGTGTGAAGTTTGGCGCAGATTGGACATTGCCTTCTTGAGTAACAACAACATCCTGTTTCATTATATTAGCATGCTTTAGCACTTAGCTTAGTATTGCTAGCATGTTTTAACATGTTTCTAGCATGTTTAGAAGTCAATGGTATTTTTAACATGTTGCTAGAACGGCATCAACGTGTTAAACATGACACTTCCTGTTACCAGTAGGTGGCACTATTACTATAACTGAATATTCTCATGTAGATGTGTTCAGGCCATGACTCTTATCAAACGTGTGAAGTTTGGGGCAGACTGGACATTCCGTGCCTGTGTTACAGCAAATTCCTATTTAATTGCAGTATTAGCATGCTTTAGCACTAAGCTAAGTGTTTGCTAGCATTTTTTAACATGTTTCTAGTATGTTGTTAGCATGTTTAGCACATGCTGGAACTTTTTTATATGTTATTAGGAGTCCACAACAGTGTTTAACATGTCACTTCCTGTTGCCAGCAGGTGGCGCTATGACTGTAACTGAATATGAGCATGGTCATGTGTTCAGGACAGAACGCTTATCAAAAGAGTGAAGTTTGGCGCAGATTGGACATTGCCTTCTTGAGTAACAACAACATCCTGTTTCATTGAATTAACATGCTTTAGCACTTAGCTAAGTTTTGCTAGCATGTTTTAACATGTTTCTAGCATGTTTAGAAGTCAATGGCATTTTTAACATGTTGCTAGAACGGCATCAACGTGTTAAACATGACACTTCCTGTTACCAGTAGGTGGCGCTATTACTATAACTGAATATTCTCATGTAGATGTGTTCAGGCCATGACTCTTATCAAACGTGTGACGTTTGGGGCAGACTGGACATTCCGTGCCTGTGTTTCAGCAAATTCCTATTTAATTGCAGTATTAGCATGCTTAAGCACTAAGCTAAGTGTTTGCTAGCATGTTTTAACATGTTTCTAGTATGTTGTTAGCATGTTTAGCACATGCTGGAACTTTTTTATATGTTATTAGGAGTCCACAACAGTGTTTAACATGTCACTTCCTGTTGCCAGCAGGTGGCGCTATGACTGTAACTGAATATGAGCATGGTCATGTGTCCAGGACAGAACGCTTATCAAAAGTGTGAAGTTTGGCGCAGATTGGACATTGCCTTCTTGAGTAACAACAACATCCTGTTTCATTGAATTAGCATGCTTTAGCACTTAGCTAAGTATTGCTAGCATGTTTTAACATGTTTCTAGCATGTTTAGAAGTCAATGGCATTTTTAACATGTTGCTAGAATGGCATCAACGTGTTAAACATGACACTTCCTGTTACCAGTAGGTGGCGCTATTACTATAACTGAATATTCTCATGTAGATGTGTTCAGGACAGAACGATTATCAAAAGTGTGAAGTTTGGGGCAGATT
Organism: Leuciscus leuciscus; assembly: GCF_965113295.1. NCBI lineage: Eukaryota > Metazoa > Chordata > Actinopteri > Cypriniformes > Leuciscidae > Leuciscus > Leuciscus leuciscus. The sequence goes on from NC_138732.1 coordinate 8,316,089, forward strand.
GGACATTCCATGCCTGAGTTACAGCAAATTCCTATTTAATTGCAAAAATAGCATGCTTTAGCACTTAGCTAAGAGTTTGCTAGCATGTTTTAGCATGCTTCTAGTATGTTGTTAGCATGTTTAGCACTTGCTGGCACTTTTTTATATGTTATTAGGAGTCCATAACAGTGTTAAACATGTCACTTCCTGTTGCCAGCAGGTGGCGCTATGACTATAACTGAATATGAGCATGGTCATGTGTTCAGGACAGAACGCTTATCAAACGTGTGAAGTTCGGGGCAGATTGGACATTCCATGCCTGAGTTACAGCAACTTCCTGTTTCATGGCGAAACATCGAAATTTGTCAGGCCGCCGAGGACCCGCCCTTCGACGAAAACTCAAGATCTTCGCAATTTAACGTCGCAAAGGCCTTAAGATTACACTCACCAAATTTGAAGATGATCAGATTAAAACTGTAGGAGGAGTTCGTTAAAGTACGAGGCATGAAAATGGCAAAAACTGCACAAAAATCTGAGAGGAAGTTCAAAATGGCTGACTTCCTGTTGTGTTTAGGGCTATGCTCCAAGAGACTTTTTTGTAGGTATTAGGTGATTACATGTATGTACCGAATTTCGTGCACGTACGTGGAACGTTGCGGGAGGCGCACTCCGTTGAACTTTTATAGGTGGCGCTATCGAGCCATTTTGCCCCGTCCAATTCTGAAACCTATATCAGATGTAAATTTTCGCCAGTTCTGACGCGTGTGCAAAGTTTTGTGAGTTTTCGAGCATGTTTAGGCCCTCAAAAATGCAATTAAATGCGGAGAAGAATAATAATAATAAACAGAGCAATTCCAAGAGGGTCCTCACACCATCGGTGCTCGGGCCCTAATTAATCTTCCCAGCAGTGAAATATCCCTTTAATTCTAAACGGCTGATGCGCGTTAATCTGGTAGTCATACCTGGTTCTTCACAGAACTGACCGCCCCGTGATCCCTCCAGTCCCAGCTGTCAGGAGCGGCCTTGCTGGACGGGGTCGCTGGCTTCATCTCCTTCTTCAAACTCCACTGACTCAGCATTGGGTTCAGGTACATCATTCTGAACTCATCCTCTACACACATCGAAATGATTGGTACATTATAGAGAGACTTGCACATGTGTGTGTTTTTGGGACAACAGGAATGCACATCTGAATTATAAAAATGTTGACCTTGTCACTCTTAAATTGGCCACTCCTCACTAATTGGTATTTTCCCCATATTTTCCTGAGCAATAAATGATCATCTAAAAATCCATAAACATACCTGTGAGGTCACTGAACTTGGTGACCCCGTACTCAGCTGACCCCTGTTCCAGGGATTGCAGTGTTTGTGCCGTTTTCATATTCTCCTGGAAAATGCGCAAACGCTTCTCTGCCTCTGTGGAGTTTAGTGGACCAGTGGTTAATTAAGCACTTTTAATTGTGTATATGCAATACAAATAGACATTAACTGACATACTAGTATAGAAAACTTATCAGTTTACATTATGGTATCCATGTGATGGGTATTATACATTAATATAACTACAAATCACTTTAATATACATTAATATAACTACAAATCACTTTAATATTACTATTTATGAGTATCTATTTCATTGTAATCTAAAGTACACTGCCGTTCAAAGGTTTGGGGTCTGTAAGATTTTTGAAAGTCTCTTAGTCTCACCAAGCCTGCATTTATGTGATCAAAAATACAGAAAAAACATTAATATTATGAAATATTACAAATTAATATAACTATTTTCTATTGTAATATCTTTTAAAATATAATGTATTCCTGTGATCAAAGCTGAATTCTCAGCATCATTACCGCAGACTTCAGTGTCACGTGATTCTTAAGAAATCATTCTAATATGATGATTTGCTGCTCAATAAATATTTGTATTAACTATGTTGAAAACAGTTTTGCTGCTTCATATTTTGGGTAAACCCTGATACATTTTTCAGGATTTTTTGATGAATAGAAAGTTCAAAAGTACAGCATTTATTTGAAATAGAAATCTTTTGTAATATTATAAATGTCTTTACTGTCACTTTTGATCAATTCAATGCATCCTTGCTCAGTAAAATAATTAATTTCTTAAAAAATAAAAAAAATAAAAAAACCTACTGACCCCAAACTTTTGAATAGTAGTGTATATATGTGTCTTACCTTCTTGGGAGCTGTATGTCCGGTTGTATGTGATTATAAAGTTTTTAAACTGGGTCAAAAGCTCCACAGTTTCCTGAAAACGGCAAACAAATCAAAAAAGTAATGCATCACGAAAAGCTCACAAAATGTTGAATTAACTGTTGCAAATATTTTATGGCATATTTGAAGTGTACATTGCATTACCTTCATGGGTTTGCCATGGGTTAGGGGTACAGATGCAACCTTTTTGAGCTCCTTGGAAACTAAGACATAAACAATATCAAAGTAACTACAAATGCATGTTGGGTAGAAAACCATTAAAAGTGGATGTATGATAAAAATAACTTTAATTCCTGTCTTAAAACATAATAATGAGTATGCATGTCTGTTTTACACCACAGCAGTATATCATGTGATGAAGATGATTTGGACAGATCTGCCATCTGTCCCAGGCTACTGACCCGCAGGCTCGCATTTCTGTTTAAGCAGGGTGGATTTACTTTCCCAGGGAATGTCCCAAACCTCAAACAAACAAACCTCCGTCTGTGGAGAGACAGAGAATGGGTGTGATTTAGGAGAGAGAATGTGTATAGTAAATTTACAATGGGCAAGTTCAACTTCTGCCAAAGTGGTGCTGTTTTGCTAATTGTTTTAGTATTTGAATGAACAAAAGCATGGGGTCATCATACTGGATTTGTGCTACTGAATGGAATTGTACATTTTGTACATTAAATAAAAATCGCATGCATGCTAATAATGAACTCACAAAAAAAATCCCAACTTAAATGGGTCATGCAGTGCATTTTGACTATTAAGGGTTTGCCATTACAGACTCTGAGTAGTGACGTTTTTTATGGATTAAGGATTAGTGTTTGCTAACCTTCTGTTTGTGGGGCTCTGGGAAAAATTCACAGGTGTCCACAGTGCTCAGCTCGAGGGATTTCTTACACTGAGTGCTTCCAATCTCTACCATAATACTGTACCGTATACCTTTCACCAGCTGTGGAAGACAGAACAGACATTAAAGACACAAATCACTCTTTTTGAATAAGGGAATAACTATGGCTCTGTCATATCAAACTTCGATAAAAAAAATTTTGGTAGCACTTCTGATTTGTTAAAGGTATAGCGGAGGATGTTTTACTTCCTGGTGGGTAACCCATACTATTGGTCCTCCTAATTGTCAATCATTCTGGTGAATCAATCAAACTTTTCAAAAAGTGGAGAGGGCGGGTCTTATCTAAAATTTGGAAAGATCCTCCACTATACCTTTAACATTCATTTACTAACTCGAACTAACAATGTGCAAAACATTTTTACAGCAACTTTTGTTATTGTTAGTTAATACAAATGTTCATGTTAGTTTACAATGTTAACAGATACAATTTCTGATCATAAAAATGTAGTAGTAAATGTTGAGATTAACGTAAGATAAATAAATGCATAAGTACTGTTCATTCTTTTTTCATGTTAACCTGGTTACATATTTCTATAAAGATTATATATTTCCTTGATAACGATTACTTTTTAATAATAATTTATGTAACTAAATGCATACATTGGGTACACACAACAATTATATCACAAACTGCAAGTATTTGTGGTATTTATACAACAGTGGGCTTTAAACGACCTTTAAATATACAGTCCTACAAACATTGGTAAATGTGCATAAGTGCGCAGCTTTCCTTTTATCTACTGTAATAAACTGCTGCGCAAAAGGCGCGCAGTGTTGTGCTGCTTAAATCCGCTCAACACTGTTATGTATGAGGCCTCTGCGCACGCTCTGCGCTTGTTTACGTCTAATCACATGAATGCGGTAAAAATAACTCCTTATAATAAACTTCATGTCCAGTATCGTAATAACCAATAGTCGTCATAAATGAAACATGAAACAATAATAATACAAACAATTATTATATTCTGTCTACAGTTATATTTTATGCAGAATTAATGGTTTTCAATCCGTTAATAACATTGTATATATTAGAAATTTCAAACGGATGATTTATAATTTTACCTGTTTGCTGGCCGACAGGATTTTGCTAACACGGCGTATATGCATCGCGTTGGAGCCCATATTATATCGTTCCTCGGCAAATTTCACTGCTTTCATAACCCCCGGGTCAGACTCCGACAGACGGACCGGGGATCCCGGAGCTCCGATAACCGGGCGATCCGGGCCATCTTCTATACCCAGAACCAAAGCGACCAGCACGCAGAAGGCGATTACGGGGTAACCGCGGATAAAGGACATGTTGTCGAGCTCTCGGAACAGAAAGCTGCAGCGTAAGATCAGGCTTTTGTTTTGAGAATGAGATCGTAAGCCCGCAGTGTTTTGTTGCTCCACACGTCAGTTCAGTCTGTGAGCCGCCCCGCACAAAGATGGATGACTGATGATGTGATGCCCCTCTCTGTGTCTGGGCGGGGCATGTTTCTTTAAAAGCTGAATAATAATAATAATAATAATAATAATAAATTGTTTGCTTGTGATTATAATAAGACGGCAACTGTTGGTAACAAAGGAAAAAAAATTTTTTTCAAGATGGTGGGAGGTAACGGTGGTATTTCCAACAAATAATATTTTTTTTATTTAATCTACATTTAAATAATGTTTTATCGATAATTCACTCTTCAAAAAACATTAAATCAGTGCAGTCACTCACTCCCACTAGACGGCGTAGCAGCTAGGTAGGATACATAAAACTCAGAAAATATAAAACATTCTTTACTGCCCCCTGTTGGTCAATGGATGGATGTGTTCATTAATGGCTGCTTCCATTATCGAAACGAGAAGTTCAGCAACGAAAGCTTATAGAAAGGAGTTTAAAAAATAGTTTCCGTACAGGTAAATAATCCTGAAGAAGAAGAATTATACGAAACAAATAACTGCAGTAGGCAGCCCATATATCTTATAGCTGTATTTGTGAATGACAATATCACAACAAGTGAAAAAATGGATTGTCAACCTCGAGGGAGAAGAGGAAGAGGAGGGCGAGGAAACCGAAATGAAGAGGTGTGGGGGGAGAAACGATCATTCATTCGTTATGTATTACGCCATTATGTCTGTGCACTGTAATGAATTTGTTATTTCTGTTTTGTGTGTCTTTCAGAGCAGAGATGTGCGCCTGTCTAAATCTCTAACTTATGTATTACGCCATGGTGCCAATAAGATGGGTTTTCAGATGAACTCGGGTGAGAAGTGATATCCACAAACTATATGCTTCTCAACACTCCGTCTGCTTACAAAATTGTTATTTAGGTATTGTGTGGAATGAAGTTCTTGTGGAGGATGATTCCTGTTAATATTGGACTAGACAGCAAATGATTCAATCACTTAGCACATGTTTTGGATTCAGTTTTTTTAATGTATTTTTTTAGCATCCCTGTTGTCTGTCTGTAATTCTTATGTGCCCTTGTCCTCAGATGGCTTTGTATTTGTGGAGGAACTTCTCGCACATCAGCAGTTCCGGTCATATTCAGTGGAAGATGTGGAGCGAGTGGTGGCCACCGATGACAAACAGCGATTCAAGCTTTGCAACCACACTGAGAATGGTCGTCTTCAGATACGAGCCAATCAGGGTCACTCAGTGCAAGTCAGTGTAGTTCAGAAGTCACGTAAAGTCTACAGTCTTAATTTAAGATATATAGGTTTAAAGTAGTCAAGTAAGTAGACATCAGAAAATGGGTACACTGGACCACAAAGGCATGGACATGGTCAGCAACAGTAAATAACATTTAAATGATGCACAATTGGTACTAAAGGGCCTAAAGTGTGCCAATAAAATATCCCCCCACACCATAGGGTTTATGCCCAACATCACATGAACAAACAGGAAAACAGGTCTCTGTCGGAGAAAGTGTTAACGGCAGTACTTCTGACTGCTATATCTATGGACTTTTAAGGTAATCAGCTAACCTAGCTAGTTGTTTTTATTGTTTCTGTTTGATTTAAGTAATTCAATGTTAATGAGGAGACATTTTTTTGCCCGTTCCTTTGAAGGTATCTTGAGTATATATTTGTTCCTGTTTTACAGAATACGGAAGTTTGTTGCACATAAACTCCCATTACACCACAAGCCTGAACCGTTGATACAAGGCAGGATGAATCCATGCTTTCATGTTGTTTACGCCAAATTCTGACCCTGCCATCTGAATGTCGCAGCAGAAATTCAGACTCATCAGACCAGGCAATGTTTTTCCAATATTCTATTGTCCACTTTTAGTGAGCCCGTGTGAATTGTAGCCTCAGTTTGCTGTTCTTAGTTGACAGGAGTGGCACTGGTGTGTCGTCTGCAGCTGTTGTTCATCTGCTTCAAGGTACGACAGTCGTCAAGATCTCAAGATACGACTTGAGATGCTCTTCTGCAGACCTCGGTTGTAACGAGTGGATATTTGAGTTACCGTTGCCTTTCTATCAGCTTGAACCAGTCTGGCCATTCTCCTCTGATCTCTGGCATCAACCAGGCATTTTCACCCACAGAACTGCCGCTCACTGGAGATTTTTCAGACCATTCTCTGTAAACCCTAGAGATGGTTGTGTGTGAAAATCCCAGTGGATCAGCAGTTTCTGAAATACTCAGACCAGCCCGTCTGGAACCAACAACAATGCCATGTTCAAAGTCTCTTAAATGACATTTCTTCCCCATTCTGATGCTCAGTTTGAACATCAGTGGATCGTGTCCATGTCTACTTGCCTAAATGCGTTGAGCTGCTGCCATATGATTGGCTGATTAGATATTTGCATTAACAAGCAGTTGAACAGGTGTACCTATTCAGGTGTATGTATACAGTATATAATCCGTAATATACTAATCTAGTTTATACACTGAAAAGTGTCAAATAAATAAATGTAATGTTAATCTTACAGATTCTTTAAATTAAAAAAAACATGATGCAAATTGTGTGATTTATGTATTCATTTAACTTATCCTAGAATGTGTCTCTTCAAGGTTAAAGATCTGGAGTTGAGAAAGGTTGCACTTGATGATCCGGACTATCCAAGAGAAGCTGTTCATGGCTCATACATGAAACACTGGCCCTCTATACGCAGTCAGGGCCTCAGCAGAATGAGCAGAACTCACATACACCTGGCACCTGGGCTACCTGGAGAGGGCGAAGTCATCAGTGGTGAGTGACGTGCAGTGCAGATTAGATTATTTTCTAGATATCTCTGTTTCATGTGAGTATGTATGTATTTAGGCATGCATTCATGGACAACAGATTAGGATAGCAGAAAGCAGTCCAGACCAAGATGTGTTTACAGAAGCATGCAATTCACCTTATATGTAATTCAATTCATTTACAGTTCAGTGACCTCTTTTCTGTTTATAGGTATGAGACAGAGTTGTGAGTTGGCTGTGTATATTGATGTTGCGAAAGCTATGTCAGGTATTAAGAAATATTTTTTAAAACCAGTGTAAAGATAATATACATTTAAGAATTATAGTGCAGAAGTCCTATTGATCTCTCTCCCCTCTGGTTGGTCTTCAGATGGGATTGAGTTCTTCTGGTCCGAGAACGGTGTGCTGTTGACCCCCGGAGATGCTGCCGGGTTTTTAGCACCACGCTATTTCTCTCGAGTACAAAGACTAAAACCCTCACGTGAGTCACTTTCACAGCCAGATCATAAACTTACTTAACACCTAGAGACAGATTCATTTTCTTTCCATGTACTGTAATTAAATAAAAAGCATTTGATATTTTACAGTGCATATTGTTGATAATTCGATTTTAAGAGCTGTTTCTTTATTTCTTACAGCTTGTGAAATTGAACTACATTAGCTGTTGGAGAAGATCTTCTTTCAGACTATAAAACCAAAAATTGGAGATGTTCATTTGACCCATCTAAATAAAAACAACAAAATGTTTCATTTGCACAATCAGGCTACATTATTTATTATCAGGGTTGATTAGACCCCAGAATCAATAGAAATAAGACTGGATTCTGATAAAATGAACAACACCCACAGATGACTTTGGAAAGGATTCATGGGAAGACATGTACATGTTGGTCTTTTTATTTGCGACTTTTACCTCATGTAAAACTGCTGTGCAGTTGAACAATGGTTAGCGAATATGCTCTGTTAGATTGAGTCATGATGTTCATGCAGGAAATGAACAAATAAGGGAATAGTGTTGGTGCAGTGTTAGAATTCATTCATTGAAATACGCTATTTATTATGTATTTTTAGTTTAGTTATTTTTTGTATTTTTTTTTTTTTTTCAGGTGTCTTGTAATCCATTTCAAGGACAAAATTGTAGCTTTAGAATTTCAGAAAGTCTGCAGCATATCTGATATCACGCATATCTGTGTGTGATGTTTTGCATACAAATTGTCAAGTGACATCCTAAGCCTGTTTTATTTGTGGGGCAGTTTCCCCCCCCCACTGCATATTTGTCAAAAAATAGAATATCTAAATACACTGACCTCAAGATAGAGATGTGTCATGTTACTGCAGGGGGATTTCTGCAATCATATTTATGTACATTGCGCTAGACAGAGACCAATAACAGGCAAATATGTTTTTTATTAAATGCTTTTGTGTTGTCTTATTAAAATGACTACAGTTTTCTGTGAACTAGAGTCATGTTGGCTTTTCAGACACAACTACTAGAAATTGCTATTTAACGAAACTATTTCTATTCTAACCAAGTTTTGTAAAAGCTCACAACCATTCAGTCAAAGATATTAAATGTCAGGTGGCTTCATGAGATGCAAGTCTCTTGCTTTAATTCATGGTCATTGAGAATTGTGTTTTGACTGTCCATCAGATGATCAAAGACCTATTCTTGGTACTGTCAAGCTGCTTCTATCAGTAGTGTTGTGTGAACACTAAATCCCTGCATTGCAGAAGTCCTCAGCATTCTTTCACTATAAGGTGGTGGACTAGTTTATAACCACACGAAACAAATGTACTTTGATGCTCTGAACAATAGGCACAAAAAGTGGAAAGGTAGCTTATGTCACAAGTTAAAGTTAAATCACTGATGTTTAATTCAATTTTTTTTTACTTGTAAATAATTTTGAATTGACAACATTTTTAAGCTCAAAGCAATTATTTATGCTGTATTTCTCTTTTATAAGGCTCTTTAGATGAAAGTGTCTGCTAAACAAATATATGTAAATGTATGGAAGAGTTTTCAAGAGCTGGATGTTGCAATCTAACACTACAGAAAGTTAATTTGGTGTATATTTTGTAAAGTTGCCATTTTCTGTCCTCTGTGTGTCTCTAGGCAGCCTCTCAAAGCAAAGTTTCCCCTAATAGAAGAGGTCTAAAATTAGTGAGCCTCTATGACTGTCTTGGCCTAGTGTGTCAGATTCCTTTCACAGACTCTATCTATTCCATCGCAGCACCTGCTCCTAGCTGTAACACCCTATTAAGCTTGGCAGAGATATGCACCTATGTCCAAGCATGATTAAAAAAGCTTCAGGTCAGGTTCGTGTCCTTTTTCTGTGTATGCTTGTCTCTTAAAAAAAAAGAAAAGTGGTGTCAATTAATGTTTGAAATAACCAGGCACTGTGAGCTCAGACAGGGCTAAGGGTACAGGAGTCGTAGCATTTTTTTTTATTTTTTTTTGGGGCTTAGCTTGAGGGGCTGGACATATCTGTGCACTGAGTGGCCTGTTACGATGAAGGGTCAGTTTGGCACTCGGAAAACTGGATCCCCCTGTTGGAGCCTCATTCACAGTTCATGGTACAGTGCATAACTGTCCCCTGTAAATGTTCTCTGGAGGGACTGTTCCATTCAAACTCGCCATGTGGACAGAAAACACCAGAAAAGGCAAGTATCATATCTGATTACTTTTATGTGAACTTTGATATCTGCATGTATGTTGTTGCATGTTTCACCTTACATTGCTACTGTATATATACTGCATCAGTTTGCATGAGGTATGTTTGTGAGTAGTTATAAGAGTAATCCTCTAATCTGATTAGTAATACTGTTTACTATTATTAAGCAGACTTTTGTATGTGCAAAGTAACTATAATTTGCTCTCAGAAGATGAACTTGGTATATAAAGCTACAAGAAAACATTTTGAGAATTATATTCTCTTTACAGTAACACGTTTTTGTGACTGTTTCTTTTGATGTTTCAGGTCTGAAAACATTCAACAACTGCTGAATGACTAGTTCAGGCATTTATAAATGGCTCAAGTGTGACAACCCAATGCCTGTGCTATCTGAAGTGAAGAAATGGAGCGCTGGGTTCTAGAGGGAGACAGCTACTCTTTTCTTCGTAGTGCTCCACAAACGTTCAACCTGCAGAGTCGTGAAGGGCCAAATCGTGTGGAGATTTTTGACATCACTTCAATCCCCAACCATCATAATGCTATATCTGAAACAACCTGCCTTTGTGACATTTTTGGGGATGACGGCGACTCGCCATCACTTTCTAGTAGCCCAGCCTCTGTGACATTTGTCAGAAGAGAAGTGGATCAGCCTTTTCCAACAGATGATGCCAATGACTCTTCAGGATCTTATCACACTGCCAATGGATCTGACTTAAGCGACAACACTGAAGTCACTTACAACACACCTTCTCCAAAAAATATTCTGGATTTGTCCACATCGGAGACCAGGGAATCACATCCACATTCAGATGAATCAAATATCTCATCCGATTCTAAAAATGGACTTAACCCACTTAATTATACACCACCTGCAACACAAGTGAATGTTAATGACCTTTCACATACTGGGAACATTTGGAAAGAACCTCAAGTGTCAGTGAGCGCTGCCCCAGTGAATGAAAATAAGGACATGGATTCAACACCATCTATAAATCAGATTATTCCAGAAAAGTATCTTTCTAATCCTACATCTTGCTCTTCAGAGGAGAAAGAACCTGCCACTTTTGAGCAAGAAGAATTTATTACAGCACCTCGACATACAAGTACAAGCCCATTTTTAGATAAACAAGACTGCATACCTATATTTGAGTCTACTAACTGTGAACCCGTGGCAGAATATCCACTTGAACAAAATAATGTGGTGTCTTCTGAGAGCAAAGAAAATATGAACTATCATAGTCCACAAGAGGAAAACGTTCTCCTTGCACAAAGGATGATTATCTGTGGCTCTGCGTCAGAACTGTCAAACACTTCTCAAATAGACTGCCGTCCTATTCAGGAAATGTCTACTTCACCTGCAAACAGAGATATTAATATCCTACCCATACCCAGTGTCATGCCAGAGGCCAGATTAAACTCCATCTCCCCTGTAAGCAGGGAAATTAGCTCCACACCTGCATCCACAGGCAGATCTTCACCTGAGCTGCTGAATTTGTGCTCAACTCAAGTGGGGAACACATCAGAGTTTCCAGACTTGGAAGACGCTTATGGTGCATCTTTTTCAGTTTCTACATCTACCAGTGATAATGTGGAAATGGATTCCCTATCTGTGTCTGCAATTTCCACTGAAACAAGAGGACAGGTGTGCTCATCCATAGATGGCAGAGAAAGTCTGGAATCACCAGAGATCAATGAAACCTGCTCTTCTCCTGATCACTCAGCACCTGCTTACTCACCAGAACCAGTAATATTTCACTCACATGTGGGTTACACTATCAGCCCATCACCTACAAATGAGAGAATAATTTCTTCAACTGAACCTGAAGCCTCACCATCCTCCCCTGTAAGCACAAAGATTGACTACAGATATATCTCCTCATCTCCTGATCACTCAGAACCAGCTAACATTCACTCATCTCTGGGTTACACCATCAGCCCATCACCTACAAATGAGAGAATCATTTCTTCAACTGAACCTGAAGCATTACCATCCTCCCCTTTAAGCGCAATGATTGACTACAGAGATATCTGCTCCTCTCCTGATAACTCTGAACCTGAAGCCTCACCATCCTCCCCTGTAAGCACAAGGATTGACTACAGAGATATCTGCTCCTCTCCTGATAACCCAGAACCAGTAAACATTCACTCTTCTCTGGGTTACACCATCAGTCCATCACCTACAAATGAGAAAGGGGTTTATTCAACTGAAACTGAAGCCTCAACATCTTCCCCCTGCTGTCACGTTGATATCTACTCCTCTTCTGATCACTCTGTTTCAGCTCACTCATCAGAACCAATGGGTTATACCATCAGCCAGTCACCTACAAATGAGAGAATGGTTTATTCAACAGAACCTGATGACCTGCCATCCTCCCCTGCCATCACTGAAAATGACTACAGAGCAACACCAACCTGCAGTAGAGATTCCACGCCTGCGTTAAGGAGCATTACCTCCACTCCAAACAGCAGAGAACACTACCTTACACCAGGGCCCATTTCCCCAACCCCTTCACTAGAATTGAGATCAGTCACCTGCTCACCCGAAATCAAAACAATATCTTATAGTGTTCTGCCACACAATACAAAATCCCCTGTGATTGGAGGCATCACATATAACGTTTCACCAAATGAAGATTTAACACAATCACCTGTGGTAGAGACAACTGTCTCTGGCAAATCTTCTGAAACTTCCAACTCTCTTTTTGGAAATGACACCTCTGTCTCACCTACCTCAAGGAACTTTTTGTCAACACCAGAGAGTAGATCAAGGCCCTCATCAACTGCATCAGACCATACCAGAGACACAGCACTATCCCCTCATTTCCAAACTGAGCCTTCCATCCCTCTTGAAAAAGCAGAAAATCTGCCTTTACCCATAATCTTTAAGGAAATGAATCCTCAATCTCCTAACCCAATAGACAGTGATCATTTTAATGACATTGCTGACACAGAGACCTTCAAAAGCATCCCATCTGTCCCAGATGAATGTGCAGGCGGTGGACCACAAATTCTCAGCCAAATGCAGATCTTGCAAGATTCACCATCTAAACCTTCAGGTTTTGGATTGTCCACAGTAAAAATGGAGCAAAATCAGGAAATTGTCACTGACAACACAACAGATTTAACTGTCTGTGGAACACCTGCCTCTCTGAGTCCATGGGCTTCATCTGTGCCAATGCCAGTGACATCTGTAGAAAAGAAACAATGCCATATTGAGGTTTATGATAGCAACAAGGGAACAGAAATGTTGGAAAATGATTGCCCAAGCAGTGACAAGAGGCAAAGCCAAGTGCCTGTAGCATTAAGAGAAAGTCCAGGGGTTATCAGTAGGGACAGTGGCGGTAAATTTGACAGGCAGCCATATAGGAAAAAGGAGGAGAGTGGAAAGAGGGAGGGAGAGGGGGAGGAGACTATGAGAGATAGTAGTTACAGAGGGCAACAGGTTGAGCTGTCATTCAGTGCCAGGAATAGAAAAGGGCCTGCAGGCCACAGCCCAGCACTCTCAAGTCGAGACCCAAAGTCGGGAATTCCAGCTCGCTGTTATTTTGAGTCGCACCCAACAACTCTGCAGCAACAGAGTCCGCTCAGAGCTCAGGGCTCACAACAAGAGAACAAGGGTGGCGCCAGGAGGCTCAAGTCAACTGGTAAACACGGCAGTGCAGGCTTTCTTTCTCCTGAGTATACTGGTGAGAACTCCAGCATGGGAAGTGAGTTAGATGAAGCAGATAATGAAGTAAAATGGTTTACAGATCTGGCCTTCAGAAGTCTGTCTAGCCCTCAGGTGGATTATTTGGATGTGTACAATTCAAGCCACAGGTCATCAACAAATGTTTCTCAGCAATCGACCGTAGACAGCCCTGGTGCTGTTGCATGGATGACCTACGCAGACTTGCGTGGCTCAGCGTTACATGAAAACGATGGCTCATCTTTTCTACCCCGGGACAGCCTGGACCCAAACAAACACTTTGAAATGGGGAGTTTTGAGTGTGTGGATGTTGCTTTAGAGAGCAAAGAAGAGTCCAGTAGAGGAAAGAGGACAGTACCTAAAAGGCAGATACAGCTGTTAAGGCGGAACACAGATGAAACAAAACATAAAGGGAACTCTGAAAATGTTTTGAATTCACCCTTAACAAGTAGGCACTCACAAAACAACCTTGTTCGTCAACATAGCACACCAGCTTTTGTGCAAGAGGAGTTTTCCAAGGAGGTACCAGATTCACCACAAAATTACAGGAAAAGGACATTGCAGAAGTCTGTGTCTTTAGATGATGGCTCCCCTAAGACACAAATGGCATCTTGCATTATCAAGAGCGTGTTGTCAAAGAAAATGCAAGATGCGCAAAAAGACTCACCAAAAAGTGCAGGCCCAAGTTCATCTGGAGATAAAAACAAACGTCCTGATATCAGCCCCAGCTCTTTTGATGATGTACCAAGTGACATGGAGAGGCATAGTTTAAGCTCTAGCCAGCAATCTGAATGTACTTTTTTATCTAAAGATGTTGCTGTTGAAGGGGAGAGATTTTCAAATCGTCAGCTGAAAAAGTGTGCCCCAAAAGTTCCTCCAAAACCATTCTTAAGACCTGCGTTCTTTAACACTGGAGAAGCTCAGGTTGCTGGCAACATTACAAGGGAAGAAAAAAAGCCTATAGTGGCCCTTACATCAGTTGAAGACAAAATACATGTGAAACAAAACAGCAAGAGTAATGGGAAGGAGGAAGGAGGGGGCAACCTTGGAGAGAAGTACAATGGTGACTCAGCAAATGCCAGTGTCAGAAACACAAGTCCTGCTGTTGCCACTCCAGCAATAAGCATGCAGAGCAAAATGACAAGCAGAGAGACAAAGCGCCAGACGACACCAGAAAACCAGGAACAACTGACTGGAAAGAGTGTATTTATGTCAAAAACTCCAGAAATAACTTTGAAACCTTCCTCTAACAAAGGGAAAATGACATCTTCTCTGAAAGTGTCTCTATCCCCTGACATAGAACATTCCAGAGAAATGTCTGAATCTCAGTCAATGGAGAATGCTGCAGAAGATATGAGCACCAAATCTAGTCAAAAAGTCATAGAGACAGAAGAAGATGAGGAAATCAACAAAAAATCTATTATACATAAAGTTAGGGATGTGAGGAAGTTAGTAAAAAACACATACAACCTCTCTTTCAAAGCGTCAAATTCAACTTCTACCGAAGACAAAGTCATTCAAGAGAAAAGAGAGCAGCCGCCACAAACTACTCCGGCCTTACACATTGAATGTAAAGCCATCAGTTGGAAGGACAAACAAACATCGGGTAGCAAAACAATCCACTGTCAAGTTGAAAAACAGCCTGTTGACATATCAAAAATATCACAACCATTAGTGGCCATAGATACAAGAAGAGATGCTGACATCCCTAAAATAACACCCAAAGCTTCTTTGCCAAAGACAGAGTCACTACGAAAAGAATCCGATTCTCACTCTACAATCATAAATGGATTAACTGAATCAGATAGTATCACTAAGAGGTCTTATACTCACTTTGATCAGAGTACTAAAATGCCGCCTAGACCGCCCAGTAAGGAGCGGGAAATTTCTGCATTAGTGGTTCTGCCGGATGGCACATCCAAATCAAAGACCTTTGATCTTACAATCCCTGACTCAACTCAAATGGAAGCTACAAGCAACAGTCACTCTGTATCCATGTTATTGAAAGAGAAAGGGATGCAGGCTGATATTGGAGTGTGTGATGTTCTTACAGAAGGTGCAAGTGCTACAGCTAAACATGTTAACAGGCTTGAGGTACCTGTACAGGCCTGTTTATCAGAAGGATTTTCTAGTAAAGCACAAGTAAGGGCAGAAAATACAGCATTGCCTTGCAGTCCAACAGCTCTTGTCAACAATTCTTCAAGGACATCCCGACAAAGTGAAAGTCCCAAGGAATCTTGGGAATCATCAAAGGAACAAGAAAAGAAGAAAATAGCTGCCACCACAACTATGACACAAAATCCAACTTATCTAGCAACATCTGACAAGCCAGAGGTGAGGTCTTTTTCAAGTAGTACAAAAAATAATGCCACACCAGTGAATGCATCAAAAGAGATTGAGTTACCAATACAAGTGAGGTCAATATCGACTGATAGGCTAAAGCCATTTGTACCACAAAAACCCAGCTATAAACAGTCATTTGCAGAAATTAGGTCAGTGTCAAGTGATACACCAAAAGCAGATGCTCAAGCATCATCTGTTATTAAGCATCAAACCAGATTAAGTAGTGAGTCAAATAAAAATGAAACACCAACCGTGATACACAAGGATCAACCAAACGATACTTCATCAAGAGATACAAAAAGATTGGCTGTATCAAGCAACAAACCACCACCCATCCCAGTCACAACAAGTCCAAGTACTGTGCAGAAATCCACCACAATGACACTGGCCAGTCTGGATCAACAGCAATCTTCTGCTTTCTTTCAAACTACCAGCACTTGCCAGCAGCAGGCCCCATCATTCAGTCAAGACCATTCAATGTTAGATAGTTCCTTTGCTTCTAACTCATCAGGAGCACAAGCCCTTGGCCACACACAATCTGTGACAAGAGCATCATCTAATAATCGTTTTCACACAGATGACTATCTTTTCTATGCTTCAGATGATCCCCCCAGCTATGATGAGCGAGAGAGTTTCAGCCCGCTACGGCTGTCAGACTTGCCCCCACAAAGGCCATGCAGGTATCATCCAACCAATAAGCAATCTCCATGCTCCTGCACACTAAGTTCCCACTCACATCAAGGACATCCCCACCACAGTCCACAGGAACGGGTGCCAGCAGCCTCTCGGTCTCCAGGCCAAGTCCTTACCTGTCCGGGAGCTCCTCCGCAAGCTCAAGTTCGTCCTCAACAGTGCAGACCAGATGCTCTACCTGTCTCCAATACCACAATACCCCACGGCTCAGCTTTGATTCAGCCTCTACACAATCCACGAGCCTGTCCTGTTTCAAATTCACAGTCCTACTGTGATGACCAACCATCAACTTCTGGGCTGCTTTCAGACAGACGCCCAGCTAATCATCCTTCACCTCAATCGGCAGCTTCTGCTCCCTATCATGAGTACTCTCATTCAGCTAATATGTCTACTCTGGATCCCAGGCCTCAGTTGTTTAATCCCCAAGATTTACCACCATCTTTTGCTCATGATTACACAAATGAAGGCCCAGGTGGAGCCAGTGTATTGTATCCAGAGAATGCAAGTGGGCTCAGCTGTGGCCAAGGTCCTCGTCGTGTTCTTTTTGATCCTGAGACTGGAAAATACTTCTACATTGAGGTACCAATGCAGCCACTCAGAAAAATGCTGTTTGATCCTGAATTGGGCCAGTATGTGGAAGTTCTCATACCGCAGCAGGCAATGTCCCACTCAGGCCTGTATCCACCAGCTGCACCACCCTACTCCTCTTTGCACAGTCCGGGGTTGTTTGCACCACAGTACCTACCTTATGCAATGCCATCTTACCCAGCAATCCCAGGCAGTGCCCAACAAGTTCGCCATCCGGAGCCGCCTCCTGTCCCCACCACGCTTCACCAGACTTCCTTAAGGTATGGAAGCCCTGCGAGCCAGATGCCAAAAAATGAACCCAAAGGCCACTCATCACTGGATCAAAGCTATCTTGAGAGCATGTATTATATCCCCACTGGGATGAATGCAAGCCCAAATTCAACCCCTTCAGACTGCTACCACAAGGCATCTTCAAGCATGCCTCCTTCAGGGGGAAGAAGAGCATGAAACAACAGTAGATACATGATCTGTTTACATTTGGAATCTGTTCTAGTCAGCAGCGTTTTTAATTTAAGCTGTATTTTAAAAGTCAACAGTTGTAAGACAGTATTAATGTTGTTTATGCTTGTTTTATTGAAACAATTACTGTAAAACACAATGTTAACTGCTCAAAAAGACCCAAAACAGCTTTGCTGTTGTTTTTCTGTTTGCTGTTTTCCTGACATTTATGGTTGTCGTTCTCCTCATGGTTGTCGTTATCTGATATTATTTCACTGTATTATTTGTACAGTATCTAAGTCCTAGACCTTTCTTGCAAAGGCCAAGCTTATGCAATGGTAGGCCTTATCTTTCAATAGCTTTCATGATTCAATCAATGCCTTCTTTGAAAACCCTTAATAGTTTATTTCTGAAGGGATTTGTTGTTACAGCTATAGTAATGTGTGTGGCATTTCACTTCTAAGTTAAGTGATATTTAACGAATACAAGTGACATAACTTGTAATTGCTTTGTGCGAAGCCTTTCATGTGCACTGGGATGTGCAAGTAAATCTTGTACATTTGGGTGGATGAGCAAGATCCACCAGGTCATTGGTATTAAAATCAAATATTTTCTATCATCAGAGGATTGCCATTTACTATTTTTTACACATGTATACTCCCCATTAAAGATAACTGTCTGCAAAATCCATGTCTCAGATTTTTTCTCATTAAATGATGTTGTTAACTGCCACATATGACCTATTTGAGTAAGAGTAAGAGTAAAGCTAAAAGCTATAGTGTCCTTTAACTTCTAAATTACTGCAACATTATTATGCCCAGAGGTAAAAGAAGTTTCCAAGTTTGGGAGAACCACATTTGCCAGCCACAACATGCACAATAGAAGATGACTCGCCTTGAGTTTAGGGCTACTGCTGGGCTATTGTTTTTATCTCAGGATGACATCTAGTGGACAAGGTCAAACATCCGTGTCCATCATTATGCTTTCTTTCAAGAATGTTAATCATGTGTATGATTTGATGTGTTTTTTTGTAAGAGAAAGTTGAAACAAATATTGTCATCATGCTATAACCATTCCAAGAATCAATCAAAATTCAGATAAATGCAGATGTGTAGGCTATAAATAATATTTCTTTAAAAAAACAAAAACATTTCCATTACCTCTGGGATAATTTTGTCAGCTGAATAAAACAAGAAGAACATGTGTTGACTTTGGTGATTTTATTCTGGGTGTTTCTTTTATTTGGGTGTTCAACATGGCTGATGTGACATAATGGACCACCATGGTCTTAGTTGTGACGTTTTGTGAAAATGTTTCCACTTATTTGAGCGAACAGTTCAGTCTTCTCCCTTCTCTCAAACTGCAGCCGCACCCATAAATGACTGCATTTGATTTCCTGACCTGTCTGATCATACTGTAAGAAAGGCTGATGGAAGTGTCAGTGTGTGGGCAGACAGCTTTGTGGGGGAGCGGGCCTTAACTCTGTTTGTGGGGTGTTTGACTGAAAACAAAGACATTCAAGTCTGTCTATGACTTCATTCAGGATCCTCTGAGCAGACAGCCAAGGGGAGTAGAGTGGAAATAAAAACAAGAGTGTCTTTACCATAAATGTGTCCTTATGTGCTGAATGGTGAGTCAACTGAAGAACTTATGCAACCACTTAAATATACAAATACTTTACATTATGTTAAGGCTAATGTCAGCCAGCTGGCCAATCATTATCTTTGTGTGTGTGTGTGTGTGTGTGTGTGTGTGTGTGTGTGTGTGTGAGAGAGAGAAACATAATGACTGCCTGACTCTAAATAAAGGTTTGACAAAATTAAGAATTAAAGAATTGGTTCCATTTCAAAACATGAATTGAAATTTGGCCAAATTCCATAACGAAGTGGAACTTACATCCTGGTCTATACATTTATAGAATATTATGGAGCCTGGCACATGACATGCAGAAAAGAAAGAAAAAGTAAATTGTGCACACTAATATTATTTTGTGCGCACTATCCGCAGGACATAAAGAAGCATATGTAATTGAAATACAAATTCCTATAGGTGACATTTCAAACAAATATTTTTGTCTAAAACCTTCAATACTGTTTTTAACATTCACGTAAAACTTTGTAATGCAATAAATCAATCTTGACAAACCTTCCTTTTAAAACTACAATTTCAGTTATATGAATTTCATTTTGAATCTACTTCCTAAATTTAAAATGTATAGATAAATGGACAATTAAAAAAATTTTATTTAGCAAATATGCAATTTGGTGGTCATTATAAAAATATTTGAATGTAGAATGCAATCTTCAGAAACAAGTTTTCAAAAGAGCCAAATCCAAGTAGGAATTAGTGTGTTTGTGTGTGAAGATGATGACATAAATGAAGGCCTAAATCCCAGGTAAGATTGAGGATTAACCCTTAACCTTTAACCCTTATCACAACTGACCCCTTCAGCAGGTCAGGTCTCTGTAGGGCGGGGGTGTCCCTGACATTTTTGTAGAGTTAGTTGCTTTGGATACTTTCAGACAAAATAACCATGAGGTAGCAGCACCTTAGAGGAGATTAGTTGCCCCTGAGAGGTGAGTAAATGTTATTGCTAACAGCTTATTACTCATATACTCATACAACACAGAGCAGATTGTTAGCTTTGTCATGCACCATGTTCTGCTTTGGGGGACAGACCATATATGGGCGCATTCCTGTGATGACATCAGCAAGACCTGACAAGACTGGCTTGTACCTGCAGGATGATGGATCAGGTTCACATTTCCTCAGCCCTTCCGGGACGAGTCATGCCAAATAGCAACAAGTCAGCCAAACAATGCTTCTGTCTGCAGACCAAACCCCAACGGAGGCTGTTTGCTAAGGTACCAGCAGGTGGAGCAGTCACACACACAAACATTGCCACAACTAAGAGACGTTCCCAGCCTTCACCTGGTTATATTTCATTGAAGAGCTATTTTATTGCATCAGGATTTTATTCTCGTTTGCAGACAGTCAGTCACATAATTATTAACCTCAGTCACATACACACAAGTGTTAATGTCTGAATTTTGTTTCATTTATTTGCATTGCTGGAATTGTACTCTTCTGAGCAGTTTTTTTAAACAATATTTTTTTAACGAACTGGTCCTGAGGTAATTTTTTGTGTCGATGTATTAAGTTCACAAAGGTGTCGTTTATAATATTAAAGTGTCCCAAGACATTTTGAACAATAAGCTATGTATTGTTTCACATTTTATAGCCTAACAAGCTTAATTTAAAAAAACTTTTTAATAGAAAAGTACTTGTGATTAAAATAAATGCTACTTGTCTTTAATTTTTCACTACTTTGGCACTTTAATAATACGTTTATACATTTTTATATGTGGCTCAAGTGTCCAAATACTTTTTTTTAAAGTAAACATGTAATAAACTCTGACTGATTTACTCTAAACAGATTTACTTTCCCTTTCCTGGTAAACATATGGAACATATTTTGAATGTTACTTGATGATGTAAGTGCTCAAGCATCACTTTTGGTATGTCTTTTACCCAGGACCCTGGACTCTCAATGAGGCCTGAAACCCGAAAGGATGGAAGGAATTTGCCCCCAGAGAGCCTCAGTGTGTGTTGAGAGAATAAAACTATCACCAAACTATCAACAATGACAGGACAAAGGTGAGGGGACATTAAGCTACTGTGTGTGTGTGTGTGTGTGTGTGTGTGTGTGTGTGTGTGTGTGTGTGTGTGTGTGTGTGTGTGTCATGGTAACACGATAGGGAGAAGCAAATATTTTCCTTAATTCCCTTGTAAAACTCATATAATATGAAATGGAAATGGTTTATAGAGCAGGAGGCTTAATTATTCAATGTGTGTAACATCCATATGTGAAAAGCGAAACCCTGTTTCCATTGACACAGTTTCAGACAGGGGGATTCCCCTTTTCTGGCATGGCTGACTGATGAAATCCACTCTGGATCTAACATTATTGGATTTGGCTGACATTATAGTTCCCTAAAGATTGTCCGAAAAGGAGACTGGACACAAAAAAAAGCGCAGAGTGTGTCACTTTCACTGTGACTTGAGGGTAAAAATAAGTCACCCTTTCACTTATGGATCAGTGTATCCAAAATACTGACTTCATCTATGATATCACCCTTTCTTAAGATGTGTCACATCACGCCGGCTGTATGTGTTACAAATACAAATGAGGATGTCTGGATTTTTAATACGTTGTGTGTTATAGCGTCTCATCACGACCATATGTTGGTGAGCATATGCAGTCCTTCATAATCGCTGTAGTTCTGATTTCATTCTTTATGGTGACACGTTTTACCGCTAGTTATTCTTAGAGACACCCACGTTTGGTTTCTACTACAAAACCCTTATCAGCAGGAGAGCCGATAATCTCGGAAAGCATGACAGACACATTTCTTGTATCTCTTTCTACCTCCTGCAATAATAAACTGCTTTTTGTTGATGCCCACTCCCTCACTTTGAAGTCAGAATGGCATTTGATCAACACGGCCCCAAGGAATGCTGGGAAGGCTTTAAGATTATGTGGTTTCGCCATAAAACAACTCAAAGGCATGCAAGCAATTGTGTTGAAAGAGTCAGTGATGACATACTGCTTATGACTGTTTATTCTTTAAATCTAATTTTGAGGATGCATTTGGGTTAGACAGATTGATAAGGAAGTCAATTAGTAAATTAACTTTTTAACCTTTTAATAGTAATTAAATGAGTAAGGAGTGATGACAACACTGAGAATTCCTGTGACAGGACAGCATCAACTCACTAGTTATAAATGAAATTCGCTTTTGTTTTCTCTTCCTGTTTCTATTCTTTGTGTTTCTATTTCTCCCTCTCTCTCTTTCCTTATCACTTACACACACACACACACACACACACACACACACACACACACACACACACACACACACACACACACACACACACACACACACACACACACACACACACACACACACACACACACACACACACACACACACACACACACACACACACACACCCACACACACACACACATATATGTTGACCTTACAAATCACTTCGTTATCACCTTAAAACACTTTCTAATTTCCTCAGATATTGCACTGCGTACACGGTTAGCCGGTATGACGACATTAGTGATGAAAGTCCAACTGCTGTGTTAAACAATCACGTAATTAATGAAATCATTACCAGACCAGAGCATTATCAAACCACCCGGATTAATCATGTCACACAAATTGCATCCTGATTCAGTCAGATTCAGATTTTTCTTTTATAGGTCACACTATAAGAGTCTCACATTGTAATTTTTTTTTGGAATTTGACTTTAAAAGACTGTAAAAATGCTACAGTAAAAGTTAATAAAAAAGTTAATTAACCATAGAATTTTTAAATAGTTTAAATGCATTATATGTAGTTTTACTGTAAAATACTGTCATTTGTATGCTTTTTGATAGTAACACTATGAATTACCATGTAATTTACAGTGCAAACCAGTAAAAGAACATTCCCAGAAGTCCCTGACTGACACATTACATAATGATTATATTCTATTTGAATAGTTTTGTTTCTTATTTTTACTTTCAGTCATGCAATATCTTCACTTAATGAAATATAAAATGTAAAATATACAGGCCCCAAATTCCAATTTTTTTTTTGTAATTCTGGAAACATTGTCACCATGTCTTTTGACTGAAGTTGACTGAAGATGAATCATGTCATAATTTACTCTCCCTCATGTCAGTGCAAAACAACATTGGACCCCACTGACTTTTATTGTATGGACACACACACACAAATCTCATTTTGTGTTCCACAGAAGAAAGAAAGGTTTGGAACGAATGAGGGTGAGTAAATATTGACAGAATATTCATTCTTCATTGCAATTTTAAAAGTCAAGAGATTTTATCTCACTTGTAGTTTTTCTTTCTTATGGGTTCATTGTTCACCCAAAACACCTTTCCATGACTTCTGTATCAGTTTCCTGTGGTCACTGTTGTGTACAACTTGCCGCCCCCTTACGAAACCCCTTCCTTTTTCCTTCTGAGAATTCTCAGGAGTGGGCAAACCACCAGCGTGAGTCAGTGCTTCAATCAGCACAGTGCGGGCAAAACAGTCTGTGAGCAACAACCTTCCAACATCATTTTTAGTTTTCACTCACTATCCTCTTACGCAAAACACGCGACCACATCGTTTTTGTTTCCAGCAGGTTTGAGTCCAGGCTTTTGCAGTTGGCCACTCACAGAGTCTGCGAGTGTTTATGCGGCTTGTATATCGAGTGCATGACGGCTGGCTAATGCTATTCCAGCCATGATAATAAGGAGGGAGCGGGCTATATTTATCAAGTGGGGGAGTGTCCATCACTTCAGCAGAGCTTAGCGCAGGTTTGTGACCAGTCACAGAGGGGTTTGTACCAACACGGGCCTCATTGCAAGTCTTAGCGTTTGTGTTTTTCCCACCAGACATTATTCTAGTAATTAGAGTCTGAGGTTTACAAGTCTGATTATTTTAAGTCTTTGGTTGTTAGTGGGTGTTAGGAGGAATGTTTACAGTAAATTGTCATGTGTTTGTGTGGGTTAGATATGTGTGTTTGTGTTCTAATGAGTGGTGGCAGATTTATGCTTGGCAGGATGTGTGTGTTATTTAGGCCTGTACTGTGTTAATTGGCTGATGGCATTTTGAAAATAACAAGATTAGCTTTTACATTTACATTGACATTTATTCATTTAGCTGACGCTTTTATACAAAGCGACTTACAATTGCTATATATGTCAGAGGTCGCACGCCTCTGGAGCAACTAGGGGTTAAGTGTCTTGCTCAGGGACACATTGGTGTCTCACAGTGGATTCGAACCCGGGTCTCTCACGCCAAAGGCATGTGTCTTATCCATTGCGCCACCACCCCTATATAGCTTTCACACTATCTACCAAATTATTTTAAAACTAAAATATATTATCAATATGCAGTGAGACAGTAAAATCTGTGTGATTTCTGTGGCATTATCGCCACCAAACGCATTTGCAAAAAAATACAAATATTTGACATTTTATGAAGAAAATTTAAGTTTCCCACAGAAATTGCTACAAGGATGCTGCCATGTGGTTTATTCTGACTGTTGTTTTGCATGTTGCTATGCAGTTCTGGTTTCTTACTGGCTCAAAAGAACTTCATGTGTTTATGATCTACTGGTTTGGCTCTGGCTCTTTCCTCATTTTTTTTTTTTTATCCAAACATTTATCTGACCATTACAAATGACTTGCTTATAATTTTCTCTCTATGACTCTAGGAAGCATTTCATTGAAAAATATGACATACTTTACCTTTAAGGACACTGCACTTTTTGTGCATATCACTCAAGAAACTTTGCCAAAGAATATCAGTCATTGTGTAAAACAATAAAAGATTCTTGAAATTCTCAAAGAGAAAGTCTTTGAACTTCAGGAGTTTTTGAATGCTCAATAAATCCCTCTCACTACCTCATCAGGTGTCCCATTAATAATACAAATGTCACTCCTTCTATAACCACGAGCCCACAAGCAGTGACCACAAATACTCCCGCCTTTACAAACACTGAGAGATCCATTTGACAGGTGTTGAAATTAGATGTAATCACCCGTCACAGCCCATAGACACCCTGACTGCCAGCACAATCAGGTCATAGTGGCAGCAGACAGGGCAACCAAATTTACATTTGAGACTTATATTGCAAATCGCAACATCTGTCCAAACCGTCTGAACACACACACAGACACACAGACACACACACACACACACACACACACACACACACACACACACACACACACACACACACACACACACACACACACACACACACACACACACACACACACACACACACACACACACACACACACACACACACACACACACACACACACACACACACACACACACACACACACACACACACACACACACACACACACATATATATGCTATATTTAGCAGGAACAATAATTTGCACTGAGCTACTGTAATAAATATATCTTGACAAAATTGTACCCACAGTTTTATTCTAATTGCATTTAAAATATGTATGTTTACATACACTCATTTTCGTCATCAGAAAGATTCCAATCTGATTTCAGGTTCTGAAAGTTCTGTTTAATGATTGTTGCAGTCCGATTCATATGTTCATGTGCATTCAGAACCGGAGAAAGCCACTGCAATGATGTCACTGGATAATTGTCGTTTTTTGCCTTGATTACAGAAGAGCTCTTTTAAAGGACAAGTTTGGTATTTTACACTTAAAGCCCTGTTTTCAGATCGTTTCTGATGAAATAGAATGGTTAAGATTGAAATTTGGACACATGCTGCTGGCCCGAGAATTTTCGGTTTCTGTGGTAGCACCCCCCTCCACCTCCACAATGGCTGCATAGGTGCACTGGAACAATCCTTCCTAAAACGCATTAAACTTTCGTTTACAAAGACGTGAAACTCACCGAGTGGTCAGGGGTGTTCACTGATATGCTCACACAAAAATCGCTGCGAAAGATGTTTTCCAACAGGTGTTTTACCATTCGTTGTAAAACTGTGGACCTATTTTTCCAAACACCTCACACGCGTACATTCTTCCGTTGAGAGCTTGAATAATAGACACTCCGGCCCACAAACAACCCGGCGGAGTAATACCGTACCTCACAGCACATCCAATACAAGTCAATGGAATTGGACAAAAACTACGATAAAACCTATTGGAAAGCATCTTTTGCAGCGATTTTTGTGTGAGCATATCAGTGAACACCCCTGACCACTCGGTGAGTTTCACGTCTTTGTAAACGAAAGTTTAATGCGTTTTAGGAAGGATTGTTCCAGTGCACCTATGCAGCCATTGTGGAGGTGGGGGTGGGGGGGGGAGGGTGCTACCACAGAAACCGAAAATTCTCGGGCCAGCAGCATGTGTCCAAATTTCAATCTTAACCGTTCTATTTAATCAGAAACGATCTGAAATCAGGGCTTTAAGTGTAAAATACCGAACTTGTCCTTAAACAAATGTTTCAGAAACGTTCGTTCAGTCTTATCCACTGACCAGTTAACCAGTAAACATACGCATCACAGCACTGCTCATGTGCGCAAAGTATTTTTTAAATCCATTTGAGAAAATAGATGGATTCAAGCGTTTACATTCCTAATTTATATATGTTGAGAGGATTATTTCAGGTCTACACCACCTCTTTCAATCCAATCGAAATTTCTGAAGAGACACAAAGCACAAGCATGTTTGCTTGACGTGCGAGAAACAATGACGCTCTTTTTTGTGTTCGGCAGCACGTTTGAGCTTCAGCAAGAACCAATGAGGTTTAATTATAAAATACCAAGAAGAAACATTCTGTCCCATGCATTTCGGTAATAACATGTCTACAAAAAGTATAAATGTATTTATATCATATCACGCTATAGGCGGTGGTATGATGGAATGGTTGCGTTGGTTTCAGATCTGGAATGAAATGATGGGACGTGATTGATGGCGTAAGTCATACATGAATCTCTTTCCTCAGGCCAAAGTAAACTCTTGGGAGTCATTACAATGATGAGAGTATAAAACCCTCTGTCACTCTGCCAGCCAGTTGCTGCTAAATTCAGTTTTGGAAGGAACAGTTGGAAGGAACAGTGGAAGGTTCGTTCTGCTGAGTTACAGACTGTAATACAGGCAAGCGTCACTTTTATTATTGCTATTGGTTATCCAAATCCATAACCACGGCAAACACCGCTAATAAATTAAAATAACAGTGCTGGAGAAAAGCAAAAGAATGTTCCCCATTGCACTACACAAAATTAAATATGTTATCATGGTAAAACCCACATGTCAAAACCTCCCTCTAGAAAAATGTAGGATTCAAGTTAACTCTGATGAGCCACAATCTACCCAATCAAAATATAAAAATGTTTACTTGTAGTTTTCCATTAAATCAATTATATTTGGGACAGTGTGTCCAGTGGTTAGTGCTTCCATTTGTTTCTGGATAAACAGCCCCGCCTGCCACTGTCAGATCACAATAAAATCACAGAGCACTTATCTAAAACTTGGTGGAGTCACGTCCAAAGTGTCGTATATGAAAGCATTGAACACCTTAATCATTCCAGGAACTTTTTATTGAGAAAAACAAGCATCCTGAAAATAATAGCTTTATAAGAAACCAGTCTCATTTTAAGCTTTGTGGAATTTTTGAAAAGCATTCCAGAGCTGTGAGAGCGACGCACAGCTCAGGGAGCACCCAGCATGTCTAGGCAGATCCTTACCTCCACCCACCACATCATGATGAACAGCTCCTTTATACCAGTTCCCTTAACAACTGAAGTTAACAGGTGGAATTGAGAAAACAAAAATAAGCTCTTTTAGATTTAAATGAGCATAAAATTGATTGGTCATCTTATGGGTTAATGTCTGAGCTTATAACCCACATGCTGTGGAATCAAACCCCAGAAGTTCATGAGCTCAAATGAACTGCGTAACACGAGAATGAACCTCATTGGTTCTTGCGGAAGCTCAAACGTAATGCGTAACACGAGAATGAACCTCATTGGTTCTTGATGAAGCTCAAACGTGTTGCGTAACACAAGAATGAACCTCATTGGTTCTTGCGGAAGCTCAAACGTGATGCGTAACACAAGAATGAACCTCATTGGTTCTTGATGAAGCTCAAACGTGTTGCGTAACACAAGAATGAACCTCATTGGTTCTTGCGGAAGCTCAAGCGTAATGCGTAACACAAGAATGAACCTCATTGGTTCTTGCAGAAGCTCAAACGTAATGCGTAACACAAGAATGAACCTCATTGGTTCTTGCAGAAGCTCAAACGTGTTGCGTAACACAAGAATGAACCTCATTGGTTCTTGCAGAAGCTCAAACGTGATGCGTAACACAAGAATTAACCTCATTGGTTCTTGATGAAGCTCAAACGTAATGCATAACACAAGAATGAACCTCATTGGTTCTTGATGAAGCTCAAACGTGTTGCGTAACACAAGAATGAACCTCATTGGTTCTTGCGGAAGCTCAAACGTGTTGCGTAACACAAGAATGAACCTCATTGGTTCTTGATGAAGCTCAAACGTAATGCATAACACAAGAATGAACCTCATTGGTTCTTGATGAAGCTCAAACGTGTTGCGTAACACAAGAATGAACCTCATTGGTTCTTGCGGAAGCTCAAACGTGTTGCGTAACACAAGAATGAACCTCATTGGTTCTTGATGAAGCTCAAACGTAATGCATAACACAAGAATGAACCTCATTGGTTCTTGATGAAGCTCAAACGTGTTGCGTAACACAAGAATGAACCTCATTGGTTCTTGCGGAAGCTCAAACGTAATGCGTAACACAAGAATGAACCTCATTGGTTCTTGATGAAGCTCAAACGTGTTGCGTAACACAAGAATGAACCTCATTGGTTCTTGCGGAAGCTCAAACGTAATGCGTAACACAAGAATGAACATCATTGGTTCTTGCGGAAGCTCAAACGTAATGCCTAACAAGAATTAACCTCATTGGTTCTTGATGAAGCTCAAACGTAATGCATAACACAAGAATGAACATCATTGGTTCTTGCGGAAGCTCAAACGTAATGCGTAACAATAATTAACCTCATTGGTTCTTGATGAAGCTCAAATGTGTTGCGTAACACAAGAATGAACCTCATTGGTTCTTGCGGAAGCTCAAACGTAATGCGTAACACGAGAATGAACCTCATTGGTTCTTGCGGAAGCTCAAACGTAATGCGTAACACGAGAATGAACCTCATTGGTTCTTGCAGAAGCTCAAACGTAATGCGTAACAAGAATTAACCTCATTGGTTCTTGATGAAGCTCAAACGTAATGCGTAACACAAAAATTAACCTCATTGGTTCTCGCACGTCATGCGAACATGCTTGCACTTCCATTTAGCACAACTGATGTGTGAGTTGATGAATGTTTATGTGAATAAAAGCCTAAACTTAATCTGTTCATCAAATAAAGCGATTGCGTCTCTTCAAAAAAAATTTGACTAAACTACTCAATTCATATGGATTAGTTTTAAAATCTCTTTATGATCTTTTTGAAGCATCAAAGTGTAGCTGTCTATGGAGGGAGCTATTTGTGTTCCGAAGATGAACGAAAGTCTTACGGGTTTGGAACGACATGAGGTTGCGTAATTAATGACAGAATTTTCATTTTTGGGTGAACTAGCCCTTGAAGTCATATAATAGCTGTCCTTCTGAAGTTCTCTTTTTGCGTTCCACAGAAACTAACAGAATACAAGTTTGGAACGACATGAGGGTGAGGAAATGATGACAGTAGTTTCATTTTGGGTGAACTATCCCTTTAAGAGTGTCACTTTGGATAAAAATAAATGTCTGTTAAATAAAGAATAATAATGTCATGTCATATGTGATGTAACCTCAGATCTGCGTTTGACATTAGCGCACATTTCGTGTTCTTGTCTGTGGTTGAATCTAAGCTGTCAGCAATGTAAAAAATAGACTGTCAAGGGACATGTTGTATTGTGTATTTTGGCTCTCACTAACCATTTTTAAGAAAGTCTATAAAATGCAGCATTTGCTACTGGGATCTCGATGTAAGTCCTGCCATGGCGTTGTGGAATTTCACAGGCAGTATTGTGTGAAGGTCAGGAAACTCTGTGAAGCATTGATACAGAGTTCTGGCTTTCCTCAGTATGGACAGCTGCTCTTGATGACAAGATGGTAGGGGTAAGCCACACTGAGGTCTTTAGTTTGGGTCGTGACCTCTTTTTTGATTTATGCAATACACAGGCTCTGTAAGCTTATACAGTATGTTATAATAAATTCAGGATTGTCATTTACTGGCAGCAAACAGAAAGTCTGGAGCGAGAGGGCAAAGTTCAGTTTTTCTTGGAAACTAAGAGCAACAGACACAACATGATAAAACAAAACTGTCTTTTTCGGTATCAGTCATTAGGTGTCATCGCGATGAGCCAGAAAAAAATTTATTTTATGACAGGAACCTGATGATGACAAGGTAACAGATGTTACGGTAGTTGAGCGATATGGGGGGATCTTGCGAAATCACGAATACAGCGTTTTTAGTCATTTTCACGGATCCGTGTGAATGGGGATCATTTTGACAACGCTGTCGTCTATACAAAGGAAAAACTTTTCTGCTTTTAGTGCATCGTTGTCGTGTAAACGTATTACAATTAAATTTTTTTTGCATTGTGACATTATTTTCATGTAAATTAAGAACATTTTTAATTCAAATTTTTATTGTTTAATGACAATTATAGCTGTAATTAATAATTACATAATTTTGTTAATAAGAATAATTATTATTTGCATTGCATTATGCTGAGAATTTGGAGGAAGATGTGCTTTTTTTGTGTGAAAATGTCAAGTGGAAAAAAAGGTATTAATAGTTTCTAAAAATGAACGTAATTTAATTTCTTCTTTTTCTTTTAATTTTGGGAGTGAAATCTAATATTGTCTTGAGAGGTTTTGTGACATTCACCCCCATAGATGGACATACAAACACTCCTAGACGTCCTAACTTCCCACATGAAAGCTCCTGAATCTCAAGTTCACCTTTGTACACTGATTTTCTTTGTCATTAACCTCAAGTATGACCTTCATTCTTTAAATGTTGTAAATATTTGACAACTGGTTAAAGAACACAGTTCATAGGCTCAGTCAACAAAGGAAACCTGATAAGTGTGCCGTGGGTGTTAAGGGAGTTCCTGGGCTTCTTTTGCTTGAACACCGCTGATGAAAAAGGCCTCCACTGACGCTACTTACCTTGAGAGTCACGGCATTAGTCAGAGCTCAGATTTGTAACAATAGCTCTCACCGGAAGTTTTCGTATGTGATAAAGATCTGATACAGAATGTAGCCTGTGGCAACAGATTACACACTGCAATGATTGTAGGTGGCATTCCTGAGCGTTCTTCAGGTATGGCCTGCAGGGAATGCGTCATATAAACACAGTTTTCCATTCAGGAGAGCAATACCTCTAGCCAAAAAAAACAATTACTTTGGTTTCTGTTTTTATTTTTCAACCAAATAACAAGTTATATCACCCACCCTTTTGATTCCAAAACAAATGCAATGCAGTCAGTGTGCAACGGAAGTAAATCCCATATTCTGTTCCGATCACCTGTGTCTGTAACCATAGCGTCAGTGACTAAAGTAATAGAACGATATCCATAAAACTGGAAAATCTTAGCACTTTTGAAACAACAAAAGTCCAGTCGAGCTGGAGTTTATCCTTCAGATCTAAAGTAACCTTAATAAACAGCATCAGTGTGTGAGAGCAGAGCATTTGAGTCGCCCGCTTACCTCAAAACTGACTGAGCAGCTCCGGCAAGTGTGAGTTTGTTTCAAGTGTGAGTTTGGTGACAGCAAGTGTGCCCAAACCTGTTCCTGGAGATCTATCTACCTGCAGAGTTCAGATCCAACGCTGATCAGACACACCTGTCTATAATTATCAAGTGTTCCTTAGGATCTTAAAGGGATAGTTCACTTTGAAATTAAATTTTGGTATGTCTTAGCTTACCTCAAGGGTATCCAAGATGTAGGTGTCTTTTTTTCCGCAGTAGTTTCAATTTTGATATTTTTAGGTCAAACCGTTCTTGTCTGTCAGTCATATAATGCAGGTCGATGGTCACTGTCTCAAAGAGCATGCACAGAGTCCAAATTAAAACAATTCCCCCATCGTCCAAATTAAACAATTCCCCATCGTAAGTACACATTGATGGCCTAAGACACGAAACGAGCGGTTTGTGTGAGAAAACGAACAGTATTTATATCGTTTTTACCTCTTATACACAGCCACGTCCAAGTGATCTGAGAGCACGGGCGGGTATAGATATATACAATAGAAGTCGCCTTGGCTACTGCAGTTCATTGGAACGAAACCGTAGCCAATGCGACATCTAGTGTATATATCTAGTGACCATCGACCTGCATTATATGACTGACAGACAAGAACGGTTTGACCTAAAAATATCAAAATTGAAACTACTGGGGAAAAAAAGACACCTACATCTTGGATGCCCTTGAGGTAAGCTAAAACATACCAAAATTGAATTTCAAAGTGAACTATCCCTTTAAGCCCGGGACACACCATGCCATCTTTAAAGAACTAGCGGCAACAAAAGCTGACTGTGTTGTCGCCTCTCGTCGGCTGCGCCTCAGCTAAACAACTGCGCTTGAACACACCAAAAGGTCTAAAGGCGACTGTCACCTCTCTATTTCTGCAGGTATCAATAGTCTATTTTCATAATTCAAAGAGGGAAACTGAAACTGGGACCTCAGATATACAAACCGTAAACAAAGCAGTTCTTTGTCTGTACTGCCTTACCTGTCTTTGCCCGCTTACATCACCTTTGCTTTTATTCTCGTGCACTGACTCGTTCGCTAAGCTGAACAGCCAATCAGAGTTCTCTCTCTCACCGACGGCCAGCTGAACTTAGCAGGGTTATAGAATGCAGTTGTCACTCCCGTAAATAATCAAACTCCATGTAAATGTAACTGTATTGAAGATTCGAATAGGACCTACAGGACTGACAACCCATATTGCTGTGTTAATGTGGCCGTTCAGGAACATTTCATGAGTTCAGAGTTTTCGAACAAATTGGATGAGTGTTTTATTCACTCATTCATAATGACAGTCGCTGAATTCTGAACTGCATACTAGCATAGCTGAGACAGAAGGAAAGGAAACGAGGATATACAAGTAGGAAATGAGAAGCACCCAACGCCTTGTTCGTAACAGTCCTGAAAGTAAGTGACTTACTCATAAAGACAGTAACTTGTTGCCATCTGCTGATGTACCGATGTAACTTGTAGAAATAACCAGGAAATAATTTCCACCATCAATAAACTGTGGTATATAAAATACAATAATACAAGTAGAAACATCTGAATTGATAGAAATTATAAACCGCAAATTAGAATAAATGAGGGGAACATCACATCTTTTGTGTTTAAGAAAACAAGATTTGCTGTTCGCTTACTTGTAGACCTTTTCCATTTTTACAGTAACAGATAAAGAAGTATATAATGAATCTGTAACTCAGCAAGGCAATTTTTGTTCTCTTGTTCACTTCCTTTCCTTCCCTTTAAATTGTATACAAAAAAAAAGACCGTGACAATATATAAAGTTCGAACTAACATTTAAAATTCTCTATCGTATGCATTTACTGTGTGTATGATTTCATTCAATATTCGGATCCATGAAGGGTTAAATTAGTGTATATGCCAGGAATAGCACATCTTATCTGAGTCTGGCCTTGAACGTTTTCTAAAGTTATTTTTAGAAAAAGTGGAAGAACCCTGCATCAAAAGAAAACACCCAAGAATAGCTCTCACAAGGAGAAGAAAGAGCACAAGCTGTGGGTGAATGGAAATGGGAAACAATTGCTCTCGTTCCTAAAAAAAGCAGATTTTATGTTAAGGCTGCACTCTGTCAGAGCTTCTTGTTGACAGTGTTTGTTGTATGGTGAAAGGAGTTATCAATGTAGCACAGCTTTGTGTATTTTTCTTCCTGAGTTCCACTTGTAATGTTAACCTTTTTTTTTTTTTTGCCCAAAAAAGTCATGATTTAGTTTTTTAATGACCATTTTTAACCCTCTTTCCTGACCCTTAGAAGACTTCTGCATAAACGGCCTCGTCACATGCACTGTTAGACTTTTCTGTCATTTCTACAGTTAATCACCCAGTATTATACTGCTATTTCTCTCTACAGTAAATAACTGTGATTCCCATTGCATCATGGGAATTTTCTGTGACATCAAACACCACATACAGAGACTTACTGTATTTTGTACATTTGCTGTAGCCTACTGTATTTGACGTAGGCCTACCTCTCTGGCACCATTTTATTGTGCTTTTTATTTCCTAATGTTTGCCTTACACCGTGTCTACAACGCTATAACAGCCAGAGGCAGTCTATATTGGACACATTGAAGCAACCGGACCATTAATGCAAAATGCAAACCTGTTTGTCCCTTGTCAGAAATAGCGCGAGCGCTTGGACTCGGAGTACCGTACGTCAGAAATATATCGGCGCATCACTATACACTGTCTGGGATTTGTCGTGTCGTGCCGGAGCATCCAGTGTAATATCACTGGGTTCTGACTGTCTTTTACATTTACATTTAC
This sequence comes from Leuciscus leuciscus, assembly GCF_965113295.1. NCBI lineage: Eukaryota > Metazoa > Chordata > Actinopteri > Cypriniformes > Leuciscidae > Leuciscus > Leuciscus leuciscus. The sequence goes on from NC_138732.1 coordinate 8,350,917, forward strand.
ATTTAGTCATTTAGCAGACGCTTTTATCCAAAGCGACTTACAGATTAGGACCAAGTTAAGCGAGTCATCATGAAGAGGCAAAAACAACGCAAGAAGTGCTCAAAATACGAAGTTCAGGCATTATTCAGAGTAGCATAAGCCCGATAAGCGAGGTTTTTAAAGGGAAAGGGAAGGTTTTTTTTTTTTTTTTTTTTTTTAAGAGGTTAAGTGCTCACGGAAGAGATGGGTTTTCAGTTGTCTTTTGAATGTTGTCAGGGATTCTGCATTCCGGATGAGGGTGGGGAGAGCGTTCCACCAGCATGGAACTGTGAATGAGAATGTTCTGGAAAGAGATTTAGTGGCTTTCTGTGATGGAACCACGAGACGTCGCTCGTTGGCCGATCGTAGGCTTCTGGTAGGGGTGTAGACTCGTAGGAGTGAGTGAAAGTAGGAGGGAGCTGAGCGTGTGATAGATCTGTAAGCAAGCGTCAATGCCTTGAGCTTGATGCGAGCAGCGAGAGGTAGCCAGTGCAGAGAGATGAACAGAGGAGTGACGTGGGCCCTCTTGGGCTCGTTGAAGACAAGACGAGCTGAAGCATTCTGAATCATTTGTAGAGGTTTAGTTGCACATGATGGAATCTTTTGTTGGATTCATTTGACAGACTTTGTTAGATTATTGAATTGTCGAGTTAAAACACGCCAACGAGCAACCCTTAGTTTACATTAACATTCAATTAGGCTAATGTGAAATTCTGTTTTGGTTGTAGCTAATGTTGGCCTACTGATGGAGAAAATAACATTGTATGTTAGCTAACAAGTTTTAGCGGCCACCTTTCTAGTTTTTGCATATTATAGTTTTTATTTTATTTTATGGAATTTAATATTTTCTGCAATTTTTGTATGTGTTTAAAGGCAACTGCAACAAAGCGCCAATTCGCGCCAGTGACTTCTAGCAAGATTCCTGAGGTAAGCCTAAGCTGTACTTGAAATCATATTTTTGATATTCTTTGACATAAGTTTGCTGAAATGATTAGCAATATGTGATAAGTGCTTTGGAGCCACTGATGCAGGTGGCATACATTATCTTATAAAATCTCTATAAAATTGGCTAACTTTATATCAAATTAGTGACCTTTGCATCATGTCTAACATTATATTTATTACACAGCAAATTAACCAATCAGAAGATGGACCATTGTCTTTGTTCAGTCTCACCAGATTAAATGTATCCAGGTAAGCACTGCAGTAAAACTCACTAATTCATTCATACCAAATCTAGCATTCTAAACAACTTAAGTTTATATATTTTTGCATTATTTTGATATTTTATTAGGCAGAAGACTCTCTACCATTACACTCCCACCTGACCAGGAAGGTCCTAATATCAGCGCACAGGTAGGAAGGAGAACGATCATCACACAGTGATTTCTTGCATGTGTCTTACTGTGTATTTATCTCAAACAGGAACCCCTTCACTGCAGACAAGCTGAAATGGGCTAAAATAATCGATTTCAGTCTTTCTCTCTATTGATCTCAGCATTTTTGGACAGAATTTAGGATATGTATAAGTATTAAAATTTAATCTGGCATAATTTAATTTAGTTAGGCTGAAATGTTTGAATATGCTGACAAAAAGCTGTTTACAAATATATATTCTTAAGTTATAGTAAAAAAAAAAAAAGAAAAAAAAAGGATACAAATAATTTGACACTGATATGGAATTTTCTCCAATGACTCTACATTCATTTTGTCAAATGCTAACGTTTTGTTTATGATTTTATGTATGTTTTTTAACAATGTGTGCAGTGAAGGACAGCACATAATGTGTTAATTTAACACGTTTACACATCTTTGTGCTAACCTTTCTGACATATTTACTTTGTTAAAATCATTAACACAATGAATGAGTTAAAATGAACACAAAAAACGTTGTCCCTAAACTCACCCCTTAATGTGTAAAAATGTAACGCATCATTTCCAGCATTGGCAGACTGTTTTATTTTGTGATGTATATGAAATTTTTTAAATAAAAATTAAAAATGGTATTTTGTAATAATTTTGTCTAATTGATTTGTATGTCAGTAGTACTTATGTAGGATAAAAATAAAATGAATTCTAAATCAAAATTATGAAACCTAATTTATATTCAGTTCAAATAAAAATAATTACAGTAGTGTACTGATTAGCTTGGTTTTTACAGTAATGCACTGTATTACACAATTACAGTACCATGTAGTTACTGTAAAACTGAAATACGGTAATGGTACTGTTAATTGTAATTACAGTAACTTATTGGCAACAGTGTTGCCAGTAAGTTACTGTAATAAATGTCTAACAGTGTGTGTAATAAGCAGCAACACTGCAGCTTTGTTGTAATATCCTTTAAAAAAAAAAAAAATTATTCTGCATTCCATGTTAGAAAAACAACAACAATCTGCAATGAAATGTTCTACAAAAACTATTAAAATCATACTGAAATGATCTGGAATCCTGTTAAAAATAATGCTTGTTTCTAAAATTTTGGGGGACTTTCCCTTGTGGGTTTTAAGGCTATTTTCTTGCTGTTTCCTCAATGTGACTAGGCAGACCAAGTTTCTACATACTGAATAGGCGTTGTTGGTGTGTGTTAATTTTTCACGTATCTGACATCTGTAATCCAATGATTTCAGTGTGAGACATTTTTGTAGCTTAGTTCCAATAAGTTTTTAGACTGGGAAGGAAAAATTGAGTTTTAAAAGTTACAGCATGTTTTCATAGTACATAGAGTATCTCAAAAGATTGAGGAAAAGTACACTACTGTTGAAAAGTACATAACCTATGTGTTTTTTGTTTTATTCTCCATTATCTTTCATTGTCATGAGATTCTATACAGCCACGACGTGTGACATATGTATCCCTGGTGAATAAAAGTATTAATTTCTTTAATCAAATAGAATCAAATATTCAAGAAGAACATTTCATATTACAATATTAAGGAGGGGCAAATGCACAGGATCCACCTTGTATTCGTGTTACAGGCAGTTGGCACGAGAAGCAGAATAAAACAAAAGCTTCTTCTTAGTTTCTGTCACCATCCCATTATACCAGTCCAGCCTACACAAGGAATGCTGGGGAATGACCAATAATGTTACCAGGGAACAGACTCATTCCTTTAATCTCCATTGGGTGTCTTTATGAGCCAGAGAATGAGGGAGACTCAACATTAGTTTCAGCAGATGTGTGATTTATTCCCACAGATCCACCTGCACAGAGTTTAATCATCAGCTAATGACGGGCTATAAAAGTCTGCCTTTGTTTTCTGTTCCGTGTCCTCGTTCCTGCTTTCAGTACAGCTTTATTAGTGGGAGAAAATTCGTTTCACAGTCAGCCCCTCCTTTTGCAGGTGGTCTGGAAATTGTCCTTAATGTTTCAGTAGTTTTTGTTCATATGTGACCCTGGATCACAAAACCAGTCTTATGTTGCTCGGGTATATTTGTGGCAATAGCCAACAAAACATTGTATGGGTCAAAATTATAGATTTTTCTTTTAAGCCAAAAATCATTAGGATATTAAGTAAAGATCATGTTCCATGAAGATATTTTGTAAATTTCCCACCTTAAATATATAAAACATTTATTTTTGTGAATGGATGCAGCACTATCGCCAATAGAAATGGACAACTTTAAAGGCGATTTTCTCAATATTTCGGTCCCCTCAGATTCCAAATTTTCAAATAGTTGTATCTCGACCAAATAATGTCCTATCGTAACAAACCATACATCAATGGAAAGATTATGTATTCAGATTATGTATACATCTCAATTAAAAAAAATTACCCATAAGACTGGTTTTTTGGTCCAGGGTCACATATACGTAATCAAAAATCAATGTAAAATCAATTTGACCCAAAATAAAGGTTCTTTGGCATCAATAGTTCCATGAAGAATCTTTAACATCCATGGAACTGTACAAAGAGTTCTTTACATTATTGAAATGTTCTTTAGACCGAGAAAATAAGGTTCCCTTTTAGAACCTTTTTTTTAAAGAGTGCGTTTCGTTTTTTTATTGCACATTCTTGGTCTTATTGACTCGTCAATTCCAGTTCAACATTGTTTTTCTCATTGAAATTTAAATCTCAAATACATTATATGATGTAAATAAAATAGGTCGTGAAAGTTTGACACCTTCAGATTTACATAGAACGTGAATAGAACCCCTGAAAGACAGACACAAGGAGATATTTTTTGTGGGTCAAGCTGTCAGATAACACACTCGGGTCCAATATCTGAATATAAACCATGGCACATTCACAGGTCTATGTTTAGAGCTTTTATGATGTGCAGATCATAACTGCGGATCCAGATTTAGAAACGACGGGGCCTCAACATTTATCTAGTAATGGAGTCAGTGTCAATATTACAGCTCTAACCATGTTTATTTAGTATTTGCACAGTCAACTGCAGATGAATTGTTCGTAGCTGTGATTCAGTTTGTGTCGTTTCAAATTCACTGAGCGATATTGTCCGTTGACTCACAGATCGCACACATTGTGGTGAGTGTTTGATACGAGTTCATTGATGATGGGCCAGACCTGTATAAGCATACATCATCTCATTGTCCCCGGGGCCCATTCATCTGCTCGTCAGCCCCAGAAAACACAGGGGGCACAGAGAGGCAAGGTTTCACATGGAGACACAAAGACTGGGTGCTCTGACTCACGCTTACACATTCACCGGGGGAAACGGCTGAGTAATCAGACCTCACCGCATAGATTTTTTAATGATTTAACAGGTCTAAGTGACTGTTTGGAAGAAACCGTTTTTCATATTTCTATCCAGTCAGCTTTTGAAACTGTTTAAGAAGTGCAGAGCACACCGAAAAATAACTTGTTAAGTGCTCTGAGCCAGCCTTTGTTCATGCCTGGAAGAGACGCCAAAACCATGCTCTGTGACATTAGAGTCGATGACTCCGGGATCTGGGTTTGTGGTCTAATTACTGCTTCCGCCTTTTGCAAAGGTCGAAAGTTGAGGGTTCTGGGACTAGAGGAGGTGTAATGCTTACTGTAGAAGTCTAATGTTGTAAATTGTCTTAGGATTTATCTTGTTTTAATGCACAAAAAAATGTAAGAAAATGATGCACTGCAAAAAACAACAACACATGTCTGTGGTGGACTTTTCAACAGGGTTGGGTGCAGATTAAAAAAAGCTGTGCATTATTGTAATTCTAGAAGAATGGATCACTGAAAACTCCTTATAAAGGATTTGGATGCTTCTTGCCATCGTCTGTCTTTGTTGTAAAGCAGAGCTTTTGAGAAGAGCAGTGAGCTCACCATATGAAAAATCCCCTCCTTACATTCCTCAGGCCCTGACTACAGCTCCCTCCTCTCTGCGGCTCGCTGTTCAGAAACCAGACTAGAGCCAAACACTGACACATGGTCGTTGCAGAACCTGATTGAATCAAGCTGATTCAGGATACTTAAAGGAATATCCTGTGTTAAACACAAGTTAGGCTTCATCAGCAATATTTGTTATATAGCAGTATTATATCACAGAAAACTGGCACAGACAGTTTTTCTTTGATTTATTGCTCAATACTGTTCAAAAGTTTGGAAAGTTTACAAGAAATTAATACTTTTACTCAGCACATAATGTTGCATTGTTCTTTTTTAAATGAATGCTGTGCTTTTGAAGTTTCTATTCATCAAAGAATGATGATTTTTTTTTTACAAACGGAGTTGCAAGTACTTTCTGTCATTCAGCCACACTTGATGTGACATTTTCAGAAAGATTAGCTGGTTAACTATTTAAAATCATCAGCATGATCTGCAGAACAGTAGCTCTTGGAAGAGTCATTCTGGCAGAAAGGCATGCACGCTTTGGCCTAATCCTGCCCAAACGCATTTGCCGGAAATGGGGGTCCGTGAAAGTGGGTGGAGGCTCTTGTTTAAATATGTGAGTCAAGGGCAAGACATCCATCCCTTCTGGCTGAATTCTGCATTGTGGTAAAAAAAGAAAAAAGAAAAAAAAGGCAATGCTCAACACAAGCCACCATCAGATTCCAAAACGTTTATTGATAGCATTCACTGAAAAAGCAACTGAATTTGTTTGTGCAGGAGCTAGAGCAAAAAATGGATGGCTCCATGGTCATTTTGTCCCCTCACTTCTCCACAGCGCTATCATATCCTCTCCTCTCCTCACATTTGTCATACAATCCTGCTCGGACTCTCCAGGGGATCTAAATAGACGGGTGAGAATTTAATAACGTGATAAAGATACACAAGTGTCTTTCCAGCACCATGAGGTCACGGTGAAAGAATCTGATGGCAGCTCCAAAGGGCCATCAGGAGAGAAGATGAAGTGGACTACAGGCTCTCCAGGAGATAGACAGATGGCGCATGAGTGAGTTTATGTTTATTATACCCTGAGACAGTAGAAGTGGGACCACTGTAAACATTCAAATTCCTACCCATAATCCCTAGCCATGCATCCCACTCTTCTGTCTGTCATGTGCTATGGATAATAGCACAAATTAATATAATAATTATAATATAAATGAAGTAATTTCATTATAATTGTATTACAACAATATAATCTAGAATGTAATATTTATATAATAATAACAATTCATATTAATCATATTCATGTTGTGTATTCATATTAATAATGTTCATAATTATTATATTCAGTGGTGTTTTCAAAGGGAAGCTTCACTTATTTAATGGTCATGCGCTTTTCAAAAAACCAATAGCCTAAATATGCATGAATTGAACCGCAAAAAATTTCCTCATCATTCCCTTTTGTTTTCTGAAATTTGTTATTTTTAAATAACTATTGATCTGTACTTTGCAATAGAACTTAATGGTAAATATTACTGAGGTGCTTTTTATTTTTGCCAGTCATTCATGAAAACAATAATATAGGCCTATAAGAGAATAGTGATAAAGTAATATCAAAACTGGAATGGTCATGCAAGTCAAGCCGTCACCTTTATTTATTTAGCGCATTATAAAATACAGATTGTTTAAGAGCAGCTTTACAGTGATAACAGGAAAATGATGCATTTCGGCTGTTGTTAAGTTGAAGTCAGTTCAGTGTTGTTTTAGTTTTGTTGGAAATATCATAAATTATTAAATTAGCCTATTCATTTCATCTCTAGAGCCTATAAAGCAGTTTTGCAAAAAATGATGTCACTGTCCTGCTCAGTTCAGTTCTCATTCAACAGCATACAGTCAGATCAATAATATTGTTGAATATTAAAGGGGTCATCGAATGCAAAATTCACTTTTATATGGTGTTTGTATATAAATGTCTTTGCAGTGTGTGGACACAACCACCATACAATGAAAAAAATCCATTCACTGTTTTGAGGAGGTAAAAAAGTGTTGTTTTACACAACCATTGAGGAATTTTAACAAAAGTATGTTACAAACTTTACATGAAGACCCTAAATAATCATACGAACTTGTGGAAAATGGGCATCCGATGACCCCTTTAAGTGGACAACTGGTTCAAAAAAGGGTTAAATTTTTAGCACAAAACGCCTCCTGCACGTGCTATGGACACGAATGATTCCTAATATATTGTGGCCACCAACAACCACATAGGAACCTGCTGAAATCGAGTATGTCATTGTGCTCAACACTTTCAGTGTTGAATCACAATGGCTCTGTCGACACCTCATCCATCACAGCTCGTATTTCACCGGCGGAGTGAACAGTGTGTCCGAGTGACAGCTGCTCTTCTGCGGTGCCAGAGAGTCATGAATACGCTGCACACACACACACACACACACACACACACACACACACACACACACACACACACACACACACACACACACACACACACACCTGCTGAACAGGTGCAGGTCAGGTGAGTGAGCGAAAACAAACATCTAAAGCTGCGGGCGCACTAGACTTTTCAACGGACACGGCAATGGTCTTGACGTCACACAAAATATGCAATTTACTGCAATCCTGTTACAATGTGTGTTCTTTTAAAGTCTCTATGAAATCAAAATAGATCATTTTTATATGGAATATTGCGGTATTTAAAATGTTTTATCTGTGCACATAATTATTTATTTTTTTAATTCATGTGCCCACTATATTCTTCAATAATCAATAGACAACAATCCAATCAATTCCCCACTGACAGAATCGAGATTTTCTTGTTGAGAGGCTGTTTCACTCCATCGGAAAAGTAGTCTGAAAAGACTATCACAACTTCCATTTCATGTCGACTTTAAGAAGTCACGATGCATCCAAAATCGCATAGCCTACAGTAGTAGGCGAAAAACAGTATGTGACAAAAGAAGTACCGGTATGTCCGAATTCTCAGTAGCTACGCATAAAACAGTAGGCAAAAAGTACCCGGATGACCTACTACTTCCGGCAAGATTCTGAAGTGTGCATACGATACGATGGACACTTTACTATCCCATGAGGCCACAGTAGAGGTGAAGCGACGTAACTGACTCTGGTAGGTCATGTTACATGAATCATGATAATGACAACATGGGGGATGTAGTAGCCTACGTCCAGATTAGTCATACTACACACATTAATACTATATAGAATGTACTTTTTTAGCAATCTTAAAGTAATTACAAAATAAGTACCTATTCAAGAGATAAGGTATGCGATTTTAGACGCAGCCGTTGTGAAATATCAGTCCTCTATAGAGTGGTGCAGGGATTCGCTGCTGGTTCCTTCAAGCTTTTCCTATGGGGTTTTTAGATTAATGTGTAAAATAAACCCTGTGGTAAACATAACTGGATACGCTGACGTTTTGTTCGTAAATTGCACACACCCATAGCGAAAACACAAACTTTTAAGCAGTTAGGCTACGTTCACACTGCAGGGCTTAATGCTCAATTCCGATTTTTTGAAAAAATTAGATTTTTTTGCAAGGCCGTTCACATTTCCAATTAAATGCGACCTTTTGTGATCTCCTGTGTGAACGTGAAATGACCCAGAAGTGACTCGCATGCGCAGAAGAGTACTCAACGGTCAACGACGTCACTTTTTGTTTGCGGAAGTAGCTAAACTTTAACTGTGATTCTCTCTCTCACACACACACACACACACACACACACACACACACGAGCGCGCGCAGCGACCGTTACACAAGAGCCAGACAGCAGCCGCTGACCTATCTAATATCAGATTCAGCACAAATAAGTTAACATAACGTATATATAATGGCCGTGGGCTTTTTTTTATTTTATTTTTTTTATTAACGGGCTCGTCGAGGTCGACCCGTTCGGCAGATTTACCTCAGCTCGACGAATATGCAGTCCGTTTTCAAACCGACGACTACTTCAACGCAGGATTATGACGTTTTTCGCGTATCAATGACGTGCGGGTCGGATAAATGCGACCTGGCCGTTCAGACTGAAGTCGCATTTGAAAAGATCGGATATGTATCGGATTTGGGACCACATACCCAAGTGGCCTGGGTCGCATTTGAAAAGATCGGATCTGTGTCGTTCAGACTGTCATGAGAAGATCAGATACAGGTCGCATAGGGGCAAAAAAATCGGAATTGGGTCGTTTCAGCCTGCAGTGTGAACGTAGTGTGTGCAGTGTACGTTGAAGAAAAAAATGTCAAAGTATCGTCAAGTTATGTTCACCACAGGCTTTATTTTACTCATAAATTGAAAAAACCCATTAAAAACATCAAAGGAAAAATCTGAAAGGAACCAGCGGCGAATTCGACTTCCGGGTTCTGATGTCATACCTGCACCACTCTTGGTAACACGATTTCACGTGATACAAATTTGGGGGTTAGGGTTCACCAAACTTGAACTTTGAAACAGCGAAATATGAAACTTCTTTGCATGAGTCTCCCGCAATTGTCGTGCATGTGAATAGAAGTCAATGGTATGAAAAGTGTAGTGTGAATGTAGTGTATAGTGTCACATTTAAAGGTGAGCAAAATGAGCCTTTAGCCCAACACATTCTGCTGGCCTAATGAGTTTCCCAACTGTCAGTGTGCGCACTTCCATTGTACGATGGAAATGAGCCATTGTTACAGCAGGAAACACCTTGCTCAACAAATAGGTTTTGAGAAAAGGCAAGTTTTTACCAGCAAACAATAAATGTTACTCAACTGAGTCATCTTACACAACCAATGGAGATGTCTTAAGGCAGAGCCACTACAAGCAATGTCTGAGTGCATGTCATCATAACCTTCCTGAATTATGAACTGTAAGCCTGACATACTGCCAGGGTGTGACCCAAACCCATATGTACAGTATTCCGACCAGATGTGGCTGAGTTAGATTGGATAGCTCATAAAGCATGAGAATGATGTCATCCCTAAAAGAGGGCCGTCGGCCACCCAGCGTGTGATGAGCTACCCGTATCCCCTGCCAGGTCAGTCAGCTGACCACGCAATATATCCAGTTACCGAAAGCTGAGTGAACTTATACAAGTATAAAACAATAAACGCGCATGTTATCCTTTAGTATCAGTAACAAACAGTGATAAAGTTCGGACTCGGCAAACACAACTTCTGATGCCCCTGTATGAATGATGTCACCCATAGGGGCTTTACAAACAAACAGCATGAGTCATGGATTAAAGCAGACCGGCACTGTGTGAAACAAGCTGGGCTAAATGGGCTTGTTAAAGCATTTTGCGGAGGTGGTTTGCCACTGATGTTTAAGCATCATTTTAAAACAGTGCGGGTCAAAGGTTAAAAAACCAACAAAAGATCTGAGACCGACTTTAAACATTCAACATTCAAAAGGAAATGAGCTCTGTGATGTGGGTTCCTATGGAGTCTTTTAAGTCCGTCACAGATCAGTTTTTATAGATCAAGGGGAGAGATTTTGGAGTATAAAGTTGCCAGAGGTGTGGCCAGCACACAAGCATCGCAACTTTCTATAGAGGAAGTGCTATTTCATGATGATGCAAGCAAGTTATGCGGGTAATGCAAGGTGAGAAGTTGCATGTGATGGGTGTGTTTGTGAAAGTGTGTTTATTGTCAATGTAAAATGGCCACAATGCAGGTCACATGTTCAGGATGCAGGTGCATGTCACATGAAAGAAATCTTTGGAATTGAAAGCAGGAGGCAGACTAGACAAATGCTTCAGCCAAAACGTAGACATTACAGTATTCATGTCGCTATTCCAGTTTTCAAAAATATCCTCAAAATGGGAAACCGGTCGTAACTGCCCTCATGAGGAAATTACTCATTGCAACACTGGAATCTTCCTCCTTGTGAACATAGTGAGCATACAAATCTCTCATGAAAATACAATACATTTGGTCTTTTATATAAAGAGTTTATTATTTGTCTGAATTTCTTGTCTGAGCATTTCAAAAAATACTCCATACATACAATGAGAGAATGTGGAAACAATTTCTTTGTCTTATATAAGGATGTTGAAATTAAATAAACAGAAAATAAACCGCTCAATTCACATTTCATAATTTGCTCACTGTTTAATAACAGTGCATTTTACTGGCCAAAAATGTTTTTTTCTTTTCTCTCCTTAAAAAAAAAAAGAAGCTTGAAATATGACTTTTCATAAAGTTTGCTGTAAAATACATTCTAACACTGTCCTGGACATTAAAATACAAATAATAATTCCAAAATATTCTCATTAAATGCACGAAAAAAAAATATCAAAATAGCATATACTATTTATACTTAATTATTTTAGTATATATATACATAATTTTGATTCAGTCTACCATTGTTCAGTACTCACATACTGAATAGACACAGATTACTATTGCTTTTTTTAATAAATAAAATTTTACATAGACATAAAACACAACAAAGACTTTCAAATACGTTGCCAGTGCATTAGGGCTGGACAAGGTTGGTCTACATCCAAATAAATATTAATAGATATATATATACATAAATAAATAAATTAAAGCATAGCCAGCAACGATTAAATACACAGTGCACAAGACAAACAAAAATGCTTATTTGTAAGAATACTCATTTCAGGCAAAGCTTCTTCAGTACTGGAAAAAGCCTAGCCTCTAAAACTCAAACTACATTCCCAACCCCGAAGAGTTCCTTCTTATTCTGTATCGAACAACTCCGGTTCTTCCCAACCGAGTCCGTCCGTCATAGTTCCAGTTGGTGGCAGGATTTGAGCTCTCCTGCGAACCTTTTAGCGAGTCATTTGCGAGTCAGGCAGTTCACGGAGGCGCCACGAGTCCTGCCAAACAAACGCGGTCACTCTTCCCTCTTCTCCAGCACGCTGTGCCCGCTGCTCTCCACAACATTCAACTTTGCCACTTCATTTTGAGGTAGAATTTCCACACGGTCGCCCTGAAATAAAACAAGAACCCAGATGTCAAGCGACTGAGTCAAGTCAGGCTGGATGAGTTTATGCAATGTATACAAATGGATGACTTCACTCACCGTTCTCTCCCGTCTCGTTTAGTGGTGTGGGGCGGCTCCCAGTTTAACCTTCTCCTCATTTTCCACATTGTATGCGCCTTGCTTGTGAAACCTATATGATAAAAAGACATGATAAACTGCACTGCACACATCAGCTTGCCTATAGAAACTAAAGAGGGGGATTACAAACAAACCTGAGTGCCAGGAGAAGTCCAATGATGGTGAGACATAACGAAGAGAGAACCACAGCCACCACAGCGAGGGCCGTAGTGCGGTCGTACGCCTCACCACTCGTCTTTACTTCCAGGTAGAAAAGGTGACAGCGCTCTCCTGTGTAGCCGGAGTCACATCTGGGGAAAAAATAGCCATTGATTCTCATTCACTGCTATAAAATAGGACTATTTAAATATAATAGACATAAAAATCACAGAAATGACAAGCGATATGGCTTAAGGGAAGTGCTTACATGCATGAGGGCCCCTTCAAGTCCCTCAGGTACTGGCAGGTTCCGTGGATACAAAAGTCCTTGTACTTCATTAGACAAGGGTTCCTTTTCTTGCCTTTTCCCTTTCCTTTTCCTTTCTTCCTTCCGAGCCCCTTCCTCTTCGAACCTTCAGCTATCTCTGCATTCAAAACTGCACTCTGGTCTTTGGGTTTCCTTGAAAACGCAACTGTTTTGGTGGGAGAGAAGAGAAAATATACAGTTAGCTTATATTGAAACGAATTCTACGGCACACCAAGTAAGCGACGCATGCAAAAAAGAAACAATAATTACCCAATGGCAGAACATAATCCCCCGAAAACTCATCGTCCTCTTCGTCGTCATAGTAATACTCCTCGGCTTCCTCCTCGTATTCCACTTGCTCGTTGTCCAAAGTAGTTCTCTTCTCATTCAGTGCTTCCAATAGATCAATCACAGTTGTCGGTGCAGGCCTCTCGCTCTCGAACCGCTCTATAGACGCACAGCTCACCGACATGACAGCCACTGAATGGGAAAACATAGTAAATAGCAATTAAAACTTGATTAGTTAGGCTGATTGATTGTTAACGGTTAAGAAGTGGATTGTTGACCACAATGTACATGATATACTACTCACTGGGTATCTCAGAATTGTATTTTTTATCTTATTTTTCTACATGTATGCAAAGAGCACACCAATATTTTCCATTTTAACTACAATCTAACAGCTTATTTCAAGGTCTCGAGGCTTACATACAAATAAGCATGTTTTAAAACTAATAATAGTTTGTGTGCATTACCTAATACCCATAAGAGGGTGCTGAGGGGCTTCATTTACAAAAATCTTGCATGCACAGACACTGAGCTAACGAATGAACGCATGAGACAGAAATAAATATATCCCAGAATATTCTTAAAACAGAATGACATTGTTGACCCATTAATAGATTCACTGGCAAATCTTAGGTTTTAAAGGGTTAAACAAAGTCTGTTAAGTATTAAACAAGCCACGTTATGAAAATTCCACATAAATACAAAGCATTTTATTCAAAACATTACATTTTACATTTATATAACTAGCTCAGGATTGGAATTCGACACCCTTCAGCACCAAGTCTGTCAGATATAGCCTACTCACCGATGGTAAAGACAAAAAGACGCAAAACAGTTAAAAACTTCATATTTTCCCTTCTGGTCATGACGACGATAGAATCAGTTGTTAAAAATAAAATCCTTCCCGCGCTCTTAATTCCTTTGAAGTGACAGGAGATTGTTACTTTTCGTCTTCGAGTGTTACTTTGTTACTGTGAGCGTCTCTCGTGCGTCAAGGTTAAAAATCAGCCGCTTCTCACTGTTCAGCCGTTTAAATATGATTATGACGGTGGCCACGCCCACTAGAGCTGGAACAGATTGTGTGTCAAGAAAAAAAAGCTTGGCGTTTTATTTTATTTATTTGTGTTGAAGAATCTCTTACTTTTTTTTTCTGGTTAACTTACTTACATCATAATATCTCATGTACAGTGTTTTAAACAACTGATGTATTATTCTGGTGTTAGTAAGGTAGGTAGCCTACTAAATTTTAGTTCATGCATAATTCACAAATAAATTGGCATTGTTACTGGAGCAGTCAATACAGGCCTACTTTGAACTATCACCATTTATTTGACTTATTGACATTTATGCACAAAAAAAATAGAAAGGCTAGAACATTTTTTTTAAGTAGCTTGTCATTAAATTTGACTCAGATAAAAAAATGATCATATGCATGATATGTCTAACGTCAGATGTCTATCTGATGATGATATGAATGTTAGTTAATGGTTAAACGTAGGCCTAACCTACAAATCCCCGCAGTGAAGCAACCAGGTTCAGCTTCATTTGACCTAATACCAGACTTAATTTCCTCTTCTGGCAATCTGGTGTGATTAATTGAATGAGAGCATTCATGACTAAACATTAAATTGCTTTTCATGTTAAGATCTGACAAATATCTTTAATCGTCCTTAATCCTCAACAGCCTTAACCACGACTGCATTCTTCTTTCATTGTCACACCTAGTGACTTTTGTTAATCCATCACAATTATAGGAAATCAAGAGAAACTTTTAAAAATAAAATGTAAACACTTAAGTCAGGATGTTTTTTGAAATCGTAAAAACTACTTAGCATCAGAGACATCTTTCCCTGTTTTTATATATAGGAGGACTACAACAACACATTGAACAAACTGCATCATGCATTATTTATGATCATTCAAATAAGCAAATCAGCGCTCGCTACTGCCATCTAGTGAATACTTTGAACTGTTACATAGAGAGTCAAACCAGCATAAAGATCAAATTTGCTGTTTCTATTTTTAAGTGTATCGCAGGTTAAACTTAAAAAGGTTAACAATCTATCTACCTGCCGATCTGTCTATCCGTCTGTTTTTAAATCTATCTTTAATAACTTTTGCGTTTTTATTTATTTATTTATTTATTTATTTTTATATTTAATTTATATAAGATTTTAAATAAGTTAATAATCATTTTAATTTGTTTAAATTGATGGCTAAAAATTAGTTTTGAAAGGAAAAATCTGCTCGCTCGCTAATGGATTTGTCTCCCCTAAGCGATCAAATTCGATTGCTTTGGTCTCGAGTCACATGTTTTGACAAGTAAACATGGCGGACGAGGACCCAAACACGAAAGTTGAATGCGAGGACGTTCCTGCAAAAGAAGAAGACCCAGAGGCTACGGAACCGGTGCAAGATGATGTCGCCAATGATACCGACGAGGCCCAGAAGGACAAACCGGCAGACAGCTCTTGGTCTGCACCGATTTTGTCGTTTGCTCGTAAAGCGTCGGAGACTCTGAGCATCGGAGTGAATCATTACAGTGCGGGGTTAAAGGGATCTGACACATCACAGCACATCTCTGACACCTCTGATCACATAAAGACAGCAGGTAGGACACCTGCTCCTCAGTCTGACATTTAATTATAGGGATAAGAACGTTCACTGACTGCACTGATCAGTGACTAAGATAAGTAGTCAATAACAGAACTAACATAAAAGTATAAAGTACCAGGGTATTCCCATGATATTGTTTATACATACATGCACGTACCATGGTAATATCACAACGTAAATTGGTAGTTGACAAATAACTTCAACATAAAAATATTACGTTCAGATTTGTATGAATGGATAAGGGAATGTGTATTTTATTTCCATGAAGTTTTAAACCTTTTTGCTGCCTATTTAAATAACTCTGAAGTGTGAAACGAGTATTTAAAACTAATATTGCATGAAGTGTCATAAATCAGGGGTTTTCAGTCTTAGATGCCACAGACTCCCAAATATAATCATCCTTGTGTGAGGAGGGACCCTCATCCTAAGGTTTTAGAAGACAGCTACTGCATCTGTCATGCAGAAATACCCAATCCTGCTCTGAAATATTTATTTATACATGTTTTATATATATTAAATTATATTAATTGAAAAGTGGAAAATATTGTGTGGAAAATATTTAGTGAGTTACATTATTACGTTTTTTTTTTTTTAACTCCTATACTTTTTATACTATAGTATTGTGCTGTTGATGTATTATTTATTAAAATCTATTTTATTCAATTTAATAAAGTTTTTAATTTTTTTATTAAAAAGTCTGGAGCCCTGGGGAAGCTCGGTTCCAGAGTTATGCCCAGTCAAAGCTGTATAGGAAGTGGCCATATCTCGGCCCAGGGAGATCCCAGAGGCTCAGGACTCTGGAAGGGCCCTTCGGGGAATCCCTGACCCCAGAGTTACTAATGCTAATTACTAATGCCCCTGAACCCCGGGGCGGCTCCCTTCCTGAGTAACGTCCGGTTATACATGGATGAGTTCCAGAGAAAACGGCCGATATCTCGGTCCAGGGAGGTCCAAGAGGCTCGGGACTCTGGACTCTGGACTCTGGAAGGGCCCCTCGGGGAATCCCTGACCCCAGAGTTACTAATGCTAATTACTAATGCCCCTGAACCCCGGAACGGCTCCCTTCCTGAGTAACGTCCGGTTATACATGGGCGAGTTCCAGAGAAAACGGCTGATATCTCGGTCCAGGGAGGTCCAAGAGGCTCGGGACTCTGGACTCTGGAAGGGCCCCTCGGGGAATCCCTGACCCCAGAGTCCTGAACCCCGGGGCGGCTTCCTTCCTGAGTAACGTCCGGTTATACATGGGCGAGTTCCAGAGAAAACGGCCGATATCTCGGTCCGGGGAGGTCCCAGAGGCTCGGGACTCTGGACTCTGGAAGGGCCCCTCGGAGAATCCTTGACCCCAGTGTCCTGAACCCCGGGGCGGCTCCCTTCCTGAGTAACGTCCGGTTATACATGGGCGACTTCCAGAGAAAACGGCCGATATCTCAGTCCGGGGAGGTCCCAGAGGCTCGGGACTCTTGAGGTTGAGCGGGGGCCCCCGGAGCAGCTCGGTTCTGAGGTGGACCGGACCCTGGTGTGATGGGACCAATTTCTCCACGAGGCGGGGGGCTGCTGGAAGCTCGGGCCTGGGTGCATTCGAAGGGGCCCCTCGAGACCTTTCATCGATCCGAGTTAATTAATTAAGTAATTTTATTAATTTTATTTGACACTTTTTCTCTTCTAAACGTTTCCTAGTTCTCCCCTGTGGCCCCTGGACCCCAGTTTAAAATCCACTGTCATACTTGACATGAGAAAATAATGCATTTGCTTGATGAGAAATATGAAACTGCATGAATAATAATTATACAGTGTGCTAAAGTAAAAGTAATAAAAAATATAGCATATCAGTCTTCTACTGAAAATGGCATGTTAGCTTCCCAAATACTAAGGTATAAGAATATATTAAAATGTCAATACTATGTGATATGACAAAGAACCATGAGATTACCATTTGATAGCATATAAACACACCAGTGAAGTTTTGTAACAGAGACCTAGACACCACAAAACCATTCAAAAGAATGTCCAGGTCCAAGATATTGGATCAAACAGCTTAATCTATTCATGAGCTCTTATCTGGCCATAATTCAGCGTGATTATAACAAGCGACATATACATTTAAGATGAAACATTTTAATACAGCCAGTGTTATATGTTGCCCTACATCTGTAGCTTCTTTTATATATAATGACAACAAATGACATAATTGTTTTGTTAGACCATTACAGCGTACAGGAATTGAATAATGCACCTGCTTCCTGACTGGATATTTTTTCTCTAGCAGGAACTTCCACTTCCCCTCAAGTTCTGTTTAAGGCTTTTATTTGTTGTTCTAAGTAACTGTAATATTTGAGTCATTGTTTTGCGTTTGCACTTAATTACACTGACTCACCAGTTAAACTAACCGACTGTGTGCTGAGTGAGTGGTTTTGCAGATGCCACAGGAAGTGTTTGCTGTGTTCGTGTGTTAATGCATCTGTGTTGTCTCGGATCTGTCCAGCTGTGAAGGATCCCATGGTGGTGGAGCGGTCGAACCTCCTCAGCATGATGAAGCTCAGCATTAAGGTTCTGATCCAGTCCTCTCTCAGTCTCGGACGCACGCTGGACTCTGAGTATCCACCTCTGCAGCAGTTCTTCGTGGTTCTGGAGCACTGCCTTAAACATGGTTTAAAAGGTGAGATGGGACATAAAGCTAAATTCTTTCCCCACTAGTGTTTTAAAAATAAAGTTACCAGCCAGCACCAGCATTTTCATGGCCCTCGGAATAGCCAGAATAGCCTTTTGGCAATAGCCAACAATACATTGTATGGGTCAAAATTATCGATTTTTCTTTTATGCCAAAAATCATTAGGATATTAAGTAAAGATCATGTTCCATGAAGATATTTTGTAAATTTCCTACCGTGAATATAAAATATTTATTTTTGTGAGTGAATGCAGCACAGTCGCAAACATAAATGGACAACTTTAAAGGTGATTTTCTCAATGTTTAAATTTTTTGCATCCTCAGATTTTCAAATAGTTGTATCTCGGCCAAATTTTGTCCTATTCTAACAATATTTATTCAATCAATCCTAGCTTATTTATTCTGCTTTCATATGATGTATAAATCTCAATTTAAAAAAATTTACCCATGTGACTGGTTTTGTGGTCCGGAGTCACTATATAGATATATATATATACACACACACACACTACTGGTCAAAAGTTTTAGATCTGTAAGATTTTTGATGTTTTTAAAAGAAGTCTCTTCTGCTCACCAAGGCTGCATTTATTTGACAGTATTTGACAGTAATATTGTGAAATATTATGACAATTTAAAATGACTGTTTTCTATTTTAATATATTTTAAAATGTAATTTATTCCTGTGATCAAAGCTGAATTTTCAGCATCATTACTCCAGTCTTCAGTGTCACATGATCCTTCAGAAATCATTCTAATATACTGATTTTATGCTCAAAAAACATTATTATTTTCAATGTAAAAAAACAAACAAAAAACTCGGGACTTTTTGATGAATAGAAAGTTCAAAAGAACTGCATTTATCTGTAATAGAAATCTTTTGTAATATTATAAATGTCTTTATTGTCACTTTTCATCAATTTAATGCATCCTTGCGGAATAAAAGTATTATTTCTTTAATTTTTTTTATATAATATAATGTTATATAATATAATTTATTAAATTTCTCCCCAAAAAGACCCCAAAGGTCCCTTACTGACCCCAAACCTTTGAATAGTTGTGTGTAATGTTATTAATGTTATATATTAATTTACTTCAGTTAATATTTGTTTTATTTCAAGTAATCAAAATGTTTATTTTTTGTTTTTTTTATTTTTTTTATTTACCAATAACCCTGCTTCAAGAGTTACTTGTTAAAGACAAGAGTAATTGTCTTTGATTTCGGGGTGTAAGACCTAAACATGTTGTTGGCATTTTTTGTGAAATTAACCAGTTTTAATGGCCTAAATCCTGCATGTTTCTATCTTTCCTCATGGGCAGTGAGGAAATCTTTCATTGGTCAGAATAAGTCAATCTGGGCTCCTCTGGAGATGATAGAGAAACTGAGCCCCGAGTCAGCTGATATTGCCACCAGTGTGCGTGATATGCCTGGAATCAAGTAGGTTCCCATCACTCACAGGCGCTTGTCTTGGATGTAATATCATGTTTGAATCAGTGTAATAGGAGAGCATGCATTTGCTCTTTACATTCATTAGGTTTTGTGTTGTTTCAGGACAGGGCTTGGTCGAGCTCGAGCGTGGCTGCATCTGGCTCTTATGCAGAAAAAGATTGCAGACTACATGAAGGTGCTTATTAATAGAAGAGACCTTCTTGGGTAAGAGCAGTTAAGTCATTGAAAAAAAGAAAAACTTCAATATTTAAACTCTTGTACAGAATTGATTTGATATCATACAAAAGGTTGCAGTGCTATTAAATTTCCCAAAGTAAATTCCTGCTCTGTTTCTTTCTCAGGGAATTTTATGAGCCTGGGGCTCTTATAATGGAGGAAGAGGGGACTGTGATCGTAGGGATGCTGGTGGGTCTGAATGTGATCGATGCAAATTTGTGTGTGAAAGGAGAGGATCTGGATTCTCAGGTGAAACACATAGCCATTAAAAACCAAGCTGCCAGATGTGCTCATTGACACTAAACACGGCGTTCTTGTTGCTGCAGGTGTGCGTCATTGACTTCTCAATGTATCTAAAGGATTTGCAAGCAACTGAGACCACACAAGAGTGAGTGTGTGATCATTTAGCAAATAATTGTGAAAATAAAGATTCTGTCATCGCTTACCCTCAAGTTGTTCCAAACCATTGACTTCCATAGTAGAAAAAAAACCCACTATGGAAGTCAATGGCTACCTTCATTAAAATATCATCTTTTGTGTTTAACAATGACTTGAAGGTGAGTAAATGATGACAGATTTTTCATTTTTGGGTGAACTATCCCTTTAATGTCACGATTGAATTCTGTGCAACAATGTTCAGTAATGTTGTCTCTTTCGGATTCTTTAACTGCTAACAGTGATTCAAAGATGACAGCCATTCTTGACCAGAAGCACTACATAGAAGAACTGAACCGGCATCTGAGCTGCACGGTGACGGATCTTCAGATCAAGATGGACTCGCTGGAGAAGACCAACGGCAAACTCATTGAGGAGGTGAAAACACTGTACACAAAGAACTTTTTATGGGCCTGTTTACACCTGATCACTTCATGCGTTTTCTCTGATTGGATACCGATCTGATCGTGAAAAGACCAGGTGCCTCATTTATAACCGGTGCGTACGCACAAAACAGACCCTGAAAGAGGCGTACGCCACTTCCGACGCATAAGTTGTGTTTTATAAAAACAAACTTGACGGGAAAATTTGCGCATCTTCACTCAAACTCTGACCCATGCGTACGAACGCTTTGGAGATGGAGCAGTTTGGCGACACCGATGGTGAGCTGGAGTTAAATGTCTTTTTGGTCACTTTTAGACAGAAAATCTAAAGAAAATTAAACATATACAGAAAGATACAAATATAATTTCACTCACCAAGCCTGTCACTTGAAGCAAATATCCATCCCTTCTTAAATGTCCGCGCCAGCGAGCGCGTTGGGCCGTTTAGTGAAACTGAAGCAAATAACAGTTTAAATAAATAAAATAATTATTTAAACTATATTTTACTTCTGATATAAACATTTAGATTAAATGTGCCATTCAAATTAATGGAGTTAAACACTTAAACATGAAATCATTACTGAGAAGTTACAACATTTTTTTATATTCAATCAATAGAAATATTTGTTGTGGATGCGATTGTTTTTTGAACACTTTTCCTGTGGCGTGCTGTACGTGTTTTAATGTTTTAACCACAGAGATAATTGCTTATCATGATAATTCCAGATTGTCTGAGAAAATAGTTTCGTGCAAATAATGCCCAAGGCCTATCCGTTTCCATTAAAAATATAAATCAATTAAAAATACAATTCGGCCAGTGGAAAAGTCAAGTCAAGTCAAGTCAAGTTTATTTGTATAGCGCTTTTCACAATACAGATTGTATCAAAGCAGCTTCACAGTATTAAATTAAAATAATACAACAAAGTTCGTTTCAAGAGGAATTTATTGATTGATAAAATTAAATTAAATATCCCCAAAATATCCCCAACTGAGCAAGCCAAAGGCAACAGTGGCAAGGAACCGAAAAACTTCATCAAGTGACCTAATGGTGTCCTAAAACTCCATCAGGTGACCTAATGGAGAAAAAAAAACCTTGGGAGAACCCAGGCTCAGTCGGGGGCCAGTTCTCCTCTGGCATTTATGAGCTAGAGGCCGGATTGTAGTTTGAACTGTAGGATTATATGAATGCCTGGCTGAAGAGATGCGACTTTAATCTAGTTTTAAACTGGGAGAGCGAGTCTGAGCAACGAACAGTATCAGGAAGACTATTCCAGAGTTTTGGAGCCAAATGTGAGAATGCTCTCCCTCCTTTGGTGGTTCTGGATATCCTAGGTATGACCAAAAGCCTTGAATTTAGTGATCTTAAAGAGCGCGATGGATTATAGGGCGATAAAAGATCCGTTAAATAGACTGGAGCTAAGCCGTTTAGGGCTTTATAGGTCAGTAGCAATACCTTGTAATTAATACGGTTTTGGACTAACTGTAGCTTGTTTAAAAGATTGAGAAAAACTTCCTCTGAAATGTATTTTACACTATTTGATTTGTGCATTCAAAAACAAGGCAAGGATAGGCAACTACATGATTTTTATTAATGTAATGTGTCTTGTACCGTTAAACGTTATCACGTGGATGAATAATCATATGCAAATGATATGCAGATAAGGATCTGCATAGTAAAACTAGCTCCATATATGGTTATTTCGGGGTGGAGACGCATGTGCGCACAATCTTCCGCTGACTGGGATTTATAAAGTGAATTCTGCGCAGGTTCTGGCGTACGAATGGTTTTATAAGTCTGAATATTTTTTGGCGTACGCCATTTTTGGCTTTCGGGTGCACGTACACTTTAAGTACGGATCCTACGCACAGTTTTATAAATGAGACCCCAGGTGCCTCATGTAAAAAAAACTTCCGTAGATTTCATCCTAAAATTCCATTTATAAAACTCAGTCAGCAGAAGATTGTGCGTACGAATCTCCACCCCGAAATGACCAACTATGGAGCTTACCGTGCCTACTTTTACTATGCATAACGTCATCTATGGTGAATAAAATGCAGAGAAATAACTTAAATGCAGCGTAAATTTGCATAAAGCACGGGAAATTGAAGATTGAACTGCGGAAACACATTTGTGGCCATGGAAACGGATTAACAAATCATGTAGCTATCCAATCAGTAAATAAACAGGAATTGACCAGGTGTAAACAGGCCTATGGTGTGCTTTTGCATATTTTGATTTGTTGCTTATAAATCATGCACTACAGAATTAACATGAAAAACATTTTTATTTATTTGATGTCTTGTTTACAGCTTACAGCAGCCACCGACAGAATCAACGCTCTGTGTGAAGAGCAGGAACAACTTAAACAAGAAAATTCTAGTATTCTTCAAAATAGTCAGAGGAAAGAGGAGGTGAGAATTACAAGATAAATGTCTGTATGAAATAATTTGTTAAAAAATACTAGAAAAAAAAAAATGTGAGAAGCATAATTTTACTTCTTGAACTGCTAATGCTGATAGCCTAACAATGGCCAAAAATGGGTTTATCACTAATCGTTTTGTCAAGTCGCCTTTATTTATATAGCACTTTATACAATACAGATTTTCAAAGCAGCTTCACAGTGATAAAAAGGAAATTTACGATCAATGGGTCTCATTCATGAAACACGAGCAGAACGAATTTTTGTGTAAATCGTGTGTAAAGTGGTTCTGACGTAAATTTTCGGATTCATAAAATTTTTCGTATTTTCCAAATGTTGGTACGAAAGAAATCTACACCTGCTCCCAGCCACGCGTAAATAGTGCGTTTAACATCCGAACGTTTTGCTCATTAATAAGGCTGCATTTTAATTCACCTTAATCGGGTACATATTTACACAGCATTTTGAAAAAATATTATAGTAATTACATACGGTTGTTCCTTTTTACTTTTATTATGAGATATGTAGATATGCTCGATGATGATGGTGGTCCTCCTCCAGTTTGAATACGATTTTTTCAAAGTGAACTAATTCGTTTTTTGCAGTCAAGCTTCATGTCGAACCATTTTCTTTTCACTTCTGGGACTGTGCTAATATGCTGCCAAGCTTCCTTTTTTTTAGGACCTGATACGCCACTATGTACGCTTGAAAATAAAATGTGGCGTTTTGCATGAACTTCTGATAATAAAACTTAAATTTCTGCATCTGAGAAATGTCTCTTTTTCATTCGCTTTTGAGAAGACATGTTGAAATCCTTCGTTTGGTGTCATAATATGATGCCCATATATATAGTTGTCAGTTGGATTTAATGGGCGGGATTTATGGTAATTGAGAATGAGCGTGCGCGCGCGTCCCATTTACGACCGATTGGAATTCATTAACACACACACACATTTCATTATCACATCTGACGTTTACGAAGTATTTGTGAATCAGGAGAAGAGTTTTCGGGAAGGTCTCTTTACGCGCAAATCACTCACATATTTACTCGTATATTTACGAATGTTTCATGAATGAGACCCATTGACTCAAACTTCATCAAATATGAGACAAATTCAAGTTCTGCTGTAAATCAGCCCTAAACAGACAATCGTGTCATTATTCAGCTGAAGTCAGTTCAGTGTAGGGGTGGTTAATCTGTCTGATTTCCCGATTCGATTCGATTACGATTATTGAAGTCCCGATTCGATTACAGTCGATTTTCGATTATTAACGATTCTCGATTAGCGATTATTGATTTTCCATTTCACAACAGTAAACGAAAATACACTACAAAGTGATTGCAGTATTAAAAAAAGTCAGCTGCTGAATTACTTTTATTGAGTAACAACAACTCAAAGCACTTTCTGTGTCGTGTAGTTATAACTTCAGAATGATTTGTATGTAGCTTATGTTCTGTAGAACACAGAAATGAATACATCACATTGTGTTGTGACTCATCAAGTTGAACTAAACAATAACAAATAAATGAAAGGCTTATTTCCTTTAGGAAGTAGATCAGAACCAACATACTGTAGAAATTGGACAATTTTCTTCTAGAAAGACAAGGTGTTCAGGTGGAAGAAGACTGCCGGTTGCAGTCGAAACATGTCAAGGTAAAGAAAACGTTTTTTCTCCACCTGAACACCTTGTCTTTCTAGAAGAAAATTGTCCAATTTAATCATTAAGAAGACAAAATGAACATTTTTGAACAACTTACTGTAGCTTCAATTAGTAACATACAAAGCCACTCTTATACACAACTAAATAATAAAGAGTTATAACTTGAAATGTTTGCTGTATACTACAATCAAAAACAGCTTATACAAAAAAAGTGAATGAACATCTGCAGAGAGCACAGTCAAAATGTAACTTTTTGTGACTGAAATTGCACATATTGCAGTATAACGTACGTATAACAGATCGGTTTACACAGTGTACTGATGTGAAAACTAAACAATACAGAAAGCATGCAGCTCTCATACAAAAATACTAAATAGGTAACAATGAAATTGCCAATTTTACATACGTTAGCTTTTAACGAAGAAGGTGCCGTTCGAATTTGGCGCTCAGCCATCATGAGTCTGTTATGTATGTGCGCGACTCTGTTATGTGCGCGCCACAGACTGTCCGCGCACTGCACGTCCGCTTATAGTTCCGCCTTTTGCGTTCCGCCAATATTACGTTATTAGAAAAAAATATATATATATATTTTTTTAGAAAATCGATTTTTTGACATTTGTGAATCGATTCAGAATCGTCCACGTCCGCATCGCGATGCATCGAAGAATCGATTTTTTCCCCCACCCCTAGTTCAGTGTTGGTTCAGCTCAGTTCAATAACCGTGTAAAGTTCATCAATTATGAAATGAGTTCAGTTCGGCTATAATCAGCTCTTGGACCATCATCCAGCTCAGTTCAAGTTATGTTCCCATCGGAGTGTTAGTGCAGTCAAATCAATAATATCATTTAATGTTAAATGCCATTAAAACCCGAACTAAGCAAGCCAAATGCGACAATCGCAAGGAACCCAAAATCCATCAGGTGAAATGGAGAAAGTAAAGGTAATTCCCAAAAAAGTGACCTACCATCTGGCCAGTTTTATTTACCAAGTGAAGACAAATTTGCCTCACATTTGGAATGTTTTAGGTGACTATGCAAGACAGCCAGGTGGAGCTGGAAACATATCGGCAGACACGTCAGGGTTTGGATGAAATGTACAATGTAGTTTGGAAGCAGTACAAGGAGGAGAAGCGAATCCGGCAGGTAAGAATGTAAAATAATCCAGCTCTGAATGTGCAGTTATTTTTGATTTGGAGTCACTATTGTATTGCATAGTACACTGCCCGGCCAAAGAAAGTCGCTGTTTGGATTTAAATAGGCAAAGTCTTAAAGTTTTTAATCTTGTTTATATGTCTATGTGGTGTTTTTAATAAGCTTTAAGACAAACCATGTGCAAAGTCACAAGTCAAAGCCATAAATTAAACAAGGGTGTAGAGTTACATTTCAAGCTATTTTAAGGCATGAAGAAATATTTTTCACAGGAAAATAAATGTTTAAATGTCATTTTAGTGATCAAAGATGAGTTTTAAGGGACAAAATGATTGACTACAGGGGGACTTTAAGCGTCTATGACTGGATCATTATTGCAGTGATTATTATGTTTCTAGCATGTTGTATGTTTGGCAATAGTTCTTCTAACACTAATTGATGGAGTGTGTGGCCGGGCATTGTATCGAGCCAATCGCATACACTGTGTGTCCAATCAGGAGCTACAAAAGGAGCTGGAGCTGCAGGTCGGTATGAAACAGGAAATGGAAGTCGCCATGAAACTTTTGGAAAAGGACACGCATGAGAAACAGGACTCTCTGGCCGCACTACGACAACAACTGGACCAAGTCAAGAATCTCAACATACAGATGTTCAACAAAGCACAGGTGTTACATTGTTTTTGTCTGTATAGCATGATGTTAACTGGAATAGGATAACTTGTAACCTTTTCGTCTGACCCATAAGGAGTCTGACCGAGTGGCCCAGAAAAAGGTGGAGGACATGCTACAACTGGAAAAGAAGATGATTCAGATGGAGGCTGCCATGAAAGAACTGGAGCAAAGGTGCACATTTAAGGAATAATTCACCCAAAAGTCACTTACTCGCCCTTATCTTGTTCCAAACCTGGATACCTCTCTCTTTTTATTCTTGCTTTGGGGGAACAAGTCATACAGGTTTGAAACAACATAATGACAGAAGTTTCATTTTGGGTAAACTTTGGAGATATGTATGATATGCAGTGTATGGACTTTTTCGAAACCTCTTAAACTCAAGCATTTGCTCCTCAGACTTCAAAATTCAGAAAATGTGCGCAAGAATTCAGATGAAAGCCAGAATGAGCTGAAATCGGAGATGAAAGGGAAAGTGAACGCTCTGCAGAAGCGTCTCGCCGACCTCGACACGCTCAGGTAGTGTGAACTGGGCTTCTGTTAACGCTAACTTTGCAGTCATGTTTTCACTCCTCAAGATCTTGATTTATTACAGGGTTCCCGTAGGACCTTAAAGAGTCTTAAGTTCAGTTGAATCAAATGTATGGCCATAAGAAGTCTTTGGCTACGTTTACACCGTCAGTCCAAATCCGATTATTTGTTTATCCGATTGGAATCTGATCTAAAATGATTGACTATCCACATTGTGTATCACAACTGTTCGTGAACATATCAACATATTTTAATGACAGTATATTAATTGAAAATGTATCAAAATAAACAGAAAATTATACAAACTTTGCTAGTGATTGTTTTGAACATGTTTTGGACTTGTAATAAGAATTAAAAATATTATTGATATTTTTATTATTATTTGTGTCAATACTTTGTAACTTTTGCCCCATGCTTTAATCAAGATTTTTAAACAAATAAACCACTTTTATGATTTATCTTATACACAAAATATGTTGCTCCATCAATGTGCAATACAAGCATGCATATTTTTTCTGCAATCATACACTATGGGAGTAGTGAAAAGCATGTTTTTCTTAAGGTGTGCCATTAGCCTTGTACTCTCTCAATATATGTTTTTTTAGATTTCTAGAATCTTTATAATTTTGATTCTTATGTTGATTTTATAATTCTTCACCAAAAAAAATTTGAAGGCTGAAATGGTTTTGTGAGCTTTATCATTTTAAAAACCTTTTTATTTTTGTCAAAACCTGTATTATTTGAACTTTTATATTTTTTCAGTCATTTTATGGTTTTTGATGTTTCTTCACACCACCCATATGGTAATAAATTATATGTGCAGGTCTTAATAAACTCTAAACTCTAATTTGATTGTAAAAAGCCTGCAGATACCCCGTCATTTGACTCCATGTTGTTGCTTATCTGTCTTTTGTACAGGGCAGGCCTGGAGTCAGAGCTCAGCGTGGAGAAAGAACAGCGTCAGAACATGCAGAGGGAACTACAGCGAGAACAGGACAACAGCACAGAGCTGCGCACACAGCTCCAGCAGCTGCAGGGCCTGCAGACGGTCAGATACACTGATGCTTTAAACCAGGGCAGACAATAAATCACTTGAATAAATGACTGCTTTGATCCAGCATACTCCTTTGTTTCCACAGGAGCTTCTTGACCTTCGACAGGAGAAGAAGCAGCTCCAGCAGTTGTGTGAGGAGCAGGAACAGGCTCTACAGGAGATGGGACTTCATCTCAGCCAGTGAGATCACTCTATCTTCATTTCTCTGTCACCCCTCCTGTCTGATATCACACACTATAGTCTTACTCTAAAATCCCACTTTCAGATCCAAACTCAAGATGGAGGACTTCAAAGAGGTCAATAAAGCCTTGAAGGTAAAAGAGCTTCATGCAAGTTCACCTTTGTTTGTGTTCATTTGTACAGCCAAGCAAAGGTTAGTAGTGCTTGCCAAGTATTAAGGTCCTTGCACAATGCCGAAATGCTTAAAGTCCGAAATTTTCGCATGCGTTTTTTCGTATTCGTGATTCGGTGGCTCTGAATTGTCAAAACACCAATCAAAATGCTTTCTACGGAACCTGATGGGAATTTTTTTTTTATTTTTATTTTTTTTATGACGGACTGAAGTTTCGGATTCAAGCGTGATTAACATAAAGTGAGGCCGTATTTATTTTTTAACATGCGAAAATTTCTGATGCGAATTTCGGACTCGGCGTGCAAGGGCCTTTACTGTTCGCTTTATTAAACTTTGCTGTGTAACTCGTCCTAAACTGCTACATCGTCATTATAATGGTGCCTGAGAGATGTTATAACTTTACTAAGTGATCAGACTTAAAATTCCAGATGGACAAGACAATAAAACATTGAGGGCTCAAGCTTGGAAATAGAATTTCAAAACATTATTGCAGCATATTTTACATAAATAAGAAAGATGAATTATTATAAAATTTCTGTTTGAATCTAGTTTATCAGGTTTCTTAGTTTGTTTCTATGTACTGTATATAACGTTCAAAGGTTTGTGGTTGGTAAGATATTTAAATACTTTTGAAAGAAGTCTCTTGTGCTCACCAAGGCTGCATTTATTTCATAAAAAAAAAAAGCAAAATATTGTGAAATATTATTGCACTTTAATATATATAAGCTTCACTGTCACATGATCCTTCAGAAATCATTCTAATGTGCTGATTTGGTGCTCAATAAACCTTTCTTCTTATTATCAGTGTTGAAAACTGCTGTGCCGCTTAATGTTTTTGTGGAAACTTAAGTTCAAAAGAACAGCATCTATTTGAAATTGAAATATTTTGTTACATTATAAATGTCTTTTCTGTCACTTTTGATCAATTTAATGCATCCGTTCTGAATAAAACTTTAATTTCTTTCAAACGTAACTTCCAGTATCATGATAATGGCAATTGATGTTGTAATTTCTGTCCTCTAGGGTCAGGCCTGGCTAAAAGACGACGAAGCTACGCAGTGCAAACAGTGCCTGAAAGAATTCTCAATCGCTCGGAGGAA
Source organism: Leuciscus leuciscus (assembly GCF_965113295.1). Lineage (NCBI taxonomy): Eukaryota > Metazoa > Chordata > Actinopteri > Cypriniformes > Leuciscidae > Leuciscus > Leuciscus leuciscus. Next base: position 8,380,739 of record NC_138732.1, read on the forward strand.
AGTGAGTGCAGTTCCACTCTGTCAATCACTATGTCTCAGTCCTTTGGTGAATAACTCCACTCTCGTGTGTCTGTTTAAAGCACCATTGCAGGAACTGTGGAGACATCTACTGCAGCAACTGCTCTAGTAATGAGCTGGCTTTGCCCTCGTACCCCAGACCCGTCCGCGTATGTGACGTCTGCCATTCGCTTCTGCTCCAGAGGAGCTCCAGCGCCTCCTGACACTGCCTAACCTCTCTGCTGATCATGTATGGGAAACTACAGGCCAACTCTAATAATCAACTCTTGATCTCTTTGTATTTTTAACACTTACGCATTCATTTCTTGTGGCACCACTGGCTTCCGTTTGACTAAACCTTTTGATTGTTGCAAAATCATCTTTGACAGGAAGACATTAGGATAATTGACTGTATTTATTCTCATAGTCTCCATTATAGGGAGCTAACTAACACTTAGAAGCCTTTCAGATGTTCACAAAGAGTGAAGGTAGAAGAATAATTTTTCGTGCTTTTTAGTCTTTAGTTGTGTCTCTTATCAAAATTTGACTGAATGACATTTGTAATTGTTTTGTAAATTCTGATTAGTGTAAAATTTAATAACAGTGCATAACTGAATTATAATATTTTTTAGCGTATATGTGCTTGTACTATAAATCCACAGACTGTCTTACAAACACACACCACTATCAGAGCTCACATCGGTCAAAATGGGGGCTAGTTATTATATAACGTCGGTGGGTATGTGTGAATTATTAAAGAAAATGTATCAACCATTCATAAAACAAACTATCAAATGCAAACGTTTGCATAACTATGGTTTTATAACATTTCTTCTGCTCTTGTCATGAATGAGGCTCAAAGTCTAAATGATTTTTCCTTGTCCAAGGGTATAATTACATTTATCGTATGCAAGACTAAAAGCGCAAATGGATTGTATTTTCTTTGACTTTTTTTTGCTCATATCAGTCAAAGAAAAAAATCTACTTTTTTTTTTATACAACTTTGTAAGGCTCTCTGAAAACAAAATGTATATTTTAGATTGTATGACAGTTTTCTGTGTTGTACGCTCTCTGGTCTCCTATTCTGTTCATAAAACTGTAAATGAAGTCTCTGGAGATTTTATAGAATTGTGTATGGTTTAATAAACACTGCCTTGAAGTATGAATCCATCTGTGAAGACATGAGGAATCAAAACATTTGTCCACTGATGCACTACACTGAAATCACAGGGGGGGAGCAAACACTTTTTCCAAATGCAAACAGTAACATGCATCTAAATGAAACCCCTTCACTACCCATCATGCTTTAAAATTATACAAAACATTTTTTTTTTTTTTACCTTAAACTTGTACACTCTTTTTAAACTTTCGGCCTGGATTAAGCATTAAGTACATGCAAAACACCTTTGCTGGAGCGAAAAGTTTAAGATATGATGTGCTACATTCTGCTGACAGAGTGAAACCTCCATGTGCAAAGACGTCAACCTGTACTAAAGGCTTTGATAAAGTTGGCCGGTAGTATCCTGCAATGAGGAAACAAAAATCACCTCTTTTTATACTCGACTGTAAACAGATTTACAGGCACCTCTGAGCCAGTGTGATACATGGGCTGTGTCACATTTCAGCAAATAAAGAGCTTCTCTTTTAACATAAATTACTAACTCTAGTAAAAGGATTTTCCTCAACCATGTCAACAGGGAAAAAGAAATGTACTTGTGTAAAGCTCCGAAACCACAACTTAGAAGGGAGCAAGGAACAAAGAGCAAACAAACGAAAGAGGACACTGTTCAAATTAAGGTTTGTCATAGATAATAAACCAGCTATGAAACCCCCCGGAGGCTACATCCCCCAGCCTCCCCCCATGCCGCTGCTGAGGCCGTTCATTCCCATGGATCCGCGGCTTCCTCCGCCGTAGTAACTGCTGCCCATTCCGCCCTGATTACCTGACAGGAGGGAGAAATACACATTTTAGGACCAGGGAGTTCTCAGTGCGGAGAGAAATCATAATTTCTACTATGATTCTCAAGGCCCAGTCACATGACAAGCAATGCAGGTTTGTCATTTAAAATTGCACAGAAACTGCATAAACATTCAAAGCAATAACATGCATTTCACATTATAAAAAGGTTGTTTTTTTTTACACTGACACCACGTGTGCAATGAAACCCGGTGAACTGTTTGGCAATCAATAACTGTGCTGTAAAACGTCAGGTGGGGGTCAAAGGTGAAACCATTTGACCTGCGCGAAATCCAGTGCCAGAGATAACATGCATTGACAAAGGTCATGTGATAGGGCCTTCAGTGATGCATCAAATTCTACCTCACTTGGACCCCTAACAATTCCATTGGCTGGAAGAACTCACTGCAAATTCCTTTTGGAACCCAATTATTAATCCCAAAATGCATCATCAGCAACATGCATCAAAAACATGACATCAATAAATATTTTTTACTTTATACATCTTGTGTACAAACTGTCATATATAAAATGGTAAAAAATAAATGTTTGTCTTTGATTCAGTTGGTAATTAACCTACATGCAATCATACATTTTCATTGAATTGTGCTCTCAGTGTTAAATATCTCCACACCTTTTAAGTTTTTTGTAAAAATCTCAGAATTTTTGGATATTGAAGGATACACATTCATTATATTTTAGGTATCACAACAGAAAAGATACTAAATAGGCAATGTAAAATCAATATTAAAATGATAATATTGGCATTGGAGTACTGTTTAATGGTGATTGTATTTACCTGATCAGCTACAACAGGATAACACGAAAGGCTTTTTAATCAGGCATTACAAACAGCTACCCCTAGGGGTCCAAGGGCGATAGGATTTGGCATGGAACCGGCTAGCAGAGCTACGGAAGAGCTGACACTCACTGTAGTCACTGTAGCCCCCCATGCCACTCTGGTTACCATAACCACCGCTGTAGCCAGAGCCCATCTGCTGGCTGCTGTGTCCGTAAGACGACTGGTTTCCTGCAGAGCAACAATAACGCATCTCCTAATAGCTGCTTAGTAAGAGTTACTCATTGGTGAAGAAGAGGTGAGGAAAAGCTCTTACCCATACCGCCCATCATTTGGCCACCATATCCTCCGCTTCCGCCCCCTGCCGTTGAGTTCAGGAACAGCTCCACATAACGGTGCTCTGCGTGAGAAATAGTGTTGGTATTTAGACTCCAGATTATCATCTATCAAACTGTTCAGTTTGCTTCAAGAGAAGAATTCAGACATTCAAGACATGTTAACAAAACCTGAACTTAATGAAAATCATTTGGTTCCAATATTTTATCTTTAGCTGATCGTAGATTCATATCCGTTTTTTCTGATCTTTTCCATTATGAACCATGTGGTCCTGAATGAGGTTTATAAAAGTTTTAAAATGCAACCTCAGTTTGAACAACCATATCATCTCAACATTCATCACAGTTCTGCACCGATGACAATGACATAGCCTGGTTAAAACCAGACCATTCTCAGTAGTAACTGAGTTATGGTCTGGCAAAGCTTCATTAATAACTCATTTCCAAAGGGGCGTCACCAACGGACGTCGCTCAAATGCCTCTGGGCACAATTGGATAGACCTAAAACCAATCAGAGAGATCGTCATCGTGTAAAGCCATATGCTGTGTCCCAATTCGCCTAAGTTACACTACGCCATAAAAGCATGTACTCTTTTTGTGAAGAAAAGGTATTTACTTTTGAATGTGTAGCAAAAAAGTAGGCAAGCTTTGGGACATACTACTTCGTCATCTTTATCGGACGGATCTGTCGCGTGCATCCTGTCACTTAGACTGCCCTGTCAATCATCTTGTCACAGTTAAAATCCTCTATTAAATCTCATTTAATTTTCTACCGTTTCGGAGAGAAATGTAGCAGCACGTTCATCTGCCAGTGGGTCTTTCATGGAGACTGTCCTCATGTGTTTGCAATTTGAATATAATAATGCATTTAAAAGTTGGTGCGCTTCACCAACGGACGTCGCTCAAATGCGTCTGGGCGCAATTGGATAGACCTAAAACCAATCAGAGCGATCGTCATCGTGTAAAGCCCGCCCCAACGTTTCTGATTGGTGCCGCGATTTCGACGGATTAGAAATGGGCTTGAATGAGCTCTTTGCCAGACTACTTGCAGAGCAAATCTAAATTTGCCGGTAGTTGTCTGGGTTTTCCCAAGCTACCGATGACAGTCACTCTAAAGATTATGCATTCTGGTAGTTCTTTGGTCACTCTGTGAATATGGAAGTTTGCAGCAGATTTAGTCAGTGGAGGGACAGAGAAGCTGTTATACTCATATGTATTACAGTGACAGCTCTATACAAACAAAACTTGAGGGAAAATACTATATGAGAAGAACACTGCTCTCTTTCACCTCATCCACTTTATCACCAGCACACAAATTTGCTGGCTTCCCTGGCACACCACCTTATAAATAAATGCATATGACCTTCTATGACTTATCAGTTCTGTGGCCAGTTCGCACTCAAATCTGATATTGACCACTGAAAAAAGATGTCAACAGCCAAACAAAGAAATTGGATGGGAGTAATAAATCACTTGAGCACTAAGGCTTGCAAGTGTGAATGTCGCTATTCCCTCTCCTAATACTTACGCATATTGGCCTTGTCCTTCGACATGGCAGCCACAGCGTCCTCATGCGTGGCAAACTCGACATCCGCCTCGCCCGTCACTCTCCCATCAGGACCGATCTCCAGGTGAACACGCACCGGGTTCAGTGGGGAGAAGAACTAGAGAGGACAACATGGACACAGACAGTAAACTGGATGCAATATAATTCAATAAATGCTTTACATTAACAGACAAAGTCCACAGTATGGAAATAAACAAGTATTTGTGAGAATAAGGACTCACGTTATATATGTCTGTCTCAGTGGCTCTGTACGGAAGACCTCTCATGTGCACACAGTGCCCCGTTGTGCTCTGAAATGAGGAGCTGCCATCTCCGTAACGACCATCTTTGATTCAAATAAGAAAAAAATCCTGATAAACCTTTCACTGTCTATTTTACTTAACTGTGCATGAATATCTTGAGAGGAAGCTGTTGAAATAGAGCAAAATTCAAAGATTTTTTTTTCATTTGGCAAAAGCTTTCTTAATCTAAAGTGACCTAGCAGTCAAAATCTGTACAGGTATAGTATGCAAGTTTCGCCACCAGAGGTCGCTTATTTATAACAATAACAAAGGCGTAGCTTGATGACGCTGGGAATGAGCATGGAATCATGGGAGTTGTCGTCTTCAGCTCCACAGCCAATGGAAAGCAATCTGATGGGATTCAGGCAGATGAGCTAATGTATTAAAGTTTTATTAACGTTACTGTTGATTGAAGCAGGGTGTGGCCGAGAGCCTGGGACATTTATCCTTGCTGTTTTTGTTATGCCTAAATGCCATAGTCAGCCGCTGCCACTCCTTTCGTTTTGTTGTTAATGTTTATTTTACAATTAAAGTTACGTTTAACATCCACCCCCATCTTCCCTGAACTTGAACTTTGTTACAGTTACATTTGATCACTTAAATTTACATTTTATTTCATTCTGATGAAATAGCCATAAGTGCTGAATTACTACTCATACAGGTCACTTTACTTAAAAGAGTTAGTTCACCCAAAACTGAAAATTCTGTCAGTAATTACTCACCCTCATGTTGTTCCAACCCCGTAAGACCTTCGTTCATCTTCGGAACACAAACTAAGATATTTTTGATTAAATCTGAGTGCTGGATCACTCCTCCATAGGCTTCTAAGACACTATAACGTTGCACGTCACACGTATCACACACATGACCAGCGTCGCCCAATAGTAAGCCTACGTGGTGACGTGCAACACAGACGCGCTACGCTTAAACACTACGTGAAAAGACTCGAGGCCCAGAGAGAAGGAAATGAAAAGTGGAATAGAGTCGTTATTTTTGTTTGTTTTTGCGCACAAAAAGTATTCTCGTCGCTTTATAAACTTAAGATTGAGCCACTGGAGTCACTTGGACTATTTTAACGATGTCTTTAATACATTTTCTGGGCCAGCAAGTTATAGTGTCTTAGAAGCCTATGGAGGAGTGAGCCAGCACTCAGATTTAATCAAAAATATCTTAATTTGTGTTCCGAAGATGAACGAAGGTCTTACGGGGTTGGAACAACATGAGGGTGAGTAATTACTGACAGAATTTTCATTTTTGGGTGAACTAACCCTTTAACGAATTAAAATTGTGGGGTAACACATCGCAAAACAATCATACTAAAACACATTTGTGCATTTAAAGTTATGTTATATGAGTTGCATTTGTTGCACATTGTCGTAAGCTAGATCGATATTACAATATCATATTAATGAAGCTGGATGACTTGTGTTGTTAAATGGCAAGCAATTCATTTTAAAATATTGTATGGTGGAGAAATTACTACTACTTATTACTACTACTTATTGTTACTGTTACTACAAATAAAGCTCTTTCTGATTATGCTATGTTAGCCCCTTGACAAAATAGTGTTGTCTCGGAGGCATGGTACAAACATGTTATTCGAGGTAAATCAAGAAAACAAGAGATTTGAACAATAAGACTAATCTAATAAAACACATAATACATTAAACCATCTTTGGTGTTTCCACGGTTTCTACAGAAGCAAAACCGTAAATCGAGGGTAACGCGGATATGACGTCATTGACAGGCGACGTAAGGACACGGACAGTTACGCTAGTTAAAATATTTGATTTCTCTGGATTTAAACATTGTTGGAAACATTTGGGATAATACAAGTACACAAATCAACATAATATATAACACTGTTCTAGTAGTTTTGGATGTTTTAATCCAAAAATATTACATATTGTCCCTTTAACTATTATGTTGTAACTGTAAACAGAGTGGCATAGGGTGTAAAGCTTTGGGTTAGATAATTACATAACAGTAATGTAATATTGTATTATATATTGACTGTAATATTCTGTGATTGTTCTTGGTGCTAGCAACACCAAGGTCATGGGTTTAATTTCCAGGGAACGTATGGACTGATAAAAAGGTGATTATATTTAAAGGGTTAGTTCACCCAAAAATGAAAATTCTGTCAGTAATTACTCCCCCTCATGTTGTTCCAACCCCGTAAGACCTTCGTTCATCTTCGGAACACAAATTAAGATATTTTTGATTAAATCTGAGAGCTGGATCACTCCTCCATAGGCTTCTGAGACACTATAACTTGCTGGCCCAGAAAATGCATTAAAGAGATCGTTAACATAGTCCAAGTGACTCCAGTGGCTCAATCTTAAGTTTATAAAGCGACGAGAATACTTTTTGTGCGCAAAAATAAATAAAAAAATAACGACTTTATTCCACTTTTCATTTCCTTCTCTCTGGGCCTCGAGTGAGTTCACGTAGTGTTTTAGCGCAGCGCGTCTGTGTTGTACGTCACACGTAGGCTCACTATTGGCCAACGCTGGTCATGTGTGTGATGCGTGTGACGTGCAACACAGAAGCACTACGTGAAAAAACTCAAGGCCCAGAGAGAAGGAAATGAATAGTGGAATAAAGTCGTTATTTTTGTGTTTTTTTGCGCACAAAAAGTATTCTCGTCGCTTTATAAACTTAAGATTGAGCCCCTGTAGTCACTTGGACTATATTAACGATCTCTTTAATGCATTTTCTGGGCCAGCAAGTTATAGTGTCTCAGAAGCCTATGGAGGAGTGATCCAGCTCTCAGATTTAATCAAAAATATCTTAATTTGTGTTCCGAAGATGAACGAAGGTCTTACGGGTTTGGAACAACATGAGGGCGAGTAATTACTGACAGAATTTTCATTTTTGGGTGAACTAACCCTTTAAGTACATATATAAAAAACCTTACCAAACCCAAACTTTTGTACAGTAGGTCAATATATCAAATAAATGTTCCAGGTTAAACATTATTAAGCTCTATCAATAGCATTTGTGGCATAATGTTGATAAGCACCAAAAATAATTTACCCCCACCGTAGCCTCCACGTCTCATTCTCTCAAAGGAGACTCCTCTTCCCATGCTGTTGTATCCGCGGCCTCCTCCCGGCCTGTCGTAGGGGCCCGGTCTCTGCATGCCCATGACCTTACGCTGGGGTTCATAATGTGTGCGCACTTCCGCACGGCTGCTCTTGAAGATCTCTATATACCTAAGGACATAAAGATAGAGTGATGGCACCATGGTCTAGTGGCAGAAGACAAGAGCATTCCTGCGTGCAGTATAAATAAGAGCTGTCTGAAAACGGGTCTAATGAACAAACACCCTTAGTTAGAATGACTCTGGGATGACACTAATTAACAGTCAGCGTCTCCGTTCAGTGACTTTACGTAACAGTTTCCGAAAAGAAAAGAAAAAGAGACACAGAGAGACAAAAATAAATAAAGCACCCTTATATATTTAGTTTCATTCAACCCTTCATTATGAAGAACTTTTCTTATGGTCACCCGAAGGGTGTGGTGTGGTCTCATTGGACTGACACGCTGCTTTCGTTCTCTGCTAGCAAAGCACTTAAGACAGTTAGGGTTAACTTTGTATTACCTGTTTAACTGGGTCCTCATGATCTGAAGTCTTCAAAATGGTAGAAACACTGACAGATTCCTATTGCATTAGGCTTAGTGCTGAGTGGCCATGTGACTATCGGTCAAGCAGGGAGGGCTGATGCCAAACATCTCAAAAGCCCCAATACTGGCAAAATAAGGGCGGGCGTACACCGAGTTCAGACACACCAATGAACACGTTTACGAGTCAGTTAACCTGATGATCGTGTCGAAGCAGCTGGTACACGGCACATGAGCTTTCGCTCTAAACACGGAGACTGCTTTCAATGTTGCTACTATAGCTTTGGACAGAAAAAAAGAAAGAAAATAAAAAGACGAGTGTGCAAATGATTTGGTGAAAAGCAGAGAACAGCACATCAATTCCTTTCAACAAAACAACTAGAGTGTGTGTGTGTGTGTGTGTGTGTGTGTGTGTGTGTGTGTGTGTGTGTGTGTGTGTGTCAGTGTATGCGTGCTGTAGAGTTGCAGCCACAGGGCTGTAATAATATTCATATTGCTATATGCTATATAGATGACAACCTATGTGAACAGGTTTAAAAATGATCGGGAGGTGCCCGCAAACTACTCTGCTTAGCTCGTAATTCCTCTCACACAATTCCGTGACCATTCAAGCATCAACGATTATTAACGATAAAAATCGTAACGTGTACGCCCGGCTTAAGGTAAAGTCACAATTAACGTTGATCAGCAAAATTTTCACAGGCGAAATCAAATAATTTCAACAGGAATCAATCTAACCAATAGGAGACTGACCAACAGAAAGCTGATCGGTTTGAAAGTAACTTCAGTGTGAGCAAATGACAATATACAATGTACCTTTTAGCCTGTAAGATTTTGCTAATGTGGCCGCACTTTTAATGAGTCTGGCTGACATATCTGTCCATTACAACCCAAAATGCAAATTCACCAGCTTTTCAAAAAGTTGAAATATCTACTAAGCTCTTTTCCTCTTTAAATCTACAAAGCGCAGCTCAATGGTTCACTCAGCACTAAAAACGGATTAACAGCTGGGCTTCATTTTCCTTGTTTTTTTGTTTTGTTTGTTTGTCATCAAATCATCTGTGGTCATGTCTTGTCATTTCTGCAGTGGATGATTTAATGAGGTGAACACCATAAGAAAAGCAACGTATCCAGGCAACCAACCAGCCATCCCCACCTGTGCCCTATTCTTTCCTTGTGTTTCTTTAGAGCCTTTTCGGCTATATCCTGTGAAGCAAACTGCACGAAGGCCTCCCCCGTACTCCTCCCCTGGAAGTCCACCGGCAATGTTATCCCATTTGGCACGATTTCCAACCCTTCAACCCAAGGACAGATAACCCCAGTGGGGGACAAATTAAGTCACAAGCCCATTAACAAGACTTTATATTACTCTATGGGTTTCTCTTTATGTCAAATGAGAAATGATACTAAATAAACATACCAAATGGGGCCGCAATACCTTTTCTGGAACAACTTATGGATAATTTGGTGCAAGAAAAAGAAAAAAGGGTCACTTAAATCAAATGCCTATTGAGAGTCTGTCTCAACCCATCTCTGTTTGTTTGGAAAGCCCCAATAAATGCCTAGATTGTTGTACACTTTTTTTTTTTAGGTATATAAAAACTACAAAAAGGGCTGAGGCAAGTAAAAAATATTGTAAAGTACGTTTTCTGATAATTACATTAAAGGGATAGTTCATTCAAAAATGAAAATTCTGTCATCATTTACTAACCCTCATGACGTTTCAAACCCACAAGACTTATGTTCATCATCTGACAGTTCAAAATGTAGGTCTTAAAATAAATCCATATGAATCAATCCGTTTAATCCAAGTCTTCAGAAGAGACGTGATTTAATTCAGGCTTTCAATCACATATAAACATTGATCACCGAACAATCTTTACAGTATTCAATTTTGGTAATGGAAGCTCTGGCATGTTCGCTTGATGTGCAAGGACCAATGAGGTTCATTCTCGTGTTACGCAGCACGTTAGAGCTTCTACAAGAACCAATGAGGTTCATTCTCACAAGTCAAGCAAGTACCGTTGAGCTTCTGATTATATTCGCTGATCAATGTTTGTGTGTGCATAAAAGCCTAAATTAAATCTGTTCATCATATAAAGCGATCAAGTCTCTTGAGAAGACTTGGACTAAACCACTCCATTCATATGGATTTATTTAACAATCTCTTTATGAACCTTTTGAATTGTCAGAGAGTTTTGTGTGAAAAGACTTTCAATGGAGGGACAGAAATCTCTCAGGTTTCATAAAAAAATCTTAATTTGTGTTTCGAAGATGAACAAAATACTTTTGAAACAACATAAGAGAGAGTAAATGATGACAGAATTAAAAAATGTGTGTGAACTAACCCTTTAAAGGACAAAGCTGAATAAAAAGTGACCCATCTTGGTCCTTCTGGATGATCCAATTCTGGAGATTTAATGTAAATTTTAACTAATCCTAATTTTAAAGATTAAATTACTAAAACTGAGTACTTTGATTTAAATGATCACAGTTCATTTATGTGCAAATGATGGTCCGATGAGCTAAAATACACCTTAGATGTAGGCATACTGTTTAATTTTGTGTAAAGTGGGGAATTTGAACTTCCTATCAAACATACCTGCAAAAAATTGGACAATTTCCTCCTTGCTGCATCCGAAGGGCAGACCGCGAAGCCTAACCAGGCCGTCTCCTCCTGTGTCCGGGCAGTTCGGTCCGGTGTGCTTCAGAACCCAGTCCATCTCAACACTATTGGATTTGAAAACTGAAACCACACATTAATCGATCAGCATTTTGCCATGAATTATTAAGGATCATAACTAAGACAAAAGGAGCTGCCTACCTTCCACGTAACGGTGCCCCATGGTTTCACGGTCTTTCTTCACTGCGATTTTAAGACCTTCCTCCGACTCAAACTCGACAAATGCCTCTCCACTTGGTCGTCCTTCCCGTGTATATGTGAAGTGTATGCTTGTTCCATTGTTCGCAATTTTGCATTCTATAATGAAATTTAGCTAAAATTAGTCAAGCAGGGGATAAACCATAAGAAGAAAATATGGAGATTTAAGCAGAGGCTCTTTTACCTGAGAAAAACCTCTGAACTTCATCAACAGAGCAGGACCAGGGCAAACCTCTGACTCGCACCACAAACCCCTCTCCATCCGCCATGCTGGAAATAACCCTGCTTAAACAAAATATTAAATACGTCAATCTATAATACACTACAGTATTACATACAGACGTATATACGTTTTAAAATGAACTATTTCATAACGTTTTATGCATCTCAAATGGAGCATCACTGCATGGTTAACAACCCAGACATACAACATATAAGGCAAAATGCTCAGTCAATAACACCCATATAGTTTATTCAAAACACACACACAGGTCCAACTAATAAAAAGCTAAACCAATCAATCATGCACCTAAACATTCCATATTCAGCCAAAATTAAAAACCAAAAGAAGACCCTTTTAGGCATAAAATAATAGTTAATAATAAATAGTTATATTTATTTACATCATAAATGGGAAACTGTTTTGCATAACTGATGAAACGAAACTGTTAGCTTTAGCGAGCTAACTTAGCTGAACCACATACCTTCTGATAACCCCCCCAAAGACGCTTCGTCTACACAACCGAAGAAATCCGATTTATCTGCCCCTTAATAAAGTATTTTATCACTTCTTATATACGTATATAATAAGTAAATGAATAATAGAAAACGAGAAACTGAACGGCGCTCGCGCATGAACGGGAGATAAACGGGTCTCTTCACCGGATTCTAACCGAAACTAAAAGAGGCGTTTGGCGACACCTCCTGTTTGGAGTGTGAAACTACAGCGCTCTAAATCTATTTGACAAAAACATTTTCGTACATGACGTTCGCTATCTGATTTTGTGAAACAAACCACTGATCTATCTATCTATATATAGTCTTTTTACAGATCATCAGTGCAACAAACCGAACAGATATAGGCTACGTTCACACTGCAGGCTGAAACGACCCAATTCCGATTTTTTTGCCCCTATGCGACCTGTATCTGATCTTTTCATGACAGTCTGAACGACACAGATCCGATCTTTTCAAATGCGACCCAGGCCACTTGGGTATGTGGTCCCAAATCCGATACATATCCGATCTTTTCAAATGCGACTTCAGTCTGAACGGCCAGGTCGCATTTATCCGACCCGCACGTCATTGATACGCGAAAAACGTCATAATCCTGCGTTGAAGTAGTCGTCGGTTTGAAAACGGACTGCATATTCGTCGAGCTGAGGTAAATCTGCCGAACGGGTCGACCTCGACGAGCCCGTTAATAAAAAAATAAAAAAAAGCCCACGGCCATTATATATACGTTATGTTAACTTATTTGTGCTGAATCTGATATTAGATAGGTCAGCGGCTGCTGTCTGGCTCTTGTGTAACGGTCGCTGCGCGCGCTCGTGTGTGTGTGTGTGTGTGTGAGAGAATCACAGTTGAAGGGCTTGTTCGACTTCATGCAGCTCTGCGCAGAACGATCGGCGGCTGACTTGAAGCAGTGCATGCCGGTTAGAAATTTTGTCCGACTTGATACAGCGCTGACGCCACGTGACTGTGACGTATGGCATCAAAGTACCGCGAGAGCGTTTCGAGAGTAGCCGGAGAACTCAGCCAGCGCAGCTTCTCAAGAGCGGCTGCACTGGGCTGCAGGAGGGCTGATGACGACACAGCTGTTCCACGATTGGCCGGATTCACCGCATGACAACGATCACGTGTGTTTCGTGTTTATTCGAACACCTTTAGTTCCTCTAATGCTCTCAAATCAGTTTATTATAACAGTGAACACTCTTTTCATGTCGTTGTCATGTTATATTGTGTCATGTTTATCAAATTAAAACTGCTTAAAAAACGTAGACTCCACTTCATTGATAGTTGCTTATGTTGAACTTTATTCTTGTTCAAACAGACGCTGTATGAAGCAGTACATAAAGTATTGAATGAACATGTCTCATGAAATGAAACATCTGTGTATTATTTGGCAAATATTGCATTTATTTCACTGCAGCTGTGGTAAAGTATGCAAACACCACGTGAGCGGTCACTACGGGAACCAGAAAGTGTCCGACTTCACGTCTCCGTTTGCAGCTCCTCCCCGCCTGCACGCGGCTACTCTCGCCGATCGGTTACATCCAGCCGCAGCCGATGTCGAACACACCTAAAGTTTAGCTACTTCCGCAAACAACAAGTGACGTCGTTGACCGTCGAGTACTCTTCTGCGCATGCGGGTCACTTCTGGGTCATTTCACGTTCACACAGGAGATCACAAAAGGTCGCATTTAATTGGAAATGTGAACGGCCTTGCAAAAAAATCGAATTTTTTCAAAAAATCGGAATTGAGCATTAAGCCCTGCAGTGTGAACGTAGCCATAGGAAACTATTACTATTTACTCAGGACTATTACAATTCGAAATAAACCTTTTACAACTGTGTAAAGTTTCTATTTATAAATTATAATCATTAAAAAACGACTTAATCACTACTTAATCATTTAATCAATTTAAGATCAATACATTTTCTTTACTTTTTTGAGAAATATACAACATATAATACAAAGGCTAAATTTACAATCCTGTTATTAATGTTAATTGCTGACGAAATCAATTTCACAAATCTTAAGTTTAAAACTGTATTGGGCTTGCTCCAAATAGCAGTAACACTAAAATAAACTACTACTACTACTACTACTACTACTAGGCTACTACTACGACTAAAGTCGTGTCCTTTAATTTACATTCAGTAAAACAAAAATAAACCAACAGTAGGCTAATATTATTATTAATAATAAAACAGCTCATATAAATTTAGCCGTAACACTTTACAATAATTCATTAGTTAACATTGGTTAATGTATTAACTAACATAAACTTATAATGAGCAATACATTTGTTCAAGTATTTATTAATGTTAGTTAGTTAATAAAAAATACAGCTGTTCATTGTTTGTTCATGTTAGTTCACAGTGCATTAACTAATGTTAACAAATACAACCTTTAATTTTAATAACGTATTAGTAAATGTTACAATTAATATTAACTAGCATTAATAAATGCTGTAGAAGTATTGTTCATGTTAACTAAGGTAGTTAACTAATGTTAACTAATGAACCTTATTGTAAAGTGTTACCAATTTAGCATTTTCTGCGCCTCTTTTTCGACAAATAAGTAAAAAAAAAAAAAAAATGTTTACACAATTTTTTACATCTTGTGTAGGCTTGAATTAGTGTCCTTTAATTTAAATTCTTGGCAGAAGATTTGTAAAAAAAAAATAAAAATATTTCACTCAAAGTCAAAGATTTGGCAACCCTGCGTGTGTTTTTGTTGTTGCTCAAGTCTCGTTTATCACATGATCCGAGTCACGTAGTCTGTTGTTGTTAAATAGCCGAGCGCTCCAGCCCTGCGGACAGACAGACAGACAGACACACTTCATCGGCTATCACAAGACCAGCACTGTCTGCAACACGCTGCAAAACATCGGTGGCATTTTTTTTTAATGTTGTTAAAACTTTGTTGAGCTAAGTTTAACCAGACACGCCATACAGACCAGTGTTGGATAGAAACCCTTTAGAGCCCTGATATATCAGCGTGTTTTGGTGTCAGAAGGTTCCGAGCGCATTTCATCCACGATGTCCGCCAACACACAGCAGAGCAAGAGCTGCCCCATTCCCACGCGCGTGCTGCATCTCAAAGACTGGTCTCAGCTCCCAGACTGCTACAGTCAGACCCCTGGAGGAACGCTCTTCTCTACCACTCCTGGGGGTAAGACTGCGTTTTAGGACTGTTGAGTTTATCTTTTTGTTGTTGTAGGTAGGTGAAGAACATGTATTTTGATGAATATTGTGTATCTTTTATCCTTCTATAGGGGAAAAAAAACTTAAACCAGCCTGAGATCTTAGCTGCATGGGCTCCCAGTGTGGTCTGTTTGTTGGTTTTAGGTGGATTTTTGGGAACTTGGGAGAGCAACTTTAACCAGCTAACCCAGCTAAGACCAGCAAACCATCTTGGAATGGTTTAAGCTGTATGTTGTAACACATTTTGACATCCCCAATCACTTCATTTTTTTTTTATGTTGACTTGTGTGGATGTTGTATATTATCAATAATTAAACAAGGAAATGTAGTCATTCAAAATATGTAATCCCATTAACACATTTTTAAAAACTTATACTGTTTTCAAAGTCACTAAAGACTAATTTCTTGTTGGTTAAACTAATGGTGTTACAACTTTTTTTTTTTTTTAAGCTTGGCTTGCATTAATATATAGCATAGCCCCGTGTTTTAATTAAATAAAGCGCTTTTTTTGTTGCATTAAACTAGGGGATAAGCATGTATTTTAACAGGTAAATGAAAAATAAAACTTCTGTTTATGTTATTAAATTGTAAAGATCTGATATGTGAATTGTTTAACTGGTACTAAATTCCTGTTGCTACGCAAACGTTTGTTATGAACAACAAGTTAGTAATTTATGGCGGACCATCTGCAGCAAGATAGCCCAACTGCCATGCGTCTTCTTATGTAACAATGTCTGGTTATCTGATTTGTGACCAGCATGTCCCCAAAATGATACTAGGCATTGAGTTAATCTAATCATGTGAAAAACAAACACATGACCCCTTTATTTCTGGGCAGGACACACATGTTTCTCAATCTCCTTTGTCCCTCGCTAGAATATCTTTCGCATGTGGCTGTAACTGTAACTGTAGCACATTCAGATGAGGAGGCAATTCTTAGAAACACCCCTCCTCCTCCACAGCTGTTGTGGATTTCAGGAATAACAGAACTCTGTGCTCGGGAAAAGGAGTTCATTGGGGCCACTGTACATCATGGACGGTTCCCTCACCGCAGAAGGAAAAATAACAGATCAGAGGCATGTGCGTACATGCATATATATATATATATATATATATATATATAACTATATTTATCTACTCTCTATAGGCTAGCTGTGAATCTCTGCCAAACATTTGTACAGATTGCATTTCATCAAAAATTCCATCTACAATTATGGAAACTACATTATATATATAATTTAAAGTACTTAATTCATTATTATTTAATAAAAAATTGTGGGGGAAATTGTGCTAAATTGTCACAATAAAAAAATAATAGTCAAATATTATATTAAAGATTAAGGCCCGGTTTCACAGACAGAGCTTAGATTAAGCCAGGTGTAGACCTTAGTTCAATTAGGACATTTGAGTTAAACTTTTATAAATGTGTCTTAGACAAAACAAAATATTACTTGTGTGCATCTTGAGACAAAACAATGCCACTGACAAATTGTAAGATATGCCAGTACATGTTGCTTTCAGTTAAAACAGCTCAAACATGTATTTTAGCCTGGGACTAGCCTATCAAACCGGGCATACAAGTGCAAAACAAAAAACACATAAAAAAAAGACTTAATTTTCTTTATACAAAATGTAATTTCTCATTTTTATTCCTGTTGGTTCAGGGGGGACTGGGGGTGAAAAAACTGATGCTTTTAACCTAAACAAATTGCACACTTAGGCTATATTTAATTTTCCTGCATTTTAAAAACTTTCACTCTCTTGATCTCTGAGATGTTGAAAAAACGCTTCAGCAGAAACTGTTGGGTTGGTCTCCCTGCATTCCTGGCCATAGCAGCTCCCAGTTGTGACCACTGTTCGTCCAGCCCCTGTCCCGTCTCCGTCCACACCCTACCCCTCCCCCTCCTCTCTCAACCCCCTTTTGTCCAGAACACATTGCACTGAATAGCAAAAGTTGCGTAACATGTTTTTCAGCCATTCCCGAGCTGCCTTCAACTACAACAGAGACACATTACTTCTTAACGGTTAAGTCAGAAAACAATCTTAACCTATAGGGCTGCAAGTTTGTTCACAACTCCTCGTAACATGAGGTTAAACTCATCTGTGTTTCCCCCGTGGCTCGGCTCTGCATTCTCACGTGCAAACGTGCTCAAATTTCCTGGAACTAAAATGGGAGGTGCTGAGTCCTGCAATTCAGTTCACCCCGTTTTTATTGAGGGAGCTTGAGAACTTCTTTTCACTTGCAAAATGTCAAACATTTGAGTCTTTGTTTGCTGTCTAATAGCATGGGCGTGTTAAGTGGCACATCGAGTTAGTTGCTATCTTTCTTTTATTTTGTTAAATAGCTGTTCGTTTTGGTACAATCCCAAGAAAACCATACGAAACCACATTTCACCGATTGATTTTGAGTGCTAACACATTTTACTTGAATCCTAGGTTTGTTGTTTTCTCACTCGTGATAGTCTGCAGCCTAGAATGTAAATATGTTTTTTCTAGCCATGTGATTGGTTGCCGTAATATATGTCCTATCCCTCCTCCAGGAACTCGGATCATTTATGACAGAAAGTTCCTCCTGGACTGTAGGAACTCTCCCATTGCCCGGACCCCACCCTGTTGTTTGCCCCAGATTCCTGGAGTGACCATTCCTTCACACCATCCAATGTCCAAACTGCAGGAACTCAAAGAGGAGTTGGAGGAGGAGAAGGATCTGGCAGGTAAAGTTGCCAGAAAAAGAAAGAGAGAAAACCTGTTCTGTGATAATCTTTCCAGGAAACATTAAGCCCTCAGGTTTCTCAGGTTGAAGCAAATTCATATATTCTGTACTTTTTGGAAAACAAGGTTCAATGGGGTTCTATATAGCCATTATGTTTAACAGATGATTTCTTTTCTTTTTCTTAGTGATAAATATGTTTATGAGCTGTTTGATCCATAACATTGAATTAAAATAAAAAAATGAATGAATTCAAACTAAATCCATAAAATGATACCATGATGGGAACCTCTAAAAGGTTCTATATGAAGCACCTGACAGAACCCTGTAAGGTTTTATATATATATAAGGTTTCTCCGTTCAAATGCCTCAAATAACCAACCTCTCTATTTCTTTTTTTTAAGCTGATGACAACCAGTTTGAGATGGACATTTGAGTCTTTCATCTACCTCCTGTGGAGAGCTCTCTATTTTATCTGTCGAGATGATGCTACTTACCTCACAATCAGCGGACATCACATATTCACCAGATTAATGGGCTTTTTAATGAGCTAAACACCCAAAGGGTGTCTTTTTCTTTTGATTAAAAGTATATGTTCAACGTTTACCTGAAAAAACATGATTGTTTGTAAGTGGCGGTAAGTTCTTTATTGTACATATGGTACTTTCTACTTTTTTTTTTTTTTTTTTTTTAAAGAAAATGTAGCATTATGTGTGAGCCAGGACAAAACCATGGCAAAATCTCTCATTTCTGAGCATTATATCTCAGCAAACATTGTTGATTGTTTAATGGTATAGGACGATTAAATGCCAAATGAATGTCTGTTGCATATGTTTGGTGTTTCGCCTGGAAAAGCACATACTCAGTACACCACCGTGTCCCCTCAGGGTTTTCCTGGTGTTTCATTTGCCTGGATTTCCTCAGGTTTTATTATTTTAATTGAAATAAATAAAAAAATGAGAAAATACTCGTCCTTTGATCAATTTGGAGTTTGTGCAAAAAGGCTATGGAAAATTACATATTGGGAAACTGCATTCTAATGATCTTGGTTTCAAAACTTGCCTATAAAAATCATGGTAACTTCACTTTGCTAGACAGATTTGCATTTACAGAAGGAAATTTACAAGTAGATATTATGGTTGTCATGGAACACAACAACAGCAAAGAATTAGCATGAAAAAAATATACCATGAAGTAAATTATGATTGTTTTGGAGCAAAACAGAAGATATAAGTGGATCACATCTCAATACTTTGGGGTTGGTAAGATTTTATGTTTTTGAAAAAAGTCTCACTCACCAAGGCTGCATTTATTTGATAAAATATAATTGATTTCTGTGATCAAAGCTGAATTTTCAGCATCATTACTCCAGTCTTCAGTCACATGATCCTTCAGAAATCATTCTAATATGATTAAGATTAGTTTTTTTGTTAGTTAATTCTGCTTAATATTTTTGTGGAAATTGTGAAAAACAATCCTCAGGATTCTAGAAAATGCAGCATTTCTTTGAAATAGAAATCAGTTACATTGTAAATGCCTTTTCTCTTACTTTTGTGACTCTTACTGACCCCAAAAAACTTCTAAAGAGTAGTTTATATGACATGTATACCTAGATTAGGCTGGTTACAATGGCTTCTACTGGTAGATATTATAACTACACACCATGGCACTTTTGGACTCTCTTCTAGAATGTTTTAACTTAACTCACTCAAAATACATATTAGCTCAAGGGAAAACATTCTGGAATTGGAAAAAAAAGTTTACTGCAGTTTTAAATAAGACTTTCAAGTTCTAACAAAAGCAGAAATGAAAGATGCATGCGTTGCAGTAACTTCTCTCTCTCACAGGTTAAATTTGGAACAACAAACCATTTTATGTTCCTGGTTGCGTTCCAAACTAATTACTGTCAGGTTTAGATACAAACTGGCCTAGTTTAACCAAAGCCTTTTTCTATTCTACATTTATTGGCCAGCTACCTCTATAAAACAAACTGAACTCTCTCAACCGCTTACAGTGACCTAGTTTTCAGTCACTGTAATATTATATCTTTTAGACATACTCATTTCTTCAAATGCAAACTTCAGGTTGATGGTTCAGAAAGACAACTTAATTGTGGAGACTGAACGCAAAAGCATTAGACATACAATAGACATCTTAAAAATCAAGTTTATTTCTTGAAATTTGTCCAAGACACTGGAGGAATGTGTATCCAGTGTTTCGAGAAAGAATCATGTTACAATTACCTGTGTATGTTTTGAGGTATAGTTTAATCACTATTAAAGCCACTCTTAAATATCTAACAATACAGGAGGAAATCTCCTTAAAAGCAGTAGAGAAAAAAAAAAAAAAAAAAAAGATTTGAAAAAAAGATTTGAAAAAAAAAAACACTTGTCAAGACTTGCCACTATAAGATTTCAATGGACAAGCTTACAATCGTTAAGAAATCCCTTTTCATCTCACCTTGAAGCCATGCAACTTTGCAACACAGAGCACAGGTGACAGGAAAAATAATATAATCTAAAAACACTAAAGAAAAGTTAACCAAAACTTGTTTATTTTGAATGCATTTTGAGAGCTCTGAGTCTAGATGTGATAGACACAGCCATGATGTAAAATACAACCATACAATACATTAGAATCAAAAAGGTACCAAAAAGTACAGTAAAAAAATAACACTTCCATCTCTGGAAATGTAAAAGGACACAAAAAACAAAAAAAAATAAAACAAATGTGACAAGTGACATTTGCACCCCACCCCCCCAGTTCCTTATGTTTTCTGTACAAAATGAAGCAGAAGTCCAGATTCTGCCAGCTTCCAAAAGTAAAAGACCCCAATGTTCACTGTGACCAGACGGCTGGTTCCTGTTCGGTAGCTTTACGACCTTTAAGAGAGAAAACACAGATTTAGTTGCTTTTAAATCACATTTACAATATATGTATTGTATATTATAAAAAAAAAAAAAAAAAAAAAAAAAAAAAAAAATGAAGTGAAGAGATGGGGCCTATCATGATCTACCACTACAACCCTACTGTGTCACTACAACCCTCCCCAAACGGATCGTTCTATCGGCCTTATAGTTCGGCTGGGTCAATGGAGATGAATTGGTAATGGAGCGACAATTAAAATTAACCTTACCATGAGTGGTGGGAAAAAAGTTAAAATTCATACCTTAACTACACATGATCAGTATGGCTTGTAGCTACTCTGGTGAGCCCCACGTCTTGGAGTTTTTCCATAGCTTGTATTGCCCTGGTCTAGGGGGGTAAGAGAAGAGCAGAAAAAGGAACTTGAGTCCCTCGTATTCACAAGAACCCAACGGGGACGGTGGGGAAACCCCAAGGTCAATCAGTGCTTACTGTAGTCATATCCTCCGCCGTAGCCGCCGTAGTAGCCTCCGGAGTAATCGTAGTTGCCGTAGCCTCCATATCCACCGTAACCTTGCTGTCCGCCGTAGCCGTAACCCTGGTTACCATAGCCTTGATTCCAGTAGTTGTTGTAGCCCTGATTCCAGTTCTGACCCTGGCCTATAAAACAAAAGAAACCATTTCAAACACACCATATCTGTAAGCGACTTAAACCATAAAGCAATTGGTCTCTACTTTAGCTGTGTGGGGTATTAGAACAGATTTGAGATCAGCCAAATCTTTTAAGATGGATAAAATCTGAAGATTTCACATATACAGAAAAAAATCTGTGTGAGCAATACAAAAGCCCTATTCGGATGGGATTGACTTTACAAGGGTAGATGGAGTAATGCAATTTTACTACAGGAGGTCTGTAATATTAATGGCCAATTCACACGTGATAAGATCTCTCAGTAAAGCTAGCAGAAGGTGGAGGGGTAACTCGATTTGCGCATCGCCGTCATCCTCCTGTTGTCATGTGCGTATTACGTTGCTTCCTGATATCACATGTGCAAACGCATATAAAATAAATATAAATATATATATATATATATAAAATAGTTATGTCTGGTCGAACGATGTATTAGCTAACTTCAGATTGGATTGTGTTGGTAATAGGCACTTACCAAACGCTAAAAGATGTTTTGTGCTTCTAACAAGTGCTTTCGATCTTCTTTCTGATCTGAATGGTGTGTGGAAAACACTTGAGTTTTGCCACAGACTTGTCCCAGCCTCTAGATCGCAACTGAATGCTTTAAAGCGTCCCCATACTTGAAAAAACGCGGAAAACTACTTTTAAAACCGGAAATTACTAAATATTTACGTACATTACAGCGGGTCTATTCGCACGGGATTAGTATTACCTGAGGTCATTTTTCCGGACCTTTTTACTGAAGGTAAAAGTCGCCATAATCTTTACTGATATTACTGAGATGGCACACCGAATAGGGCTATAATCTCATTCAGAATTTGTTATTCGAATTACAAATGTTTAACATTAACCCCTGGTTTCACAGACAAGGCTTTAAAGGGATAGTTCACCCAAAAATGAATATTCTGTTATCATTTACTCGCCATCAATTTGTTCCAAACCTGTATGAATTTCTTTGTAAGGGTAAGTGATGACAATTTTCATTTTTGGGTGAACGATCCTTTTAAGCCTAGTCTCAGACTAAAATGCATGTTTGAGCCGTTTTAACTGAAAGCGACTTTCACTAGAGCCATTGTTTTGTCTCAAGATGCACATCAGTAATATTTAAAGGCAGGTTTATAAAAGCTATGTAAATGTCCTAATTGAACTAAGGCCTAATCCTGGCTTAATCTAAGCCCGGTCTGTGAAACCAGGCCTAATCTAAGCCCTGTCTGTGAAACCAGGCCATAATCAAATTATAAGACATCCAGATTCAGAAAGTTTGTTTAAACTAGCCTGCATTAGATTTATATACAGATAGACAAGGGCGACTGCACAGAGTTGTTTTGCTGTTGGAGATCAGTGCATGTTTGATAAGCACACAGTCATCTAGTTAAACTTTACACAGACTACAGTTTGAGTGGCAGATGAGAAAGTCCAACAGGAGATAGACGTTAGGTTTTACTAACCTCCACGCCCCCTTCCTCTTCCTCCTCCTCCTCCACCAAAGCGACCTCCGTACTGCTGCTGCTGGTACACTTCCTTAGGCTGTGCAATCTTAATCTCGCACTGGGAGACAGAAAAGACAATTGAGTGAATAATGAATGAGTCATCATAATAAAACACTGCCATTAAAATCAATGCTGAAAATATTTTGTATTGTATAAAATTTTCCATTGTTATGAACAACAACCCTGAAGACTTATCACATTTATCAGTAAACAGGTCACACTGGAAACTCACAAGGCCTTCTTTTCCATTTGTGTCCTTGGTTCCACTGACGTTGTGATATTTCTTTTCCAGAACTTTCTTGACAGCCTCTTCATCCTTGAAGGTAATGAAGACAAACCCTCTCCTCTTATTTGTCTTTGGATCCATTGGAAGTTCGATAGTCTCAATCTGCAGTGACAATAAATGAATAAGCGTTAACAAATGCACACGTTTAAAATGCAGAAGAGACAACTACAGATGTAAATGTAAAATAGCAAAAGAGGGCAGAAAAACAAATGCAGGAAATTAAAAGTCTTTGCAAATATCAAGAGAATAAGTTTTTACATTGGCAATATATACTTGATCATTTTTTTTATTTTACAAAAACAAATGAATGCATATTTTCAAAGTAAAACCTAATAGATTGTGAATGTCTAAATAAAAAAATCTGGTGTTAAATAAAATACAAAGAATTAAAATCTAAAAAGGTACACTCCAATACCTCGCCAAAGGCACCAAAATACTCGCGGATCCTCTCTTCTGTAGTTTCAGGGTTCAGTCCACCGACAAAGATCTTCTTAACGGGTTCTTTCTTCATCGCCATCGCCTTCTTAGGGTCGATCTGTCGTCCATCCAATCTGTGCTCTTTTTGTGCTAAAACCTGTGCAAAGAAGAGGAATTAGTGAGTCTTCGATGGTTACCTACATCACAAGAATATATATGTTTTCCTAAGCACCAAAGCTTACCTTATCTACACTGGCTGGCTCCTTAAAAAGAATAAACCCAAATCCCCTTGATCGTCCAGTGTTGGGGTCCATTTTGATGGTGCAGTCTGTCACCTCTCCAAATTTAGAGAAGTAGTCTTTAAGATCCTTTTTACTAGTGTCCCAGCTGAGCCCCCCAACAAACATTTTCCTGAGGAAACGAAGCAGGAAAAAAAGAGGAGTGAGACCAGGAGGGGGCGTGGTAGCGCAGATTTCACAATTTCTCCATTTCTTGCATAAAAAAAACCCACTTTACTAACACTAATAAACGAAAATAAAAACTGCAATACAACAGATACATTTTTAAACGCACAAAAACACAGAAACGTACACCTAAGTACACACTGAATTTTAAACCGTATCTTTATGCTCAATTCACCGAATTCGCCCATCCCCCTACCAAAAAAAAAAAAAAAGAAAGACACATGGCGCCAACAAAGACGGAAGGAACAAAGGATTTTATGTCCGAGCATTTAGCACAATTATTCCTCTAACATACCCCGCATCTTCCTCTCCTTTGCTCGCGTCAATTTGCCCGCCGTCCGATGCACTAGTTTCGTCTTCATCCCCGGCCGTTTCGTCCGCACCGGCGTCTCCCTGCGCCCCGGCCTGTGCGCTCCCATTGCCCTCCTCGTACTGCCCGGCTCCGTTCAGATCGTCCTCGCCCTCGTGGCCGTTTTCTGAGGTTTCCATATACTGCTGCTCGGCGTCTGACATGGTGGTAGTTTAATGTAAAAACCTAAAACTGCAGAAAATGTGTGATTGTTACAAAAGGAAGCGCCTTATGTAACGCACAAGCACCACCATTTTGAACAGCGGCGGTTACATTCTCATTCGCAACGAGAATGTAAACATATCGTTGGTTTAATTCATAAATACACAGCTTTACTGACCTAGAATTAAATATGACGGTTTACACAACTAAATACGCACACTGAGGCTAACAAATTCATAATTTGCTCGTAAATACTTTACCTTAAAAGCAGCAAGTGAAAAGTCTCCGTGGAACGCTTTCCGCGGTGTGGGCCCTTCCTTATTGCGCCGACAAGCGGTTGGTTTTATATTACTGGATGGTAGATAAAGGAATTTTAGTAAGGGCAAATTTGATTGGATGACTTCGAACGCCTATCAACCTGACAGCCAATTAAATACGTCTTTTACACGTCACAGAAATCCTCCCCCAAACGCGCTTCTTCTGAACCTTCGTGTCGAGTGGGGGAAGAAGTCTTTGTTCTTGTTTGGTTTATAAACATGTTGTTGACTACTTGTACATAAAATGAAGTGTATTATATATATTTATATTTTTAGAAACAATCTGCAAAGAAGATAATGCAAGACACAGCCGTTTGTATTGGCTATGCTTTGTCAAAATAGTATTACGAAGAGGTTACAGATACATTTGCAATTGGCATTTGAATCATTAGCATGCTAACACTCATTTTGTTGTTGAGATCGTATAATTATATTTCAGTCTACAGAGTCATTCACATTAAACATTGATTGTGAGTTGAATGTTTGTTTATTGCCATCAGAAGGGTAAAAATGTATAAAATATCACGATTTATTGAGAGATGATGAATGTGTAAGAATAGGCCTTATACTGTTGTAGTAATCGGTGACAAAAAGATAGTGTAAATTTGCACTTTTTTCTTACATTTAAATGAACCATGACATAAGCAAACATATATTTGATAGCACAGTAAATCAAGGGTTAAATAACATTGTTTATAAACAACATTTTATTTTATTAAGCAGTTTGAATGATATGAGGAAAAACATAAAAAATAGATCAAGACAGTAACTTGTTGGTAAATTCTTGTTGCTTGAAAAACAAATCAGGCATCCTCCTTTACTACTGTTCCATCACATATTTTGGGCTTATTTGGGTTATTATCCATCAGCCAGTCAGCAAGCCATGTCTGTAAAGAAAAATAATACAGTACAAAAATAAATAGCAAATAGATATATCAGAAAATCCAGGACGCAGTTGTTCAAAAAGTTTAATCTGAATAAGAATGATTCATATTTGGAAATCCCACGTCTTGTTATCCAGGATCAGGTAATCCATTTTACTCAGGATCCGGTTTTATAAAGCAACATTAGATTGGATCACCTAGAATGGGACTACATATTACAATGCAGGCTACTAGCTGTATAAAGAACAACAGATCCAACAGTCAGCATGGGATCACTTTAAGTGTTTTTATTTGAAGAGAGAAAACAGCACAATTAAACTATGCAAACAAATATACATGCAATAATCGATGCAATTGTTAGAACCTTCTTTTGACCATTTCATTATAATTAATATACAACCATAAATACCTGTTTTTGTTTGATATTGATAGCTATTTGGGGGGTTAATTTTTTTAATAACTTTATTGTACTGAAAGTTTTAATTGATAGTCCACTACTATATCACTGTAATGCTTAAACAAATCAAATGTAAAATATAAATCTATATACACTGCATGATGCAAATATTTTTTATGTATTGTTAATTATTGCTGTAACCATTTTTATAGTGTTTGTTCCTGAAATCCATCCGGAATTCAACCATCATCTGGGATCAGGATAGTCCAGATTTGTTTTTTTGGATCAAAGGTATCCCAAATCCTAAAAAGTTTGAACACATACTGATGGTTTGATTAAGATGAAAACCATGATTAGATTATGTGATCTAATCTGATTTCAGAATACAATTTTCCTTATTTTGAATCCAATCCGATAGCGGAAATCCAATTGAATTTCTTGACAAAAGGCATTACAGTTTTCAGGTGAAGAAATGATTCACCCAGAAATTTAAATTATGTCATTATTTATTTGTCCCCATGTAATTCCTAAGCTCTGACTTTTTCTTTTGGGAAAAAAAAACATATATTTTAAAGAATCTTTGGTTACACTTTATTTGAAGGTGTCAGTGTATTTATACATTTACAGTAAGTACAGAGTAGTAACAATTATTATAGTAGTAATTAAAAATAAAGTGTTACCCGTTACTTTTTAGAATTATTTAAAAAAATACTTTATCTACTATATCTATCCTATAGTTAGGATGAGGGTTAATTTCATGTACAGTAATTATGCATCATTTATAGTTATCACTACAGTAACTACATGTAACATCATTATAAACCAAACCCTCATAACCGTAGAGTATAGTGGTTCTCAACGGGGGCGTTCCCGTTCAGTGAACAACGGGAGGCGTTGGAAGCAAGATTTTTGAAAGGGGGGCATTCAGGTGTTCACAAGTTTACACCAAAGATCCAGGCAAGACAAGATTAAACATGTAATTACTTGCGAAATAATTGCCTACCACATTCTAAAATCTGCCAGTGTAATGCGACATGTAAGCTATGTATCGTTTCTTTTGCAACGACTATTTTTCCAGTCTCAAGCAAGCTCAGATTTTCAAATGGATAAAGAAAAAAAACTGCCAAAATGTTTTTAAATGTTGGCTTTATTAAACTATGTTTTAAACATGTGAATAAGCAGTCTCATATGTCTATTTATTTTTAATATAGGCCTACTATTTATTAATTTATTGTTCTATTTGATTTAACATTTTTACATTTAACAGGAATATCAAACATCAAAAATAATCAAACATTTAACACAAAACAAGAGGTAAGGGACCTGGATAATGGATAAGGGGCGCTGGCCCAAAAAAGGTTGAGAACCACTGCTAAAAAAGTAGATAAAAAATTAAAAATAGGTATTAAAAAATAATTCTAAAAAGATTCAGTAACACTATTTTACAGTGTCAAAATAACACAGTAAAATAAAGTTACAGAATTATTTTTTTAATACTTTTATGAAGAGATACACTTACAAAGGGGTCCATTGGCTTTTTCTTGCACAGCTCCGTCAGTCCAGTGATAAGTGTTGGGCTTACATACCGGCTCAGGTAATATTTGGCAGCATCTCCCATAGGAATAGGTTCAATCACAGCTGAAATAGAAATCAGATTTTTATTATGCTTTCAAATATTGTTCATTAAACTCATTTGTTCAGAGTTAGGTTCACTCACAGTTGGGAAACATGAACCGGATCTCCTTCTCGGCCGCAGAGAAGGAATCACTGCCATGCACAGCATTGCGCAGGTCACACGTGCCCAGTCTAGCTCTCAGACTGATTGTGACATTCAGTGTTGATGTGCATTTCCCAGAAAGAGAGAGAGAAAAAAAATGAACTGTTACTTTGAAAACATGACACGTATGCATTTTGAATATAGACTTGTTGTAATGACAGAACTGAGATATGTGATTGATTTAGGCACTGCAATGAACATCAGCTTTGTAAATGATTAGACTGAAGTGCATAAAATCCACAAAACTATATATTTATTTGAACACAAAATGGTGCAACCGTGATAGTTGTCTCGACAGTACATGAGAATTTAGCTTCATAAGTCAGCCATTTTATTATTAAACCACCTGCATAGAGAGAAGATTTATTCAATGACATTCATTACCAGTCAGGATGTGTCTCTCTAGCCTTTATGCTGCTGACTGGTCCCATTATGGCTTTCCAGGTGGCAATAGCCTGGTGTCGGGCCAGTGCTAGAGCAACCACTGGTCCGGAGCTCATGAAGGCGGTCAGATGGGGAAAATACAGCTTCCCATAATGCTCAGCATAGAAATCACTGCATTGCTCTGGACTCAGTTGAAGCCGCCTTTTCTGTAAAATGAGAAACAAGAATGCAAATCTGGCTAAACTAAATCATTGGCCACAAAATGAGCTGTTAGTTAAAGGGATAGTTCACCCAAAAATGAAAATTCTGTCAGTAATCACTCACCCTCATGTTGTTCCAACCCCGTAAGACTTTCGTTCATCTTCGGAACACAAATTAAGATATTTTTTATTAATCTGAGAGCTGTCTCACTCCTCCATAGGCTACTATGTAATTGAAACTTTGAAACCGGCCCAGAAAGTTAGTAAAGATAATGTTTAAAATAGTCCAAGTGACTACAGTGGCTCAACCTTAAAGGGATATTTCACCGCTGGAAAGATGAATGTGTATTTAAATTGGGTCATTGATGTAGTAGAAATGTGAAATTATTTTAGAAGTTGGTGCCTTCTTAACTGAGAAAAGCCAGAAAATGTATTTTTGGCTCATGTTGATGAAAGACAACAACTCCCAGAATGCACTTGCTTCGCTGCCCTACGAGGCTGGCTGTAGTCTCTCGCCTCTGGCCAAAAAAGCCTCCGATGATGCAAAATGAAGATTTTTGCATCATCTGAGGTTTTTTTCCAGACACACAATACAGAAATCTCTCATCTCAGGGGGACATGAGGGAGGGAAGCAAGGTCATTTGAAAATGCTACCGGGTTTCTACTGATACAAAGCTTAATGCTAATCGGTGAAGTATCCCTTTAATTTTATCAAGCGACAAGAATACTTTTTGTGCACAAAAACAAACAAATTTAACGATGTACGTCAGAACGTAGGCTCACTATTAGCAGACGCTGGTCAATAGTGCGCCTACGTTGACGTACATCCCAGAAGCGCTGCACTGTTACACTACATGAACTCGCTCTGAGACCCACACAGAAGAAAATGAATAGTTGAATAAAGTAGTTAGTTTTTTTTTTTTTTTCACACAAAGAGTATTCTCGTCGCTTGATAAACTTGTGGTTGAGCCACTGTAGTCACTTGGACTATTTAAACATCGTCTTTACTAACTTTCTGGGCCGGCAAGTTTCAATGACAAGATAGAAGCCTATGGAGGAGTGAGACAGCTCTCAGAATCAGATTTTATGAAAAATATCTTAATTTGTGTTCCGAAGATTAACGAAGTCTTATGGGGTTGAAACAACATGAGGGTGATAATTACTTACAGAATTTTCATTTTTGGGTGAACTAACCCTTTAATAAAAGCGATAGTATAATTTCTGCTGTTGCTTAAAGGGATAGTTCACCCAAAAATAAAAAATTGTCATCATTTACTCACACTGAAGTTGTGCCAAACCTGTATGAGTTTATATTTTTCTGCTAAACAAGATATTTTAAAGAATTTTGGTAACCAAAAACTATCTTTTGTTTCTACTATGGATGTCAATGGCTACAGTCAACTGTCTGGTTACCCATATCCTTCAAAGTGTCTTTTGTGTTCAGCAGAAAAAAGAAACTTATACAGGTTTGGAACAACTTGAGGGAGTAACGTTAAGTAATTACATAATTTTCATTTTAGGGTGAACTATCAGTCTATAACTAGAGCTACATAATTTCATCAGCCTCTACCAATTAATGGCAGCAGACATCACGTGACTGTCTTGGGTTTACAAAAGAACAAAAATTTAGTGTTTGTGTTAAGTTACCAGAAAACATCTTGTGCATCATCACGTGAAGTATTTAGTACAAATGTGCAGTGCCTTTCCACTTAACGTTACGTAACTTACCTGCAGAATTGTAAATCCAGATTGAAGAATAATGTCCTCAATTTCGTCAGTTTTGTAGATGGCATCAGGTTTGATTATAGCCAAAGTTCTCTCCACGAAGATACGAGGTTCTGGCATCTGTTTTTGAGGACTGTCGCTGTCCATGACTTTAAAATCAGTTAACGTTAATTTGACAATTTTACTGAAATTTTTCACGGTTAAATTCGAAGTGGCTTTAATTGACAGGGAGGCATTTCTCAAATTATAAAGTACAAATAGTCTTAGTTACTAGAGTGCAAACACGTTTCTAACCTACAACATATAAAAATAGTTTATTTAATTCAGGCGTCTGTATCATGTCGCGTCCTCTGAGAAGAGTCGGGTTTGTTGGCCTTGTTGCTAGGTTGCAAAAATTAAATCTACATGCAGCAGTGCCATCTAGTGGCTGTACAATCCTATTTCAGTGACTCGCATGGTTACATTTCAGTTCTTAGTTTATTAAAAGGCAGAGAAATTAAAGTAAACAAAGTCAATTATAGCTCTTTTTAAAACTTTTTATTCAGGCATTAGAAAAGGCTTCTATCGGGTTCCAATGGTCACCTGCCACACTCTGATCAGGTTGTCAGTGTAGCCAGCAAATAGAGTCTGTGACGAGAAAAGAGAAAATAATTATTATCAGGCACTCTTTTAGAAGCACTATTGATTTAAAAGCATATTACTAATCCCCTCATATTTGCAGGACTGTCATCATAAGGTTTCAGATGTTAAAGTGATTGGGAATAATCAATGGGGAAGCTGGTCCAGCCAGAATTTACAGGCACCAAATCAGACACTGATGAAGTGCAAGACCAGGAACTCAATGTTGCTTTGAAAACCCACCTGTCCATCAGCAGACCAGGCCAGAGAAGTGCACTGAGGCGGCTCAGCCTTGCTGTTGGTGGTGATGATGTCCTGCCTCAGCTCATCAACAATGATCTTGCCCTCCAGATCCTGTTGAGACAATACAGTCAAGCTTTGCAACAGCAGAATGAAAGTGCCATTTCTGCTTAAGCCAATAGTTCTCAGAAACAGCCTCTTTATCATCATAGAAATACAGAAGGCGTTTAGAGTTTCATCACTGAACCCTGTGCTCTGATATAAACGGTTACTTTTAGTCACCATGAAATCAAAACTGATAATTCGTTTTTGATGGAACATTGCAGAATTATTATAAATGATTTATCTGTGCACATTTTTTTTTAAATGCACCTGCCCTCATAATCTTTTAAAGTTGGCATGAAATCAAAATTGACACCATTTAGTTTGAATCACTTGGAAATACGTCACAACACCCAAGTCGGATGCAACATTTCCAGTTCACGCGGACTTAATTCAAAATAACTGCCCCTTTCTCTTGCATCTCCTCTGAGGCGTTCACTGGCGTGAGGGCGGGGCAACCTGTCACTCACATCAGATCCACCAATAGCAAACCACAATCCAATCAAGTCCCAACTTACACTTTATTGTTCGAGAAAACATTTCACCTGGATATACGTCACAATATGGAAAAGACTATCACAAATTTTATTTCATGCCGACTTTAAAATATATTGAAGATAAAGCCCTTTACATTCAAAGGAAGTTTATTTTAGGTATACAGTCCATTGTACATTATATAATATGAATGAGAAGTGTGTATTCACATAAACTCACCCAGATCTTGATGCTGGGTCCAGTGGCAGCACACAGCCAGTAGCGGTTGGGGCTGAAGCAAAGGGCATTGATGGTGTCCCCACCATCCAGGGTGTAAAGGTGCTTGCCTTCATTCAGGTCCCATAGCATGGCCTGCCCATCCTGAAACATAAGGACAAACACAGTAAATACAGATTGAAAAGCTAACATATCTTCCTGATATCACAAATACTGTGTGTTCAGAAACAGCCTCTTGTCATCACATGAATTAAGATGGCGTTATGTAAGGTTTTCATCATCTCTTTAACACGCAACCCTCATGTCCAACCCATTAACTTCAGTAGTGATAACAGGAAAAAGTGAACAAATTACCTTTCCACCGGAGGCACACAGAGATCCATCAGGAGAAACGGTCACTGTGTTCAGGTATCCAGTGTGGCCAATGTGGTTGGTCTTCAGCTTGCAGTTAGCGAGATTCCAAACCTATAACAAACATGCATAAAACTGGTTACATTAGCAAATATTAAGCTGATTCATGCAAGCTATCCGTGGTTCACTTGCATGTTAATGGTTTCAATCCATTACCCATCATAATTGCAGGACTTGTCAACAGTGCCCAAGAGCTCAGACAATATTAATGTCGGTTTCTTTAATCACAGGGTAAAGTCATTACAAAAACACAGATCAACCATTCTAGTTTAAATTAAAATTCAACCATAGGTCTCACCTTGACCATTTTGTCCCATCCGCAGGACACAATAATGGGGTTGCTGCTATTGGGAGAGAAACGCACGCATGAAACCCACTCAGTGTGGCTGTCATCCTGTGGATGAAAGTCAAAATAAAGGGCCTCAGAACAGCACAAACTAATCTAAACATTTGGGTATTTGTAGTCAAATTTACGACATTTTAAAGATCTTTAAGACCTGCACAAATACAATTAAAATGGTGTGTCAACAGAACAAACCCATACAATCTCAAAATAAATCATGTATAAACAGGCTGGGGCACAAAATCAACTGCACAACAGGGTATCTGCATGCTTAAAACTCTCAACACAGGCTTTCCTGATAATGTTTCTTTAGCCAAGCATTCATAAAGCTTTTCAGAAATGTGTACTATTTTATCTGATGAAACCGTACAATATACATGATCATCTTTAGCCTAAAATGCTATGAACAGCAGCTACGCTAATTCTTTTTCTATAGATTACAGATTGCACCAGCTCCAGTTTGGATCCAGCCTTTGTGATGTTTTCAAGAGTCAATTGCGAAGGTTTCATATGCCGGGAACTTTGGATCAACACAAATTTGAAAGCAGAATTTTCATTTTAAAGTGGAGTATCCCTTTAAATATAGTATTTTATATTGTAATCATTACAAGCACAAGTTGTAATTGTTGCCAAACGTCACGTGTTGTGTTAGCTTAGCTGAATACATGGTTAACGAAACATATTATAGCTGTTTATTACTGCCATTGGACATTCATTTGATACTCATCTCTGCCTGATAACAGAATACTTCCTAAACTAACATTGAAACAAGCGTTTTCTGTAAAGTGGCTTTGAAACAATGTATTGTGCCTTGCTTTAAGTATACACATGTATTTAAAATTATGTACTAATATCAATATAGAGGATTTTGCTGATATGATGCGGTTAAAGAGGTTTTACTCAGGAATGTGCAGATTTCACATTCATTGAATTAAATCCACTTTTGCAGTTTAATAATCACATTCCTGGAGATTCCTGTAATTCTGTCCCCAAATTTAAGAGTTATACCACTTAAGATATGTAAGACTTATGACTTTAAATTTGATCAAGCTAAATTAAAGACATTAAGATTTTTTTAGGGACCTACAGGAACCTTGATGATGTGCAAAACTCCCGGTTAACTACTGCGACCTTACAGATGTCTACCTGGATGGTGTACTTGCAGACTCCCAGGGTGTTCCACAGCTTGATGGTCTTGTCTCTGGATCCAGACACGATCTGACGGTTGTCAGCAGAGAAGGCCACGCTCAGAACATCCTTGGTGTGTCCAACAAAACGGCGGGTTGTAGTGCCACTAGGTGAGACAAGGACAAATTCAGATCATTTTCACATCAAGTAGTCAATGTTGTGCACTACATGTGTTTTTAACCTGACACTCCAGATAGATAATGGCTATGGGATATTGGTAGTACGTTTATAGTAAGTTTATTGCCATTACAGCTTCACAAGTTATTTCATAGCAGATACAAATCCAGCATTCAACAAAATACAAGAGATGAAAACGTTTTATAAGAATCAACTTAGATAAGACTAATTTTGTACACAACTTAAATGTTCTGTGATAGTCATCACTTTGTGGTTTCATGAAATTAAAAATTGGGCAGACTAAAAATATATTTAGTCAAGTTTGTGCCACAATATTGAGATTTTGGTGCTTCTTCGCCCTCCAATAAATACCCACGAGTTACATTCTGACCTTATGATTGTTTTAAATTGTGAAAATGTTAACAGAAACCACAAATTAAATTGAAAAGAATGATTTTTTTGTGTGTGACTTTTCTAGTATTAATTTCTTAAAGTAAAAATAGGATATTTAATCAAGACACTATATAGATGCCTTTTAAATATTAGGATTGGGGTTCCTCATTTGAGGATGATAATATTTGGGGTCCATTAAAAAACCCACATTCTTTGGGTGATAAGAGTTAAGTTCAGAAACAGCCTCTTTTATCATCACAGTGAGACAGACGGCGTTTGAGTTTCATCACCACTTCTAAACCAATGGATGATAGATTTAGTGACTTCCCATGACAGCCCCTCCAAATACTCACGTTGTCAGATCCCACAGGCGCAGGGTGCTGTCCCAGGAGCCAGACAGGGCGAACTGACCATCGGATGAGATGACAACATCACTCACGAAGTGGGAATGGCCCTTCAGAGCACGCTGGGGGATGCCATAGTTGGTCTCATCACGGGTCAGCTTCCACATGATGATGGTCTTGTCTGCAAGATGGACAACAGAAGATTATTCACCATATCTTTGACTTAAGCTTACATTTGTTGCAGATTTTTGACATCTGGTGGCATACAAAACACACCAACTTTCACTAATGCTGCATTATGAACCATTCCGGAACCATAAACTAGGTTTTGATAGTGCAAATAACGGTTTACACAGAACTAGAGCAGAACGGACTTATTATGCAGGGTAATTTACAAGGGCTCATGTATTCGGATACTCATTTGGCTCAAGCGCGGCTCTTTGGACACTTACCCCGGGACGCGGACAGAATCATGTCGGGAAATTGGGGTGTTGTGGCGATTTGGGTGACCCATCCACTGTGACCCTTAAGGGTACCCCTTACCGTCATCTGCTCGGTCATTTTGGCGCAGGAAAGAATCACCTATAAAGGTGGATGGCGTTGGATTTTGTCGGAGGGCCAAATCCTCCCTATCTCTCGCAGTGTGGCAAGAGGAAAAGGACGCGGCACACCGGAAGCAAAACTCTTGAGGGTGAAGCGTCTTCTTCAGGTCGCGTTCTCGCATGTGAGAACAGCTTACTGCCATCTAGTGTGTGTGGATTACGGAGCACTTTAAACAACGATCGAGGCTGTCATATTTTAATAAATGTTAATAAAGTTCCCAAATCGTACGTAATAATTAAATAATTGCAATGTTTAGGGTGAATAAGGGGCAAGTTGCTAAAATGGTGTATGTAGAGAGGCCCTAATGGTAATTTCTTTAATATATGCATATTAAAGTGAACAAATGGTAACTAGTTAAATTATGCACAGTACAATAAAAATGCATTACATGCTCTTTACTATGAGCCTTTTTTGCTTGTAAATAGCAACTATATATATATATACAGTACAGGCCAAAAGTTTGGAAACATTACTATTTTTAATGTTTTTGAAAGAAGTTTCTTCTGCTCATCATTTATTTGATAAAAAATACAGAAAAAAAAATGTAATATTGTGATATATTATTACAATTTAAAATAATTGGTTTTCAATTTATTATACTTTAAATTATAATTTATTTCTGTGATGCAAAGCTGAATTTTCAGGATCATTACTCCAGTCTATCACATGATCCTTTAGAAATCATTCTAATATGATGATTCATTATCAAAGTTGGAAACAGTTCTGCTGCTTAATATTTTTTCATAACCTGTGGTACTTTTTTAGGATACTTTGATGAATAAAAAGTAAAAAAAGCAAAGAAAAAAAAAAGCAAATGTTTTAAAAATAGAAATCTTTTGTAACAACAATATACACTACTGGTCAGTAATTTGGGTTCAGTAATTTTTTTCTTTCTTTTTTTGAAATAAATCAATACTTTTATTCAGCAAGGATGTGTTAAATTGATAAAGTGATAGTAAAGAAGATTTATATTATTAGAAATTTTTTTTTTTTTTGAATAAATGCAGTTCTTTTTAACCTTTTATTCATCAAATATATTAGGCAGCAGAACTGTTTCCAACACTCATAATAAATCAGAATATTAGAATGATTTCTAAAGGATCATGTGATAGACTGGAGTAATGATCCTGAAAGTGCTTTGCATCACAGAAATAAAAATGATAATTTAAAGTATAATAAATTGAAAACCAATTATTTTAAATTGTAATAATATATCACAATATATTATAGGTACAGAATACCAAAAACTAGACTGAACCGGTTTAAATACTCCTTCGTACCAGTTTCCACCAAAATTTTAAATCAAAATCTAAATTAGAAGTTGTGTGATGATTTGTATGAGATAGGCCGGAGGTATGTGCAATAATCTTGTGTGCTGTACTTTTTATTAATTTTTAACCTTAGTTATCTATATTTGTGTATATGTAGTTGTGTATTATTTCTATTTTCTATGTGTATTTATTGTTTGTAAAGGCAGCAATGGCACTAAGCACTTTTGAGTCCACAACAAATTTCCCCCAGGGGACAATAAAAGTATAAAGTGAAAGTGAAGTGAATATTAAAAATGTTTCTGTATTTTTGAGCAGAAGAAACTTCTTTCAAAAACATTAAAAATAGTAATGTTTCCAAACTTTTGGCCTGTAAACACCCAATGTTGCTTTTTTCCCCACAATGTTGCAGAAACTAACTGGCCTTCTTAAAAACATAATAGTAGCATACTTGAAATTGTAATATGATATGAACCAAAAATAGAATATATATTTTGTTTGGAGCCAGGCCGTTTAATTTATGTCCCTAATAATTTTAAGGATTGTATATGCATAAAGCCTACTGGTTACATTAATATTGACCAGTGGGGCATCATTACAAGTTACTACATCAAGCTTTTTAGCTGACGTATAGGCCTGCTATAAAATATTAATTTATTTATAATAGAGATAGAAAATAGATGGAAGAAAACACCAATGACTAGGAACAAAGTAATTTCTCTAAATCAATTAAATAAATAAAGAAATTACATTGACAGAAAATAGGCCTGTATTGGTCTAACAAATAATATAATTTCATATGTTGATTAATTTTCGTTATTTTTATGGCACAACATCTCGTGAAATGTTAGATTTTTTCTCTTTCACTTGTTTCTCGCGCGCCCCTGACTACACGCACGCGCGCGCGCTCTCGATCCGATGGTGATGTAACGAACAGTTCTCGAACATTCCAGCTCGACGGACGCCATTTTGAACCTACAAACGACATCAGAGAAGACAGAGGAAGAACAAATTCGCCTTTTGTCGACGCAGGACTGCAATTATTTAGGTGACTTTCTTGAGCCAGGTAAGTTAAAGGATGATATTCATTATTTGATCGTTATTTCGCTCACACGATGTAGTTATTTCTTTAGAATAGATATGTTTTATTATCTAGAAGCGATAGCGATTACGTTAACGTTACTGACTCACTGTGCGTGTTTTGTTTGTCGTGCAGTGAGTGACGTTAAGTTATCCCAAAATACGTTTTATTGCGGTTTTAATTACTATTGTTTTTATTGTCTTACAATGTTTAGGCTCCTTCACGGAAATAATTTGCTTTAGGCAAAGACTTTGTTGACACGAGGTGTTTAGAACAAAGAATTTATAGGGCCACTGTTTCTGTGAATCGCGGCCTAACGTTATATCTGGCACGGAAATACAATATGCAAGTTATTGAATGTAAAAAGTAATTTATTTGTATTTTGTTCGTTTTATCAGATGAGACAATCGCAGAGAATGCGCTCTCCCTGGCTGAGAGAGGCGAGTCTGGAGGAGAGAATGGAGAACAGAAAAAGACGCAGACGAGACTCGCACAGCAGCGAGAGAGAGAATAAATACAGAAAAAATCACCATGTTCATCATCACCACAAGAGCAGCGAAGGGTGAGAATCAGGAACCTCACCAGAACACTCTCTGCATGCTCAGTATTTATTTTAAACTGTTTTTCAACAACAAATGGTATGAGAACATCTTATACCAATATTAAATGTCGAAACCATTTCCAGGAAGTTACTAATTTAAGGGGCGTCTGGTCTTTGGCCAGGGCCCATTGAGTCTTATGTGGACATATCTTGGCAGTGTGTAATACTGGTTTGACAGGTTTGCTGTTTTCTTGGAAGCTTCCTGGAAAACATTTGATGACATGACCTCAAGGTGGCAGTACCATCAGTTCAGACATGATTTTTCAGTGTCTCTGTTTTAGAAATAAGTTAATTACTTAGATCCATAATTTAATTTGGCATTACAGAAAACATTTGGAATTTGCCTTGATTGTCAACAAATCAGGGCCTCAACATTAGGGATATCTTCCATCAAATATTTCCACAACCACCACCACCACAAAAAAAAAAAAGAGATACCTTTAGGTGTAGCAATGTATTTGTATATGTGCTAAAAAGTTTGAATTTTTAATTATTATAATTTTTTAACCTGTTTAACATTTTCTTTACACAATTTTATTGAATTTATGAAGATACTTTGGCTAGAAAACAATAGCCATGTTGACTCTAATAGTGCTGTCAAATCGATTAATACGTTTAACATAAATATATGTGTATGTATGTATATATATATATATATATATATATATATATATATATATATATATATATATATATATGTTTGTGTGAGAGGGAGTCATATACACACACGCACATCATATATTTACAAACTTTAACCGAATCACGATTAATTGATTTGATAGCACTACTTTATTATCTTCAGCGCAATGTGAATCAGTCAGTACTCATTGAATTGTGTTGTATTAACTTAATGTTAATAGGCATTACCTTGAGACAAGGAGCTCAAATGAAAGACTGGAAACTAAAGAAAAGCGAGCTGTATTCAGAGACCACGAGGACGACAGCCGTGCTGCCTGTAAAGACAAGGAGAGAGACCGAGATCGAGACAGATCCAGGTGTCGCGAGAGAGACCGAGACTGGCACCATTACAGCAAATCCTCCGGGAACAGCAGGCGGAGCAGCCGGCACAGACACCGGCACCGTCGCTCGCACCATCACTCTGACTCGGTATGACCACTGTCTGTCTCCCATTGCCGTGGCAACTGTCTGCTTTCTGTGCTTTTCTTTCTTGTTATATGGATTGTGGGAGTTCCTCATTTCCAGTATTGTCTGAAGGAATGACAGGATGAATGTTGGTTGAAATTATTACGCTAATATTATGACATATAATAAGATTGAATGGGTTCTTACTCAAGATGTAATGTTAGTTTGAAATCCACAGCACATAAAATGTTTTTAAGGCACCTCATTCATGAAGGAGGAATAAAACTCTCAAATGTTTTTCAATGATAAATTGTTGTAATTGTCTACTTAATGGTCTGAGAAAGTATCTCATCTGAAAATATGTTGCCATTGTTTTTCTTCTGTAACACACACGATGTGGTGGGCCCTGTGTGTATCTCGCGGGCTGAATTTACGTTGGCTGCTCCCTGTGGCCGGGCCTGGCTGCTGCGGGTATCTGAATGGGCCGAATCACTTCCCCCCCCACTCGTGAATGAATGAATGGCGCGTTCTGGTCCCCCTCGATTCTCATGGGTTTATGGTGGTGATGATGATGATGGTGTTCCGAAACCCCAGAGGAGCCATCGCAGGAAAAGATCCAGGAGTATTGAGGATGATGAGGAAGGGCACCTGATCTATCACAGTGGAGACATGCTGAGAGCAAGATGTATAGAATACACACTTTTCTGTATCTCTTCTGTATCTTTTCATTTCTTTTTCACTGCTTATTTTCTGTTTTGGGGTCAGACTAATTTTACAAGCTAATTTTGGGGTCCTGATAAATGCAGTTGTGACAGAACAATTAGACTTATACAGATGTGTGTATCACCAGTCTAGTATTGTCTTATGTTCGTGGATTATTTATGCATTGCTTTTCTAATTTGAGTGGTCCAAAACGCAGCGAAATCTTTTGAAAGGGTTTGATTGTATTGTGTCTCTTTTTTAAATGTTTCTAACCATCTTTCTTTAAACCCGTAGATGAGATTGTGTGCACACTCGGAGAGGGAGCCTTTGGCAAAGTGGTGGAGTGCATTGATCATGAAAAGTAAGTCTTCCTGCCACATCTTGGCATGTTAAAATTCATTGCATTTGTTTCACGCCTGACCTACATTGATTACAATCAGTTCCAGTAAACTGGAAATAGTGTAAGATCTTTTTCCCCCCCTTTTTTTGTATTGTGACGTACACGTGACACACGTTAAAACAAACTCTATTAAAACAACCCTACTGTAGGTAAAAGTCATCTTTATTTTCTAAAACTCATGTAGGTTTTTAAGGCTCTTTTATAGTATTTTAATTTGTTACCATAAAAAGAACCAAGGAACCTGGCATGTACATTTGCTGGTGTTTTAACGCCATCCGAGTGAAACAGATTATTGAAATGGGGAAAAATATATGATGAGACCTGAAGGACAGACACGTGTCTCTGTCTCTCTCTCTCTCTCTCTCTCTCTCTCTCTCTCTCTCTCTCTCTCTCTCTCTCTCTCTCTCTCTCTCTCTCTCTCTCTCTCTCTCTCTCTCTCTCTCTCTCTCTATTTAGGCTTAAGTGCAAATCCACAGAGCCTCTGTACAAATCACCATGATAAACAGTCTTGTTATCTTTATTTAATTGACTTTCAATACACATGCACAAAGTGCAAAACAAGTAGGGCATAGCCTTAAAAAACAAAGAAAAACATGCAAGTATCGTTGTTGCATGCATTAGTACTGGAACTATTATTTAGTGTTTCATTATTATAGTTGGGTTAGGTGGCTTAGGTTTTATTGTGAATTTTATGTAAATTTGTTGTTTTGTATTTACTTATTTTAGTATACTTTAAACTTTTTTAATATATTGTTCAATTTATTGAGTTTAATAAAACGTAATAAAAAACTTAATAAAAAGGCACCGGTACTGTTTTAAAAGTATCGATTTGGCCCCGGTATCGTAAAAAAAGAAAAGAATGATAGATAGGGTTGTGACTTCTATCCATTTGTTGTTGATTGGATTGAGGCAGATCTGCGTGCGAGCTTGCAGTTGATTGCAAAGACCCGTTCACACCTATAACGATAACTGAATTGACGTCCACACCAGCAGGCGATATCGTTCTGTTTATTCTAAGCGGGCTGCAGTTTTGTCATCTGCTGCTATAAATGCTCGAGCTCTTTAAAGTCTGGTGGTTTCTGATTGGGGTGTAAAGAAAACATTCTGAAAGTGATTTCAACGATATTGTTTCTCTTTGCCATTATAGTTGTGGTTTGGACTCTGCTAATCTTTTATATTTAGAACTAAGTCTTTATTGTTATCATCCTTGGTGTGAACCTTGGGTTTTAAATGGACTCACTGATTGAAAAGTCTGGCACAGAATTTCACTGGCAGATCAAGTTATGACATTTTGAATTAAGAATTACAAGGACTGAAATTAAACACATGCATGGATAAATTGTTTACAATAAGATGAACAAAATAGATAAGGGGATTTTTCATTTTATGCCAACTTTAAATGTTAAGGGTTTCTTGAGAAATGCTTTGATTTACTGACCAAGATTTAATAAGTGATTGCACTTCTGTGGTTTCATGTGTTAATGATTTAACTGTATGTTGCTATTGCAGGGGAGGAGCTCGCATCGCGCTGAAGATCATTAAAAACATTGATCGCTATCGGGATGCAGCCATGTCTGAGGTTGAGGTGCTGGAGCAGATTAACTCACTTGACTGTGACCGACGATAGTAAGTGCCTGTGAAAGCAGATAAAAAGGAGCTCTCCAGTAATTTACACCTCTGTGATGCATGGCTGTAAAATCACACTTAATTTGTAATATGAAATTTGAAAATAAAGATGCCCAGACTACTTCACATCCACTTTTTCCTTTCTCTAGCGCTTGTGTGCGGATGTATGACTGGTTTGATCACCACGGGCACGTCTGCATTGCCTTTGAGCTGCTGGGCTTGAGCACGTATGATTTTCTGAAGGAAAATAGCTTTCAGCCCTTCTCTATCAACCACATCAGGCACATGGCCTACCAGATCATCAGAGCAGTCAGATGTGAGTCAAGGATCTCTTTTAATTTAATATTTTTCTGTGTTCTGGATGAAACTCTGATTTAATCTTTTGCTTTTCTTTGCTTCTTTGTGCTTCAGTTCTTCATAAGCATAAGCTGACACACACTGACCTGAAACCAGAGAACATCCTCTTTGTTAACTCAGAGTATGACATCAAGTACAATTCAAAAATGGTAAGGAGAGGCCCTGATCCCATTCAGACCAGTGTTATTTTAGTAGTAGTGTATACTATTTTAGTTTTTATAAATATTTTAATATTTCAATTTATTAATTAATAATTGTAGTATTAGTAATATACCCACGTTTTCACAGATAAGGCTTAAGCCTAGTCCCAGACTAAAATGCATGTTTGAGCTGTCTTGACTAAAATCAACTTTCACTGGTATATCTTAAAATATGTCGGTGCCATTGTTTTGTCTCAAGATGCACACCAGTAATGTTTTTATCTAAGGTACATTTATAAAAGCTAATTAAATGTCCTAATTGAACTAAAGCATAATCCTGGCTTAATCTAAACCCTGTTTGGGAAAACAGGTTGTTTTCTTTTCTATATAGATTTAATTTATTTCGGTTTAGTTTGTCATTATATTACAACTTAAATAAAAATGTAATAAAAATGTTTTTCAATTTCCTAAAACATTTGAAATGGTTTTAGTTTAAAAATGACGACTAATTCATGTTCTGCCACTATTTATTGTGCATTAATTAATAATGTTGTTTTGAATTGCAGAAGAGGGATGAGAGAACTCTGAAGAATCCTGACGTAAAAGTCGTTGATTTCGGGAATGCAACATACGAACACGAGCATCATACATCTGTGGTGTCCACACGACATTACCGAGCTCCAGAGGTTATTCTGGGTAAGCACTTATGGATGCATTGTTTTTATTCATACATATTCAGACACATTGAATAGCACACTTGCTGTGATTGCCATGTATTGTAAGTTCTAACAGAGATATCCGTCTGTTTCATACAGATCTGGGCTGGGGTCATTCCTGTGACGTGTGGAGTGTGGGATGCATTCTTATTGAGTATTATCTGGGATCGACTCTGTTTCAGGTCAGTGTCACTTGAGTTTCAAATAGTTAAATGGTGCTAATTTTGGGTGCATGCGACTTGTTGATTCGGCACTTATTTATTAGATTGTTTTTTTTTCTTTTTTAGACGCATGACAGTAAAGAGCATCTGGCCATGATGGAGCGAGTGCTGGGCCCCATACCTACCCACATGCTGCAAAAAACAAGGTAATGTTTCAGTGAAGTATTTAATTGCTGTGTTTTTGCAGGGTTTCTGGAAATATCTGGATTTTTAAAACTCTGAATTCAAATGTATCTAGTTATTCTCTTTAATGTAACAAGCAATGTTATTTTGTCAACTACAATTTGCTCTTAATGAGTGAAATCTATCATATTGCTGCTTTTGTTGTATCAAGATGGCAATTTTTCTCATTATGCAGAAAGACCAGGTATGTTCGTCATGATAAACT
The DNA here is from genome assembly GCF_965113295.1 of Leuciscus leuciscus. Lineage (NCBI taxonomy): Eukaryota > Metazoa > Chordata > Actinopteri > Cypriniformes > Leuciscidae > Leuciscus > Leuciscus leuciscus. Next base: position 8,424,887 of record NC_138732.1, read on the forward strand.
GGACTGGGAGATTCACAGCTCCATGGGACATTACGTCAGGAAGCAGTGCAAGCCGCTGAGAGTGAGTTTATCATTAAAGTTTATTTTATTTTATTTTATCAAATTAGTTTTTGGTCAGTTTAAGTTTTGTATTTGCTTTAAGCCATTAAGGCACGTAGTAACAAACAACTTTTGTATTGCTTCTGACTTTTTATTAATAATTGTTTCTTGCAGCAATACTTGGTCTCCAGTAGCTCTGAGCACAAGCAGCTGTTTGATCTCATACAGAGGATGCTTGAATATGATGTCACAAAGAGGATTACCTTGGATGAAGCCATCAAACACCCTTTTTTCGATTGCATCAAGAAGAACAAGAAATAATGGATTTTTTTAATTTATTTTTTGCTGTAGTTCCTCTCTGAGAGAGGCCAATTCAGTTGACTGTATCAGTCCTCTGTATAGATCATACACTGCTCTCTTCTCATTTTTCATGTTTATTCTGTGACCTCTTGCTCTTGAGTTCCACACTGATTTGTATCTGAATCACATGATTGAGGATAATGTATAACTGTAAAGCGGATGGGGTTTAGGGTATTAGGTGTGTAGTATGATTGTCAGATTTGTTAGCATTATCAATATGAACCTACCTAGTGATATTTGTAAATGTCTTTTCAGTTGTTTTGTTTCACTTGATTTTTAAATAAAAGCAGTTCCTGATCTGATTCATTTGTCTCATGGCGGTGTAATGTTTTCATGCGGTCAGTGGGTGGCGGTAGATCGCAACTCTAAACCTTCAAATTTCAAGTAGTACTGAGTATTGGCATTTATGGGCCTGTGATTTAGAAAAGTAATGGTAGATCTGATCCACCTTAGGACAGTCAAAACATGGTCTGAGTAGTTTTATTTATTTGTATTACTATATATATATATATATATATATATATATATACACACACACACGCACATATATACATATATGTGACCCTGGATCACAAAACCAGTCATAAGTCGCACGGGTATATTTGTAGCTAGAAGCCAGCAATAGGCTACATTGTATGGGTCAAAATGATCGATTTTTCTTTTATGCCAAAAATCATTAGGATATTAAGTAAAGATCATGTTCCATGAAGATATTTTGTCATTTTCCTACCGTAAATATACAAGACATTTATTTAGGTGAGTGAATACAACTTTAAAGGCGATTTTCTCAATGTTTCGATTTTTTAATTTTTTTTTCACTTTTAGATTCCAGAATTTCAAATAGTTGTATCTTGGCCAAATATTGTCCTATATCCTAACAAACCATGCATCAGTGGAAATATTATTTATTCAGCTTTCATTTATAAATCTCAGTTTCAAAAAACTGACCCATGTGACTGGTTTTGTCGTCCAGGGAGACACACACACACACACACACACACACACACACAAACTGGATTTCAAACATTTTACTATGCACAAAAGTTGCAGAAATGAGGAGGAAACCACTTTTATAGTCATCGGAAGAAAACATTAACAAAACACACATTTTCACAATGGTCGATTCTAGATTAATTTTACGTATCACAAATAAATATCATTAAAAAAAAAAAGTTTAAAAACGGTGGAAAGTTTGAATGACTACTAGAATAACCTCAACGGAATACCCGAGAAATGAATTAAAAAATATATATTTTAAAAAGTATCTTCTCGAAATATTGTTTAATTCTTGTATTATACAGCTGCTTCTGGACGCTCTGGTTATTCCAGCACCTTGTTTCACGCTCTGCACACACACACACACACACACACACACACACACACACACACACACCACGCTGAATGTCAGGGGGATGCATGCATGTGGCAGTGCTCAATACCTAATGAGCACCCTACCTAGATAGCACTCTTATGCGTCACAGGCACGCGCAAACTTTTTTTACTAGTTTTGAAACACAGCCATGCTGTTCAAAGCCCCGCGTTCTGTCCAGCGCTGCTCAGTCTGACAGCCACATCTCATCGATCAAGAGCTGATCGATACTTGAGTGATCTAACCATCGGAATCTAATCGGAGACTTTACAAAATGGATACATCTTCTGCGGAAAGAAATACAGAAAGCAAACAGAATGCTGGGAAACCGCTTTATCTGCGCTATTTAGTGTCTTTCCCTACCATAGTGTGTTTAGTGATATCGCTGAGTTCAATAGCGGTGTGTTTTCTCATGACTTTTAAAACGCATCAGATGGAGAGCAGGCTGCGCGCGCTGGAGATAAAGATGAGTGACATCTGTCAAGAATCATCTGTGGACGTCTCCGTTTCACAGGAACTGCGGGAATCTATTGACACACTCTTACAAGAGGCAAGCATTTTATCCTTTATAAAAGAACGCTGCAACATCATCCAAAATGTTTCTTTTACTGTTTCACATGTTTCTGATGCATTTTGATTTTGTCCAATTTAATTTAAATCACAGCTAGCTATAAATTAGTCGAAGTTATTATTAGTTATTTTTAATAAGCTACTCTTCAGTTTATCTATCTATCTATCTATCTATCTATCTATCTATCTATCTATCTATCTATCTATCTATCTATCTATCTATCTATCTATCTATCTATCTATCTATCCATCGATCTATCTGCACGTGCTGCAACGTGCGTTTATGTGGTTAAAACAATGTTTATTTGAATGGCAAATTATTAGTAAATATTATAAATAGGCTATATTCTGCTATATTCTTTTACTCTGCTCTTTCATGTTTCTTGTGTCATTTATGTTGATTTAATTTGTTCGGATTAAATCACAACTTATAATAATTCATTATTAAAACTAAAGTCATAATTATTCCCATTAACAAATTTGGCAATTTTATTGAAACCTGTTTAACTTGGCAAATTAACACATTTTTCACAAGTTTTGAATATTATTATAATTTTTTATTAATGAATTAAATTAGCAAAAACCAACGTGTAGGACCACTGACACTGAAAGGGTCTTTTCAATATTCAGATTACCGCTCAATCAATATGGATTTTATTAATGACCGATTCTTAAGATGTTACTCAAAATTTCCTCCATGTTGTGTTTGACAGAGACTGAATGAAGCAATGCCGAAATTGCGTGTGGCGAGAGACGTGACACAAGACTGCAACTGTCCTCCAGGTACGTCCATGTCCATCAATCTCTTCTGACAGTCCTGTTCACGGGAACACGGGAACATCACTCTGGGATGAAACCTAATAGAAATTGTGCTAAATTTATCAATGGCTTGTTCAGTGATTGAAAAGCTGTGATGTGGATGAAAGGAGGGTAGATCGGTTGTAGATGGAAAGATTGGATTACTGAAACAATTGTGCAGGTTTCGGTAACTTTGAGATTTGTATATCAGATTTAGCATTTAGCAACCAAAGCGTTTTGTACAATGATGCTAAACTTTAAAGACAATTGACTTCCTACACTCTTAAAATAAAGGTTATTTATTGGCATTCCATGAAGAACCTTTAGCATGTAACCTTTACTTTGATCAAAAGGTTCTTTAGACTTTTAAAATGTCCTTTAAACTAAGAAAACATGGTTCTTTAAGGAGCTGGTCATTGTAAGATTTTTTTCAAATTAATATTTAAAGTAATAAATCGAGATTAAAAGTAATAAATTAAGTTATTTAAAATAGCATAACAAAGTAATGTTATGCTATTTTAAAGGTTCCTTATTGTGTTCTGGAGGTCTCACAACAGGTTTACATTACATCTAAGGTCAAAAAACACTTTCATTTTCTCATAATATACACTATGCATCACCTCATTTCTCAAAGAGTCTGAAAACGGTTCGTTCGAAGATTCAGTCTCTCTAAACCCCTCCTTTCCGAGAGCCTACTCTGCTCTGATTGGTCAGATGGCCCAGTTTGTTGTGATTATCTACTCTGCTCTGATTGGTCAGATGGCCCAGTCTGTTTTGATTGGTCTACTCTGCTCTGATTGGTCAGATGGCCCAGTCTGTTGTGATTGGTCTACTCTGCTCTGATTGGTCAGACGGCCCAGTCTGTTGTGATTATATACTCTGCTCTGATTGGTCAGATGGCCCAGTCTGTTGTGATTCGTCTACTCTGCTCTGATTGGTCAGACGGCCCAGTCTGTTGTGATTGGTCTACTCTGCTCTGATTGGTCAGACGGCCCAGTCTGTTGAGATTATCTACTCTGCTCTGATAGGTCAGCTGGCCCAATCTGTTGTGATTGGTCTACTGCTTACAGCGTGTTAGAAACGAAACGCACATTACCATACCCGAATTTCATCACAATGGCATCGCTGTTTCTGTATCAATTCCAGCATGAGTCCTCATCCTTTGCATGCAAAGTGGAAAACGCCGCAGCGCAGAAAACAGCTTCTTCTCAACATGACAAAAACACGATCCAAACTCTTCCAGTCTCAGCTACAACTACATTGTTTGAGGGTCAAAGTAGGCGTTGTTCGCGGGCAGCCAATGAAGACCACAGGCTGGCATTATGCAAATTAGTTATTGTTTATAGGTATGTAACAGGAAGTGGAACTGGAATCGTAATGCATTTGTAGTGTGATTTGATCTTTAAAAATGTGCAGACCAAACAGCTATATTACACACTGCATTAAAATAAAATTTTCGATAAACCTTTAATGGGGCACTTTAATAATATGTTAAGAAGTCATAGAGTCCTATAGTTTTTTTATTAGGGGCCTGTATTTTATGATATTGTTGATTGTACATTATATCTTACGTATATGGAGTCAGGACGTCAAACCAGCCGTAAAAAATGAATGCGTTTGGCATACATGCAGTGTTTTCACTTAAGGCAGTTACAAATAGTCACTATGATTATAGATCAGAGCATTTTATACAGCTATGTGCATTTGTAATTGTGATTTTAAATACAGAGCTGTTGTGTATTGATGAATTGGAGGTTGCGGTGAGTTTTTTTTGGGGGCTCCTCTGTCACAAAATGAGGTTGTTAAACATGGGGTTGGTGGTAACTCGAGTTTGGGTGCGTTGAGAAACCTTGAGGAATTGCTGTCGGTCTTTTTCTTTTTCACAATCACTCTTTACATCGAGTCACAGAGCTTATAAAAATCCAGCGTTTCTATAAATGTATGCAGGTTCACATCTGAGGGGACATATCGATGTCGCAGGACAAGAGGGAGGTCATAAGCATCTGTTTATAGGTTCTGAGTGTGTGTGTGAAGGGGCCCCAAGTATGTGTCTGTGTGAGTGTGTGTTTCTGTTTGTTTGTGTGGGTAGTGCCGCAGAAGGCCCAACAGAGGCACCGAACTGTAAGGTGAGACCCTTTCATTTTAGAAGCAATGGTTGCCACCTGAAACCTGAAGCGTGTTGAGCGGTCCTGGCAGGCAGGATCAGAGGAGAAGTATTTCTGTCTCCACAACAGACCTGAGCTCAAAGGTCTCGCCACTGGGCAGGTTACAGTGTGTCGCCCCCTACAGGAGCTGCTTGGAATGACACTGATGAGAGGATATCATTAATATATTAATATGTTTCATAGAATATATAGTTCAAGCTCAGTCTGCTATAATTTGGAGAATGCTATAATTCTTTCAACCTATACCTTATCTTATCGTTTTATTATTATTATTATTAATTTAAGGCTTTTTGCCCTTTTTTTGATTGATTGCGAAAGCCTTTTGCAATCCATACCCTTAAAAGTTTAATTGCAAAATAAAAACAATTTGGCTTAAACATTTTTTTTTTAAGAAAAATATAATCAAACCTCAGTCTGCTATAATTTAAAGACATTTTCCCCACTTTTGAACCTTTTTTTAAACATATTTTTACTATTATTGAACACACCCTTAAAAAAATATAGAAAAAATGTGAAAGTATTGAACATTCACCACAAGTTTACCAGAACTAGAAATGCACTAAGCGTTGCAGAAGGTCCCTGTCATGTCTTTATTTTCCTGCCTTCCTTCTTAACCACAGAGCTTCTTTCATTTCTTCTTCCTCTCTTCATTTCCACTGCAGAGTTAGGTCTCCGTAATTACCCGTCGACTGAGATGGTTGTCCTCGCATGCTAAACGATTCCCCGTCTGTTATCACCCATTCCCACCAAACACCAGGCCCTGTTTGACAACGAGTTGTAACTCTCAATGAAAGCACGAGAGGTCTTTAACTCGGTCACATCTCATTTTTCAGGGTTGCGTGCTCTCCTTTGGTCTATTTAGTCCCTGGAAAGGGTGGACAAGGTCAATGGACACATTTATCTCCTTTCCCAGATTCATTGCCCTAAGGATTTATTGTCTTTCGTCACCTTTTTTGAAAGTCGTCACCGTGCAGCATGCCCAGGTCTATTCAGGAAACATCTGAGCTATAGGTGTGGTGTGTGTTTTGTAGTGATTGACTGAAGCCAGGTGTCTCTTCGTCTTGTTTACTGTCCATTTCATTTAAAGAAATGCTGATTAATTGTCTCATTTTAGCACACAGGATTATCAGTGTCCAATTTGTTGTGTATAGCGTTCCTGTTGCTCAAACAGTACCACATTGCATCAGAAACGCCAAGCTCATGGGTTCAATTCCCAGGGAATGCTTGAATTGATCAAATGTGAATGTAAGTCGCTTTGGATAATGCATCTGCAGAATGCATGAATGTGGTCCAGGTTTGACCTAGTCTGAGCCTCAGAAGTCATGGCCATGGACCACACACTGGCCATCTGATGCATGTTGCATGTAGCTCAAACAGTAGAGCGTTGGCGCTTGCAACCTCAAATTCATGGGTTCAATTCCCAGGGAAAGCAAGAACTGATAAGAATGTAAATGTGTACCTTGAAATGCAATGCAAGTCGCTTTGGATAAAAGCATCTGCCAGATGCATACATTTAAGTGTAAATGTAAATTTAATGTTGCACAGAAAAAATGGCAAGCAATTCATTTCTTGATCTGACAGCTTATAGCCTGATTTGATGGCTGGATTCTGATTGATGGTTCATAACAGCTCAACTAGCAGAGAATAATGCCAGCAATACCAAGTTTGAAGTTTGATTCTCATGGAGCACATTAATAGCATTACTGATAAAATATATACCCAGAATGAACTGTAAGTGACTTTGGATAAAAATGTCTGTGATACTTTCTTTTGTCTCAGACTTTTTTTTTTTTTGAGGCCCAGCGAGTAAACTAGATATCCAATAGCAGAAGGGCATTGTTTGCTGAATTTTTTATTTTTTATTTTTTTAAACAGTGGTCTATTGTTGTCTATTCCCAATAGAGTGGTGCTGGGATGACGTCAAAACCTGTAAGACTAATTCGCCACTGGTTTCTCTTGAGATTTTCCTATGGGTTTTTAATAATAGGGAATTTATGAGTAAAATAGAGCCTGTGGCAAACATAACTCGATGAATGCTTGAACTGAAACTGCACACACTCACACCCCAAACATTCTAAAAGTTACTTATTAGAAACATAATTTTTTTAAAAAAGGAAAAATGACCGCTTCAAAATTAACGTTTTTGATATGGGTTTGGATAATTTATGTTGTAGAGCAAAACATTCAAGTGTTGTCAAGTTGTCTACCACAGAACTGATTTTGCTCATAAATTGGAAAAGCCATAGGAAAATCTCGAGGGAACCAGTGGCAAATCAGTCTTCCTGGTTTTGACGTCATCCCTGCACCGCTCCATAAACCAGCCCCTAAACGGCACATTAAAAAAGGTCAATTATGGTTGATCACTTTGCATGTTTTTATTTCAAAAAAATTTGATTAAACTAGACCTTGTGCTTCACTGTTGTCCAGCATGCAAACTTGGGAGACTGGAAACTCAAGCTGATGTGTAGGCTTTGCATTTCGTTGCATTTGAAAGTTCAAGTTTAGTGAACTCAGACCCGCTTTCGCATGCTCAAAGTCTAGTGTGACTGCAGCCAACAGTGGACAGACAGTGTGGCCTGGATAACCTGCGGCATGACCCAGACTTTATGCCCATAACCACACAGTTTTATCAGACACATCAAAGGCACAGCTATTGGAAATCTATGGGCTCATCTCATTTGAAACAACAGTAAGATGTAGCGTTTCATATTTCATTCCACTTGCACGCCTGCTAGAGATTACAATATTAAACACCAGTGAATAATTGATCTCCGACTTGTTAATGACTGCAAGTGGTATTAACATACAAAAGGTGTCGGAAAGGCTTAATCTGGATGGGTTTTTAGAAGCGCTCGGAAATCAGAGAGGGTTTTGGGTGTGGCGGTGGGATCTGATGGACTCAGCACTGTATTTACTTTCATCCCTCCAAAAGGTCCGGCTTAAAATATCCGGCCGGGGCATGTGCATATGTGTAATATCTCACTAGGAAGTGGTGCAATTAGATACGCTGCCCACGGCTGTGCAAAAGAGATGGGACATGCAACTAAGAATTAGGACTTTGCTTCAGTTGTCTATCAGTTGTGCACTTGTGTTTTGGGTTGCACTACAAAGGGCCTGAGCTCAGTATAGGTGGCATGACGGGCCCCCAACCAGACCGATCTCCATGGCCTGCCTCAATGTTCACCTTCGCTTGTCTCTCAACAGGAATCTTATTAAAGTTTGCTTTGCAAAACCACACTCTGTGCATTCTTCCCTCTGAAAAATAAACAGCTCACAAGCCTGTTGGCGTAAAGCGGTGGTCTTAAACAGAGTCCGAGTACTTCAACCGTAGTGACCCTGACCGCTTATAAAACATTTCTAGCTATCGGTTCACAGGGCCAGGGGGTGCGCTTAGATTTACGGTTTAAAAACAACACGAAACTCTGTTTCAAATGTGGTTCACATCTTTAATGTGACATATTTTCACTTGAAAACAATTTCCAAATATGTAAATAATGCAGAGCTTACACTGTAAGATGATAAATAAAATGAGCAACATTCAAAAGAAAGTAAATATATTGTAAAAATGTTTTGCTTTTTGTGGGAACATCCAAAAGAAAAAGCTGAAATATTATTAATTTTTACACCCTGACTACATTTGGTTACACAAAACAGTCATTTTTGAGGGTCACACTTTAACTTTTTACAATGTAGAGTACATTTTCATTATATTTTGCCTTTAAAAAATGAACAAATACACATTTATCAAACTTTAAAAAAAATGTTTTTAACTGAGGACTGATTGGTTGATTTAGATAAAATTGCATGTGATGTTTTGTTGCCTGTAAGTGTCATTTGGACTGAACAAATAATAGTGAACAAGAAATATTATCTCCATACATCTTGCCATTCTTGCCTTTAGGCTTGTACTGTACAAGAAGTTCGTCTTTGGTACGGAGGAGATTTGCAGCGTGACATCCCAAACAGTCTCTCAGCATAGCTTGCAGTATTAACTAAAATAGAAAGTCTTGCTAACCCTCATGCGCACGATGACCTTTACCGTCCCTGGGGTTCATTGCTGATGATAATGGGGCGAATTTATTAAAGCATGTATCATCTCACTTTTTAAGACGCAACAAAGACAGCATGGAAAATTAATCTCAAACAACACCGTTGAGGTCTTTGACTGTGTAGCTTTGCTACATCTACTATGAAATCATTTATTAAAGCACACATTGATAGGTTTCACTAATAGCATTTTAAATAATTGTTGAAAATGATTTCAGTCTGATCAGATGTGTGACCACGTGTGGGCCGCATTCCAGAATTATATCCCCCCGTGTGAAGTCTGACAGGGCTCTTACTGTAGGTCACAAAATTCCAAGGTGTTGCTGGGAACGAGAGGCGCGGGTGGGGGAATGGAAGTGATTATATTGTGTTAAATTTCATTATTGAGAGTTACAGGTGACATGGAAAGTTGCCATTAAATTTAACGAGGGAGAGCGTGAAAAACGGTTAACACTTTACGCTTGTGTGCATCAGTTGCTTTGAGAGGCTTACCACCTTCACACAATGGATTCTCCTTGAAATCCCCCACCTTGAACCAGATCTAGAGACCATCAGATCTGCATCTGTATTCAGCCACATGTTGTGCACTTATAGGCCTGTCACGATTAGGACATTTGGCTGATCTAGGCCTTTAATCCTGCTCCTGGAAGCCCAATCTCCTGCATATTTTATTTCCGACCTGCTTCAGCTCACCTGCCTGTGATTTTTCAGGCAATCCTATAGACATTGATGAGCTGGTTCAGGTGTGTTTGATTAGGGTTGTAGCCAAACTCTACAGGACAGAGGGTCCCTAGGAGCAGGGTTGAAGACTAAGGGTACGTTTACGCAACAACGATGTACAAAAAATGGAATTTGTTTTCTTCGCTTTTTTCGCGTACATATTGTCGGTACGGTCTCCGTTCACACGAATCCGCAAAAACAACTAAACATATGTATATGGTACCAATATTATGGTGCCAAGCCAGTAGTTGGCGATGACACTTTGTAAAGAAACACTATGCGCATGACGTCACCGATTTCCAAAATCCTTGTTTTGTTTTTTTGTTCACGCTGAGTTAGCTGTATCGTTTTCAAAAACTTGCATTTTCAGGCCACCAAAATGCCATTGCTGTGTAAATGAATGTCCAAAACACATAAAAAGGTTTCCATTTTTAGTTGAAAACGGTGTTGTGTAAATGGCCCCTAAGAAATAATTGTGATTATGATGATTTATTGTCAGTTATAGTGTTTTGATGATTAATTTACCTCTTAAATAATTGCTTAATTTATTAAATGTCAGAAATCACTAACTTTCTCGAGTAATCTTTCTGGATTAGACTATAGAGATGGGCGATATGGCCAGAAACCACAATGTGTTTTTCATATTGTTTGATATTGATATTTTTCTCTATATATACATTTAATACAATTAATGGAGAAGGAAATGTATGTTTGATAGACCTCAAGAATGAGTGCAAACATAAAGTAGGGCAAGATGTCTTTTTATTAGAAATTCAATAAGTATTATACTCTGTCTTTGTCAGTCTGCTGTCACAGCGTGAAGGACACATGCGAAACCTAAGAACTTATCACTCTCTTTTAATGAACAAAATACATAAAACATGCCACAGGACTTCAGGTTCATGTTTCTGATTTTGCTCTTATCCAACAATCACACACACCTTTCTCTCCTGGTCTAAATCTCTCCTGGAGATGTTCTCGCACTACTAAAATCATGTTTAAAATATCAGAACTTAATTTACTCTGCATTTAAATTCCAAACCCTGCAGCTGTTTGGCATTTGTCCCCATACGGATCCTATCCCATATGAATTCAATACTGAACGCAATTCTGTTTCCAGAATTGGAAAGCCCAACTGCTTGCGTTGTAGCAATCTTTAAGCTTTAATCTTTCAAAAAATCAATCAAGAATTTAACTTGGTGGATGATTAAATGGGCAAAAACGTCTCTTATAGACATCCCATTCACACAGAACACATTTTTGTCACTAAAAACAAGAGATACATGTAAACGGGCCGACCCTCAAAATCTAGAGACATTTTTTAATGCCATGTCATGCGCGAGAACAAGTCAAACGCATCCATCTAGCTCATGTTTACATAGAAAAACAATGGAAAAGCAGCACATTGGAATTCAAAAACGTGTTCTGTATGTGAAAATATTATTAAGACTTTTGACTTTTTGCATAGCAACACCCTGGAAACCACCCACAACATCCTAGAACCAGGGTTAAAAAATTTACACAAGCAGGCAAACACAACTTACATTTTCTTCAGAAAATGTACAAATTTGGTTGTGTTCGCCATTTCTCATTTGCTTAAATGTTTGTGAATGCGTTCCGTGGACCAAAACCCAAACTGAGCTGAAATATTACTGTTACATCTTTCTGTATCATTCAGACCATCCAGCCTAACAGTACCATTAAACATTAGTCCTCATTTAAACGAATTAATACCATATTTAAGACTCAGTTATACAGTCTGGAGATAAATGGCATTATTAGATCTTTTGAGTTATTTAAAGATAAACACAGACACGGTTTACAGTGAATTTTTTTTCCCTTTCGTTCCTGAAATCATTTAAGCCATTTGCGCTCTCCCTTGATATGCACTTTAAAGACTAGCAGAACTAGATTTTTTCCCCAACCGCATTTGAGGCCTTTTACTATTAAGTATCGATCTATCCTGTCAGTCCCTAACCACAGTCAAGTGAAGCGTTCTGTTGTAAACTTTCAGCGTAACCTCTAAAATCCCATTTGGCATCAGGAGCACTTCTATAACTTTCAGGTTGTAGCGTGGGCCGCATTGGACCTCTGCCTAAGTGAGAGTCTTTCAGCACCTGTTAAAAAAAGTTAGCGCTTGTCTTTCTTCTCAGTGTGTAAATGTGTGTTTGAGTCTGCATGCACGTATATGTGTGTGTGGCATTTTCTTCATAGCCTCAAAAAGCATAGAGAAAAATACATGTAAGCTATAAGTGAACTTGTAAGCTAATTAAGATTTATTTTGTGGTACAGAGCAAGATTTCCATACTTATTTTGTCAGGCAAACCCCTTTGAATATTGAAAAATATTTACTCAAAATACACCTTTGAGATTATATCTTAAATAATTTAACACATTCTCATTAATTATTAGCTTTTTATTACCTCACAGACCCCATGCAGTTCCTTTATGAAGCCACTTTTTTAATTTATTGCACTTTCAGAATTACCACTTTTGAAAGGACAGGCATGTGATAATAAATATTAAATAAATAAACAATACTTGTGTATTTCTTGTAAAAAGTGTAAAAAGTTAAAGTATTTAAACACAAGTATTTAAGTTAAATAAACAATACTTGAGTATTTCTTGTAAAAAGTGTAAAAAGTTGATTTGTTGCACATTTACTCTCTGTTGTTGCATTTTGAGAAAATGTGATAGATTAAAGAACGTAAAGTTAATTAATTACAGGTTGATAATTTCTCAAACAGAGGTTTTATCTTTAAACCACATCTATGTGATGCTGAATCGAATTATGGAAGAATATAATTTATTTAAACACGGGAAAGCCAGTTGATTACTGGTTTAAAATTCACCTCTTATGTACTTCATAGATCCAGATGTGTGTTGTAAGCGTTGTAAAACTCTTCCCTTATAGACAATTGAAAAGGACAGCAGGTATTAAAAAGTTAAAAGTTCAGTGCTTGCTTTTTCTGTTCAAGTGTATAAAATATATTGTTTTGCTTGGGAAATAGTTTTGCTAAATACTATGGGATGTATAATCTCTTTTATTACCTCTGTAAAACTGGGTTAGCTGAGTTTACAGCGAGGGGCTTCATGCTTTCAGGGCTTGTCATTAACTTGCCTTTTCTCAACACAACAGACATGAGTAAATCAAGTTCAGTAGCCCAAACAGATCCAATGAATGCTTTAATAGAGTCAGATGTTAAAGCATGCATTAAAAGGCTGTATAACCTCATAATATGTAGTATTGTTCTCAAACGTGTGATATAAATCAGACTAAACGAGACTAAAAGCAAATAGGTCTAAAACAAGAGCGAGCTAATGAGAGAGATATGCTATAGGTATGAAATGCAGCAGGGGAGCGAGCGTTTTAATCAAAACAACATTGCTAAAATCCTTCTTGCTGATATTGAGCCAAAAATCCATTTAAATGTGTTTTAATAGCAACGACTGGCTTCAATGAGCAATTACTGTGATTAGACCCTGCTGTTTCTCTGTAGATTGTCTCAAAGGCTCTTAAATGAGACTGGAATGATCATTAACGGTCGTGAGTTACAGTTAATGCAAACAAACTCCCAGTATTAGACAAAAAGGGACGAAAATATGTTTATTAAATAATCTATTAATTTAATTTTAAATTGGACTTATTTCTCAAAATAAATAAATTAATAAAACATTGTGACAATATGTGACCGTATGTTGAAAGGTAGGTAAGGCGCACGTCCTGATTTTGCAGATGCGTTCCTGGGTCAACATATACCCCTAAACCTAACCCTACCCATAAGTTAGAAAAAGATAGGAGAATAACACTGATGTAGAAGACCTAACCCTGGTTGTAAACCTAAACTTGACGAACTGTTAAAACTCGTTAACTGTTAAACTGTTCTCCAAGAACATGTTGCACTTGGTGAAATGAGGTTCTGCAGATATGCACTAGCAAATAAACAAAAGAATAAGCACATCACAATCCCAAACCAGTGTTATTTTTTAGATATTAATCATATTTTGAATATTTTTTATTTATTTTCGGTCTAAGTTTTAGTAATTTTGTAGTGTTTTTGTCTTTTTTTTTTTTTTTAGCTGCTTTTTTGGGTTAAAAATGATCCAAAATAAATTTTTGAGCAAGTACATAACCAGCCAGTGTTCAAAACCATCTGCTTGCCTTAGCTCGATTCAAAACGGTAAGCTTGTAATAATGTTTTTAATTCCAGTGGTACTGGTGGATTTCCGCGGGAAATTCGAGCATGTCTTTGCGCCATTACGTCACATCTGTACACATAAAGAAGGAGTCTCGGCTAGTAGGCTATGAGTATGAGAATGTTGGAGGTGGAGATTTATAGCCTTTTCTCACAGCACTTCATATAATTAAATTATATTATTTCTGGCGGATCCAGAAAGGTTCAAACAACAATCACCAGTGACAACTGGACATTCACCCGTTGTAAAACGCGAAAGACTTCGGAGAAAAAAAGAGACTGCAACCGGGCCCATGCGAAAACAAGGATATCGGAAGGGTATTAAATGTAGTCACGAAATGCTGATGTTGTTGGCATTAACAATTTGAGAACAAAGTATAATTTGCACGGTTTGACGTGATATGATAAGCGATCATTAGATTTAATCATCGCGATTTACTGCAATGCTTTTTTCCCCTTAGTTGGTCAGAACAAAAGTGGATGTTAGTTACTTGTTCAGATGACATTTTCCGGTGAAAATTCTTATGTTGGTCATACTTCCAAAAAGTAGAATCTGTGATTGCGAATGACAGGATCCACACCGGCGCGGTGACTAACAGCCGCACATTCTCCTCAAAACATTGGATTCATCCGCGCTGTGCCATGCCGAGGCACAACGCAAGTAAAGTTGATAATTCCGTGAATAACTGCAATTGCAGATTTCGAACAGAGATGGCGACAACGAGGAAAAACTATGGACTGCAGCTTTAAGTATATTTTTTATTCATTTTTATTTGAGTTATTTTAGTACATCAAGTTTAGTTAAAGGGTTAGTTCACCCAAAAATTAAAATTCTGTCAGTAATTACTCACCCTCATGTTGTTCCAACCGCGTAAGACCTTCGTTCATCTTCGGAACACAAATTAAGATATTTTTGATTAAATCTGAGAGCTGTCTCACTCCTCCATAGGCTTCTAAGACACTATAACTTGCTGGCCCAGAAAATGTATTAAAGACATCGTTAATATAGTCCAAGTGACTCCAGTGGCTCAATCTTAAGTTTATAAAGCGACGAGAATACTTTTTGTGCGCAAAAACAAACAAAAATAACGACTTTATTCCACTTTTCATTTCCTTCTCTCTGGGCCTCGAGTTTTTTCACATAGTGTTTAAGCGTAGCACGTCTGTGTTGCACGTCACACGTATCACACACATGACCAGCGTCACCCAATAGTAAGCCTACGTGGTGACGTGCAACACAGACGCGCTACGCTTAAACACTACGTGAAAAGACTCTAACTTTTTTTTTATACATTTTCTGGGCCAGCAAGTTATAGTGTCTTAGAAGCCTATGGAGGAGTGAGCCAGCTCTCAGATTTAATCAAAAATATCTTAATTTGTGTTCCGAAGATGAACGAAGGTCTTACGCGGTTGGAACAACATGAGGGTGAGTAATTACTGACAGAATTTTCATTTTTGGGTGAACTAACCCTTTAACAACCCTGTCCCAATCTCATGACATTCAAAAATGCTATGTGCTCTTCCAGGTTGAATTTGTCAAATGTGGAAAAAAATTTAAAACAGCAGGTCCCAACTACTCTATAGGCCTACGTTTTTCCAGATGTTGCCCATAGCTCTCTTTGTGTATTAGCTGAACATAGCTCTTAACCACACAATTTCTATAGTATGCAGTCAGCCAATATCCCTGAGTATTTGCGGTCCCAGAGTCCCCAGACTGTAAGGTTTAGATTGTGTATGTTTGGCAGCAAACTTTGTGGCAAACCACTGAAGAAAATGCATTAATTATTACATTTAACCTTGTGATACCTGCTGTGTGGTAGTGCAGAAGTAATCAAATGGTATTTGCTTTAACCCTCGTCTGTATGTTTCCTGCCGTAAGGTGTTTTGACCTTATAGAAGGTCATATGTTACTCTCTCTGGACTTCAGATGAGCTGTGGAGGATAATACTCTGTCAACTGATGGAGGGAAACAGAAAATGATCCCGTCCTGTGTGGCAGAATAATTGTCCAGTATATTTAGTAACTCTGCTATGCTGACAGATTGTCAGCTGTTGTCTGTCTAAGATTTATTTTGACTGTTTATTGGACACTCAGTTCAAGATATTTTAAGCCCATCGAAGACATCCAAAAAGTTTGAAAGTGCTTATTTCTTGTTCATTATGGGCATAATAATGGTGGCTTATTTTTGAACTTGCACTATCCAAAGATTTGGATACTTAAAATCTTAAAATCATGATCTTAAAAACCTTTTCTTTTGATCTCACAGCTTAACCCTCTGGTACTGTATCGGTCAAAAATGACAGATTTTTTTCTTTTTTTATTTCAATGAAATTATTGTAATATATTTTAGTTAGATAATGTTTTTTATTTAATATTTTCAAAAGAAATTTAGGGGATTTTATGGTACTAAATTATATTTATGCAGTAGTTATAATCCATTTATTCACTTTTAGAGCATGGACCTGAAAATGAAATTTCCAACAATAAATCTTTGAATGCTTTGGATCAGAGACTTAAGTTTGGTCTCTTTTTAAAAAGATGAAATTTGACAGATTATTGATGATTTAAAAAAAAAAAAGTTATAAAATCGTACATTTATTGTTATGAAAAATGCACAAAAATACCGTTTTCAATCTTTATATGAATTTTATATATATTTTCCAAAACATGTTTGACTCTAAAAGTGTGAGAAAATCAAAGCCATAAATCTAAACAAGTTGTGCTCCAAATTTGAGATTGATATCTCAAAAAATGAAACATTTCATTAAGATTTTGTTTGAGCGCAGCACCAAAAGTTTCCACTAAATGAAATTCGCCTCCTATTCATTTCTAATGCAGTAATTTTTTACTGCGATCAATAGTTCGACAATTTTTTTCAGGACCATTTAACCTTTTTGAATCATGTCCATGATTTTTTTTTTTTTTGTGTGTGTGCCAAAAGTGCCAAAATCTTGACCAAGTTTCGTACCATTCCGATGAAGTAAAAAAATTCAAAAAAACAAAATAGCAGAAATAGAGTTGTTTCGCTGGATGTGTTTGATTCACTAAAAAGTACTGGCTCATAAGAGTAATGTGATGACAGCATGGAGAATGTAGTACGTCCAGATTACTTTAATACTACACACACTCATACTATATAAAACATACTTTTTTATTCAAAATAGGTACCTACTCAAAGAGTATGTGTTTTCGGATGCATCCATTGACTAGAAGAACTGGCTCATAGGAGTCATTTGTTCGTGAATCAGATAGTCCGCTGTATGTTTCATTCACTAAAAAGGACCGGCTTATAAGGGTCATTTGTTTGTCAGTCAGACTACACTAGTTGCATATATATTAGATTAATATATTAGATACACATTTTTTCATTGACTAGAAGAACCGGCTCAAATAGTCATACGTTTGTGAATCAGAACATATTCGTCACGTCACATTTGTTTACACATGGACAACACAACAGAAAGACGCTTTTAATTACATAAACACAGACTGCAAAATCATATTCAGAAATATTATAGCGAAACAAAAGAGTATAGCTTTTGTTACTGTATATGTGTTTAAGAAGTGCGTAGGTGATATTTAGACCTCTGTGGTTCTTTGAAATGCAATATGATTTCTATTTGACTGGCGATGTATGTTTGCATAATATATTTTGATTGTTTACAATATTAAATTGTTTGTATGGTGTTATATACTTTCATAGAATAAAACTGGTGGATTTATGGTCTTCTGAAGGTTACGCTGGAACTTCATGCATCAGGATGACGGTGTTTATAATATGTCTCACACATGTCAGCATTGAACACATAGGTACCCTCAGGGCCTCCTGCAGGCCTCGCTGGACAATTAGACCAATGCAGGACCCCCTCCACTCCCCCCCGCACCCCTCCCCGACCCAACATCCCGCTGTCCTCACCCCCTCTCCGCTCTTTAAGGAGCAGACCTCCATCAGCGCACAGGCTGTATCAGATGACCTCATTACCCTGGCCTGTCCTCTAAGGATTCAGCTACTGCTAACTGTCCATCAGCAGTTCACCATTTACAGCCCCAATAGTTCTGCGTGTGGGACAGCGCTGGGTGATTGCTTAACGGCGCTGTGCACTGAACCAAACAATAAAACATGATGCTATTCATCCTTTTAGGATGTTTGCTTCTGGTCCTTTTGTGAGTGGCTCACTTTAAGAAAATGCAAACAGTTTGGAGTGAATTCATTAAACACTTGCAGTTGCTTCACTTTTGCATGTGGTATTTCAGAACAAAAACTTGTGTTATTTGCCAAGCACCCAAAATCCAGCTTACCCAAGAGCTGAATGTGCTGCATACAGGGCTCTATGCTTACATTTCTTTCCAGGAGCACTTATTAAAAAATTTTAGGAGCAGAGTCAAGTACGGGACAAGTTTTGCCTCCTTAAATTTATTTCCAGGGGCCCTTGGAGTTGATTTACCCCGACATTTTAACCTTTGTAGGGGCACTTTTTCAAACCAAAATAATCCATCTTTCATGTCAAATTCTTAAGTTTATATTTATTTAAATAATAAAATTTTATTCAAAGTTGTGAATATAGAAATATTAAATTATAAAAAATTATTGAAATACCATAAAAATTAAACTAAAAACATCAATAGGTGGCGACAAATCAAGTCTAATCAAAGACAAGTCTTTGTCACTGAATCATTTATTTAATAGTTTCATAAAGCCATATTATATCCTTTTTTAAACTATTGCTTTTTGTTTTCTTGTATAGGTTTTCATGCTTGAATGTTCAAAAAAACACATATTTTCCCCATATTTTACATCGGTGCAGCACCTCTTTTCCCAGTCTGTCAGTAATGCTCTGTTGTTTAGTTCCGGTCTCTATGAACGAAGCCCCTCTTTCTGAAAAGTGCAATGTGCTCTGATTGGTCGGCTGGGCTAGTGTGTTGTGATTGGTCAACTGCTTCGAGCGTGCTTTGGAAACATCACGCCTCTTACTATAACTGGGTTTCAACACACTACTAATGCTACTCAACCAGGCCCCGCCCATTCATTTATCGTATGTCTTGGGCGGGAATTATTTACGTTCAATCGAGGCATTTCAGAGAGTATCTACTGATATAGAGATTAACTCCCTTTGGAGTGACTTTGTGCTTTGTATCTTTCCAGACCTTTTTCACTTTCGAACAACATTACATACTAAAGAAAGTTGAAAACGTAAAAAAGCAAGGACTGATTCAAGGTAGCTTTTGTTTGCAACTTTAAGGTTTTAAAAGTTCATAATTCTGAAAATAAAAAAGTACTCACAGCATTAAAAAAAATCACAGAAAGTAAACAAAACATAGCTAGGTCCTGATCAATTGAATCCAGTTATCATTTATTATCTGGTTTTTGTAAAGTTTTGTGCATGCTTTAGCAAAGATGGCAGATTTCAAATCAAATAGTACATTTGGGGGGTCCTTCAACAGCCGAGAAACTGCCATTAAGATTGATACTGACGGATAACTTTCTCCAGGTATTATACAACCCTTTGTTGCTATCCAGCCAAACCTTGACTCCTTGTATGGAAGAAAGCAGGAAGAGCAGACGTCTATCCCGATCGGACCATGCAGTCTCCATTAAATAAATGGCAAACACAAAAAGCATAAAGAACTGACAGAAAGTGAGCAAATGGAAAAATGTGACAGACAGATCATACGGCACTTTAAATGATTCTTAAATCACTCATTGAAATGCCTAATTGATTTGACTTGTCATATAGAAACAGTTGGTGCAGATTTGAACATGCTTTTGGGCTTTCACTTAGATTCAGTATCTCTGTCTTTCATTTATGTGCCATATTTTCACAAGTGGTTGCCATGTGTCCGAGATCCAGAAATGTCATGCTAATGAATTCTGAATACACTGTTGAATTTTAACAATTAGTTTTTTTCTTCTTTGGATTGGAAAATCTTTGTTTTGATGGTTGATGACAACTACATTTTTACATTTCCTGAAGAAATTGTGCATCGTGCTTGTCAGGGTGTTCGGTATGCAGTTTCTGATGTTTTGTATGGTACGCATTGATTTAGCAAATTCAGATTAGTTTCTGATTCATTTGGGCAAATATATCTTTTAATCTTACATATAGTATAAATTCTCTCTCAGCTAATGCTGTAAATTGTATAGCAAACCTTTTAACTTGGTACATTACACAAATAATACATTGTAAAAGTTAACAAAAAGACCGAACCTATACGATTCAATTGCTATTTCTTTATCAGATATAATCAACACAACCAAAAAACAACTGAAGTAAACTTTAAATTGCATTTCTTGTCTAAAACAGTTAACAAAGTTGTATTGTAAAGTGTATATATCATAAAATCATTAACATTCTCGGATTCAGCAAATTCATTCAGTGAAGGACACATCAGACCAATTCAAATGGTAATGCTGAGTTTGTCAGTCCTTTCAAATGATTCATTAAAGGACAGGTTTATACGAGTCATTTGTTCCTGAATGGGATCCACTAAAATTGATTTTAAAGAGTAATTTGTTCATGAATTGGACTACACAGGTCATGCTGCATGTTATTCCGTTTAGCTTGCAAAGACAGTTCAGTAAAAGACTGTGTAAACTCTAGTAAATATGACTTATTTTTTTGGGTGGGCTATAGATTCAGCATTTTGTTTGGATTCAGTCTTGATTGACAGGTGCAGTCCAGTCCAGCTGGCCTGTGCTTATGTCATTGTCGGAATGTCAAGGTTACTCGGTTGCTCCTTGTTTGGACTATTTTAAATTGATTGTCAGGATTAAGACGCGTCTCGTTTCAACCACTGCAAACAAGAATCTCATTTTCTAATTTTAGCATTTAAAAGCTAGCATACATTTAGACACCTAGGGTTTCAGTTAAACTGGTTATAGCCATCTCACACTGACTGGTGCTGGAAATGCGTGTGGATCGTCACCTCCAGGGTCGGCGGGAACAGTCACGAAACGGATTATGGAGGTCTGAGACCCGACAGCCGTCAGTCCCTGAGGGAGATTAGAAAGATCCAAAGGTGGCGGCCCGGACAGGAATCTGACACAGCAGGGGAATGATGAGGGGGGTCTGTGCTGGTTGTCTCAGGATGAGATATTCGGAATTAACGTATGCGGTGACGTTATGAACGTCCTCCTCTTACTACTGGGTATCAAATCTTTGACTCCTTCTCTAGTGACTGACGGACAGAGTAGCACCTGATGGTAAATATATAAATGAGCTCAGTTTAGTATGCAGTGACCGTGGTTGATGACAGCTATAGTGGGATAAAAATATGTAAAGAACTCACCGGATTTAACACTGACTGTATGTAAAGAAAGAATAGACTGCCTTTTATGCTCATTTGATTTCTGATGCATACTAACATCCAACATGCTATTAGCATTAAATGCCAAGTTCTGTCATAAAACTTTTACATTGTTAACTACATGGCGAAAGCTGATTGGTTTCTGTCACATCTGCAGCCAATGAGCTTGCTCCTCAACATTTAAATGGCTGGTTCCTCTTGAAGCCCTCCACTTTTTTTCGATGACTAAATATCATATCCACCTCAGAGTTTTTTTTTGTTTTTTGGTTGGCTTGCATACTTTACACAATTATTTGTCTACTAAGTAATATGTCAGATGAAAACCAAAGAGCTTTGGGGTTTGAAATGCATGTTCCTCCAAAAACCGCAACCCTGTCGCCACCCACTCCGTCTTAAGATCTCTCAGATTACAACAGGCCAATCGTTAAGTTTCTCACAGCGAAAATGTTAATAAATGAAGCACTGGCAGTTTGTTAGTCATTTTTTTAAATAGCACTCTGTCTTTGTAACAGTTTGGTAAACCATTGAAGCATTTTTCTCATTTGAAGGACACATTTAAAGACTTGCCACAGGGCCAGATGTCATAAACAGTTGCTAAACTTTTATTCAGATTGATTTGATTTGGTCTGAGATTTCCATCCAACACCCTAATCACAAAATGAAATTATCAACTATTAGATTAGTTCTGCATGAACAGATTCTCAGGCGTTATGGGATTGCATTGAAGCTGTAACGGGACTATAAAATGCTCTCCAGGCCTTGTGAATCCACACGGACGGGTCGTTTTGACACTGATAAGCTCATACCGCACAGAGCGGCTCATCCTGTCTCCTCGCGTGTGACCAGAAAGCACTTGTAACATCCAGGAAAACAGTCTTTCATGATTAGTGCATTTAAAGGGTACCAAGGTAAGCGTGAGTGGGAGTGTTGTGTGATTCACTGCACGCACACACAGCTATGGTTATATTGAGATGTCTCTCTCTGAGAATCGCCACTTGGTGTGGTAGTTAGATAAAGAATGTGTGGAATGCTTGGACCCAAACACTCAGACCACCGAGCTACTCACAATAATGAACTTTACATTTGAATCTTTTTGTATCTTCATTAGTGATGCACCAAAATGTTTCTGAAGCCAAAAAGAAACTTTATTTATTTATTATTTAACTCTTTCCTCTCCAGCGTTTTTTGAACAAGTTGCCAGCCAGCGCCAGCATTTTTGATCATTTTCACAAGTTTCATGGAAATATCTGAACATGGAATTATATATCAAAAGAAAGAACAGAACTTTTGATAAAAAAAAAAAAAACATGCATTCTTTTTTTCATCAACATTTGAATGTTGGGTAAGTTTCATAAAAAAGCAACATTTTGAGCAAAAAGCTGAGAAAATCACATTTTTGTCAAAGCCTACGTCTGGATCGGATTCATAAAGATGATCAAAACACAGATGGAGTAGATCAAGTCCATCAGCACCCACAAAGCTTCACAGTCCTATAGCTCACCCTGCGTTGACATTTCATTCGGTAACATTACTTTTGATTTATATGCTGTTTAATGTTGATGATTGCATTATTTAACATATGCATCTGCTTACGTAATGCTATCCATAGATATCATATAATAAAGGCTAGATGACTCGTCCGCGCTGCTGGCCAATGGAAGTCGACGTCCGCACACGGCAGCCATCTTGGCACAGGGAGCTCGCTCACTCGTAACATTGTGTTTTAATGGTGCATGTACTTTTAAATAACCATAACTTGCTACATTTTCTACCGATTTTCAAACGGTTTGGTTTGTTATAAACGTCAGAGATGTAGTTATGACACTGCATACATATAAATAATTATAACAATGGACTTCCATATGAAAGAATTATAGCCACGTTAATAACGTTTGTAAGAAACCAAACCATTTGTAAATCCGTCAAGATAAGAGGATTTGTGTTCGTGCTGATCACTCACCTTAATTCAGATACCACAGAGCTCGCCAGAAAGCTTCCCTGTGGCAAGATGGCCGCCGGTGATGCCGTTCGAGACTCCGCCTTAAGACATCTAGCCTTAAATGGATATCTATGATGCTATCGCTTGTTTCTGCTTCTTCACGTGTTTTGATCTGGAGGTTCTGTACTCTTTCAGGAGATGCCTAACAGTGCCCCCTACTGGAAAATTACGCCAATGACTGGGAAAGGGTTAAAGGGTTAGTTCACCCAAAACTGAAAATTCTGTCAGTAATTACTCACCCTCATGTTGTTCCAACCCCATAAGACTTTCGTTCATCTTCGGAAAACAAATTAAGATATTTTTGATGAAATCTGAGAGCTGGCTCACTCCTTCATAGGCTGCTAGGTAATTGCATCTGCCGGCCCAGAAAAGTTAGTAAAGACATCGTTAAAATAGTCCAAGTGACTACAGTGGCTCAACCTTAAGTTTATCAAGCAACGCAAATACTTTTTGTGTGCAAAAACAACAAAAATAACGAATTTGACGTGAGTTCACGAGAGCGCCACTACTGAGAATACTGAGAACGAAAATTTTGTTGGAGAAATAGAAATAGACCTTATTGAGACAACTGTTGCCATCAGACACGCATCCAGAGCAATTTACAGACTGTGTTGTAGCTTTACATTTGAGAAAAATGGGGGGAAAAGTGCTAAAAACAAACTTTTTAATAAATTTAAAAATGTTAATTAACCCAATTTGTTTAAAAAAGGCAAATATTCATGCCTGGGAGGGATTCTGCTGTAATAGAGGAAGCTATGTCCAGATTTGGGTATGAGGACAGAAAAGAGTGTGCCTTGATGGTCAGTCGAAGGGGGCAAATGGCCCTATAGGCGTCAGCATGTCCGTTGATGGCCTTGTATGCCAATACAAGTGTTTTGAACTTGATCCTAGCAGAGATGGGGAGCCGGTGGAGTGAACATAGCCGAGGGTGGGACTGTGACCTGACACAAGAGGCAATATTCCAGAGTTATATAACTGAGGACAACATGATTGGATGTTCAAATATATGTTCAGAAATATCTAAGAATGTCTTTCATTTAGGTTGTAATAGTTTGCTAGAGATTGGGGGACTCTGGGGTTTGACTGTCTGCACAGCTTTGGTTTGATTCCGTCAGTTTGATGCATCTGGCCGACTCATTAAATCCGAAGCAAAAAAAAAAAAAAAATGTAATGCATTTGCTGCAAGAACCCCATGACATATAGTGTTGCCCAGTGCCATGCTCTACAGAAACGCATGATGCTTGTGTAATATTATGGACAAGAAGTGGTCTCTAAAAACTTCCTCATGAGTTCAGATGTGAAAAGTTAGCAGCGCTGAAGTTGCCATGGCATGTAGCAGCTGGGAATTATAGTACAAGTTGTTCTCATACCATTTCTGCTGTCTCTCTCTCCCTCTCTCTCCGTATTTTGCTCTGTAGTATCCCTTATATTGGGATCCCATATCCCTTATTTGATGAAGGTATATACATTATTTTAGAGCAAAAAAAAAACAAACTCAACATTAGATACTACACTGTAAAAGTTGCTTCCTTAAATTTTTAAGTACAATCAACTTAGATGTGTAAGTCATTTTTAACTTAAATTACATTAAACTGACTTTAAAAAAATGAGTTGAAACTTGTATAACTTATAAAAAAGTTGAAAACTGCTTAACTTATTTTGACGAGTTAAAGCAATGTAAAAACATGTTGTCATAACTTATTGATCATATTATTTTTTTACAGTGTATATTATACATGCTATATACTATAAACCAGGTTTATTATAATTAACTAAAACTAAAACCATTTTACCATTTAACCATTTTTGGTTTAAAAAATAAACAAGAACTGAAATTGAATAAAATATGATAAAAAAAAACTTAAACTTTTATTTTATTTCAGCTAGTTGCCAAGGCAGCAATTTTCATTTTCATTTAGTTTAACTTGATCTATAGAATAACTGAAACTAAAATAATTAATAAAAACTATATAAACATATTTATAAAAATCGAACTAAAATTAAAATGAAAAAAAATCGAAATATTAATAAAAACTATAGTATCTGAATGATATAAATAACACTGGTGTATACATGCTGTAACCCTTAAACCTAAAGGAATTTTTTTTTGCATTTTTAGATTAAAATGATTATTAATAATAAATAGAAAATTTTACTTGTGCATATTTAGTATTTATGAATCTACAAGAGGTTTTGACAGTTTTCCCCTTTAAACTATTGCATGTACATGGACATACACCGAGTCCAAGGTCATCCTGTCCATGTGTGTGTGGGGACAGCTGTCCCACACTCATTGAGGACAGATTTTGGCTTCCTGTCAAGACTGTTTTGAACAGCAGCCCCGTACAGAGGTCAGTAAACTCTCATGCCACTGACAGAGTCTCTTCAACAGCTGATCAAATGTTTTACTCATTACATTATACAATTATACAGACATGTCAAGGAAATCACACTACACACATGGCCTTGGGCTGTTGCTAGTTGCTGTCAGTTGTCAAAATGGCTAATCCATATTTGAGCTGGAACTGTTTTCTACAGAGGTCATGGATATTTTTACATTTATTCCTCACACATTATTTTTTTATTTTTTTTACATAACTTTGTAAATTAACTTCACAAATTCTGCAATTTCATTAATTTATTAGAACTTTAGTGCAATGTTGGGTAACACTTTATAATAATTATACAGTAATAAAGTACTTAGCATATCATTTGCAAACTATTAGTTTATAGCTAATTCAGTTAATATATTGTAGCCTCTACATTGTTAATATGTTAATTAAATATACTAATTCCATAGGGGTGGTGGCGCAATGGATAAGACACATGCCTTTGGTGTGAGAGACCCGGGTTCGAATCCACTGTGAGACACCAATGTGTCCCTGAGCAAGACACTTAACCCCTAGTTGCTCCAGAGGCGTGCGACCTCTGACATATATAGCAATTGTAAGTCGCTTTGGATAGAAGCGTCAGCTAAATGAATAAATGTAAATGTAAATGTAAATATAAATATACTAATGCAATTCAAGAAACTGCTAAAGATGCATCTTTTTCATCAGCACTTGATCCATTAATACTATAGGGCCCTATCTTGCTCCCAGCGCAATTGACTTTGCACACCGACGCATGTCATTCGTATTTTGGTAAATTAGGGAATGAACTTGCGCTCCCGGGGGCGGTGCAGCGAAAAGAGGAGGCGTGTTCCGGCGCAAACGTTCCCTGGTGCTATTTTGCAGTTTCAGAAAACAATTCTGCCACCAACCAGGAAAAACCTAGTCTAAAGTCAGTGGCACGCTATTCAGATGCTATTTTAAGGGTGCATGCTTGGCCATAATGTAGCGTGTGCACAACACGCGTACACTTTGCTTCTCTCATCTACACACAGACGCAGCAGTCCCCAGTTTTGCAAACCATACATAATTACAAGGAAAAATATTACCACACAATGGAAATCCTTGTTGTGTCCATGAAGATGTGAAAAAATAGGCATAAATCTAGCTTACACATTTACCCAAATTATTATATGCCTGTTTAACCGAAGCTAATTTGGGTGGGTTTCTCCCATACAATGTCACTTCTCTGTCTTTTACGCCCCTGACGAGAACGTCGGTCTCCTCGGCTGTGAACCGCTCCTGGCGTGCGCCTTGCAAATCCGCTGTTATAATAGCAACCCGCCATGGAACAAGCGCGCCTGCTCTTAAAGGGAATGTGAGATGTCGCTCTGATCTCTGATTGGTTTATTTCACATTATGCCAAAACCACACCTATGAGTAATGAAGCTACTTCAGACCAACCCATTTTAGATTTGCGTCGGGCGCAAGAGTCATTTATCCCGCCGGTATAATAGCAACAGCGCCCAAGACCCGCCCACAAAGTTACTTGCGTTTCGCGCTTGATACTTGCGTTTCAGATCGTTAAAATAGGGCCCTAACACTTACTATTCTATATCTATCTATCTATCTATCTATCTATCTATCTATCTATCTATCTATCTATCTATCTATCTATCTATCTATCTATCTATCTATCTATCTATCTATCTATCTATCTATCTATCTATCTATCTATCTATATAAAGCCTTGCTACGTGTACTGTGCTGGGCTAACTGGGAGTCTGGGACTAGTCACAGCTCTTGCATATTGTTGCCCTATTTTTGGTTTGATGGCTTCTATTGCTCTCCTCATTTGTAAGTCGCTTTCGATAAAAACGTCTTCTAAATGATTAAATGTAAATGAATGCATTCTTGCCTAGGTCATATTCTTTTTGTATTAGGTTTTGCACTCCTGTAGTCTTTTTCTACCTAGCTTCGGTGATTGGCACATCTGGATGATGTCGTCTGCTCACTACCCCCCCCCCATTATAACAGCTGAAACCACTCAAAATACTCCGTCATTTATGGTCATACAGATAAGAGTAAGATATCATTCGAAACTGTAAATTGTATACTTATTATACTGGAAAGTGTTACACAATGTTGGTTAAATATGCTATAAAATCATGTTTTTCACACACACACACACACACACACACACACACACACACACACACACACACACACACACACACACACACACACACACACACACACACTCCATATTGTTATAAAAACCATGAAAATATTTTGACATAACATTTCATGCTGATTGCTCACCCTGTATTTATGGGAGCATCGGTAAGCCATGCTGTTTAGCCTGGCACTTCCTTTATGTTGTCTCATGGCAGAGGGGGGGGTTTAGTTAGTCAAACATTATTTAAATATACACAGGGAACGTATTGAATTACCAACAAAGTGTCACTCCGTCTCCACTGTTTGAATTCCACAGTGAAATGTCCCGCGCTTCTGTCATGCACTTCCACTGACATTGTGCTGGGAACCTCAATCACCGTGACCCTGTGCACTCATACCTCAGGTTTACAGGCTTCCTGTATGGCAGGTTTGCCTTCATCAGTGGTCGTGTTTTGATACTGCCTGAAAGGCCACAGTTGTGGCCGGAGAGGTTAATGAGGATCAGGGAATGGAGGTTTTTCCAGAGGACTTTCTCACATGTCAGCAGCCGTATAGTGTCACACTAACCTATGATGATGTATGAAATCTCCATTCCATTTTTTTGGTGTAGTTATAGAGCTTGCCATTGAAATTTTTATTAAACGTTGCCAAGACAATTAAACAGAATTAGCTTGTGTTACTGGAATTTGCTATAAGACATTTTCCCTAATGGTGTCCCATTTTTATTTTTATTTTTTTGTGGCAAAAATGTCATGTTTCTTTTTTTTTTTTTTTGAGAAATAATGTAATAATATATTTGATCATAAGTCTCTAATGCTCACCACGGCTGAATTTATTTGAATAAAAATACAGTAAAAACAGAGATAATGTAAAATATTATTACAATTTAAAATAACTGTGTTCTATTCTAATACATTTTCATATATAATTTATCCCTGTGATGCAAAGTTGAATTTTCACATTGTCAGTGTCACATGACCCTTCAGAAATCATTCTAATATGCTGATTTGCTGCTCAAGAAACAGTTCTTATTATTATCAATATTGAAAACAGTTGCAAGCTTAATATTTTTGTGGAAATATACTATGTGTGTATTTGTTTTTAGGAATTGTTTGATTGGCAGTGTGGGCCTCAGGAAACATTTCTTTCTGTAAATTTGTGCCAGACAGGAGGTACCAGCTCATAAAACCCTGAGCTTACAGCCTCTAGCATCCTATACGCATAAACACACACACACATACACACATTGTGCAATACCCCTGCAGAGATCCTCTGCCCTCAATAGACAGGATCCCTGCCCCAAAAGGAGGAAGTCGTAAGCTCATTAAAGTAAAAAGTTAATGATGTGGTTCTTCAGGCCTTTGCTAGGGGGGCTCAGAGGAACAAGCCATGATTCAAAATACCGCTGATATCCTTCAAATACAACATTACGCTTTTATTTCACTTGGAGATTGTGACGGGTGTCTTTATTATTTACCTGGAAACAAGCAGAGTACATGATTTAATTCAATTTGGAGTAATTGATTTTTTCTGGATTATGTTTACATTATCTGTGTTTATTCCTTGTAGACGTTTTTTTGTTCTGAATTTATGCCTACAAAATTTACTCCATCAGATTCATCTACATGTTTGACTACTTCACATTAAGTTTTTTTCAATGAGGCATGACTTCAGCTGTAGCCCTTATACACACCAAGTTTACACTCAGCATGTTGGCCTATATGTTTACTCCAGTAAGTATGTACTGTAAGTATGTGCTGGCACACAGCTTCATCTTGATAAGTTGATGATATCCCTTGCTTTTGAAGGATCACTTGAACTGAACAATTCCAGGATTTTGTTGCAGTGTCTCAGATCAGATCGAGTGGATCGTGGTCCATTAACTGAGGATTGTGCTGGTATCGTTGGTCCGTGACCTGTGCGTGTGGCCAGAGGACTGTAGCTGATAATCTCTCTGATGGACAATGCATTAGTTCCAGCTGTCTGAACAATCAGCTTCACTGGATCAGTAACATACTATCTTTATGCGTCTAATGTTCATAATATTTAGCAGGCACATGGCAGAAAAATGACAGTACAGGACATGAAAAGGGTCTGTACGTCAGAACGTAGGCTCACTATTGGCCGACGCTGGTCATGTGTGTGATGAGTGTGATGCTGGCCAATAGTAAGCCTACGTTCTGATGTACAACACAGAAGCGCTGCGCTGTTACACTACGTGAACTCATTCAGAGGCCCACACAGAAGAAAATGAATGGTTGCGCACAAAAAGTATTCTCGTCGCTTGATAAACTTAAGGTTGAGCCACTGTAGTCTCTTTGGACTATTTTAACGATGTCTTTACTAACTTTTCTGGGCTGGCAGATATCAATTACCTAGAAGCCTATGGAGGAGTGAGCCAGCTCTCAGATTTCATCAAGAATATCTTAATTTGTGTTCCGAAGATGAACGAAAGTCTTACGGGGTTGGAACAACATGAGGGTGAGTAATTACTGACAGAATTTTAGTTTTGGGTGAACTAACCCTTTAAGGACCTATCAGCTTGCGACATCTAGAGTTTTTGTATTTCAATAAACAAGACGTTAATATGATGTAATTTACATTGTACACACAAAATTGCCATTTACTTTGATTTTGCGAAAACAGTTCCAAACGAATCGAGCAGAATCAAGCAGTGGTTCTTTGAGCAACACACAGTTTTGATTTTCATTCCTAAATGAATCATTGTTTTTGAAGGATTCGGTTGAGTGAATAATTCAATGACTCACTTAATTTAATTTAAAATATTTTTATATTTAATATAGATAACATTAGGCCTATATATTTATATTAAAATATTTTTTAATATGTAAAATATATTAAGTGTTTAAATGTATGATTTTTTTCCATACAAACAATAAAACAGGTGATGACTTAGTTACATTGACTTGCACGTACAAACTGAGTTTTTGACGGTGAGTAACACCCTGGCATCCACCAAGAACACTTTAGCAACAGCATTGCAACACTATTACAACTACACACAGAAAATGTAAAGATTAAATCATAAATAACATCTCCAATTTGCTGGTTCTTGATTTTTAGTCATGCAAGTGTTCTTGTCTAAGCTGTTGTGCTGTTTTCAGACTGCTGTAGATGTGATATTGTCAGGCCCAATTAGCATCTAAAATGCCTGTCCTCTCTCTGCTCTCTAAAGCACTTTATTTGGGAATGTGTGAACTGTGGCCTTTTACTATCAAGCATGTGTGAGTGTTTTATGGAGTTTGTTGCAATTTCTTCTCTCACTCTGCACACCTGTGCACATCCACTGACACTGTGATTGACAGGTCATTTCATCAACATGGCACATGTGCTCGATACTCGTCTGATTGACATGTTCAGGCAGCTTTAGCCTTTGCCCTGTGCTCTGTGCCGCCCCCTTTACAGACCTGAGGTCAGTGTATCAAGACAACAGAGGTCTTGAGTGGTCGTAAGGTGATGACACCCCCTTTTTTCATTTCCATGTGCCTTTTTGAGGTGGAAGGAACAGGTTTATCAGATGGTGTAGACAGATGCTCACTGTTCATAATCAACCCCACTAACATCTGACCTCACAGCTGGACTGCACAGAACACTCGATCAAGAGGCTGGTATGTGTGTGTGTGTGTGCCTGAGTGTGCATGAATAAAAGAGA
Organism: Leuciscus leuciscus; assembly: GCF_965113295.1. NCBI lineage: Eukaryota > Metazoa > Chordata > Actinopteri > Cypriniformes > Leuciscidae > Leuciscus > Leuciscus leuciscus. The sequence continues at coordinate 8,456,636 of NC_138732.1, forward strand.
GAAAAGGAGTCCTGTTGTAATGGTACTCAGAACGACAGTGAGATTAACTTACATTTCAGGTCGGAGCCGTGGCTGTGTGGGCAAGTGCTCTGACATATAGTGCGGTTGCACTTTGGGCGACGCGGGCTCCAGGTCCTTTCCTGGTCCAATTCCCTTCTCTCCTCTCCCATGATTTCCTGTCTGTCTTACTCTAAATAAAGGCAAAAATGCCACATTTTAGACACAATATTTATAGTTACATATTACATTTTAGCAACACAAAGTTGAGGTGTTTTGTTCCTGAACGAATCACTGTTTTTGAACGAGTGAATGATTCAGGGACTCACTTATAAAGACATAGCATGCATGCTCTAACTATTTCTAGCATATTATCTTTATATGGCAGAAATATTAAGAATAAGATACTAGCATAGTACATTTTCCATGCCTGAGTGAACTCAATGACTCACTTTCAAAGACTTCTCTTGTCGCCGCATTCTGGCATATCACTGTAACCTGGATGAATGTAACCTATAACTGTTGTTCATTCGTTCGTTCCCTTGTTCCCTTCCTTTCTGGTATCTTTGTACATTTCATTCAAAAGATGCACTGGCTTAAGCCAGTAAGAGATTTTATCACATATGTTAACACATATATTGTTTATTTCTTGTGGCTATACTTTAGAAACAGTGTGATAATGGTGTATTATAACCAGCATTGGGTAAGTTACTCTAAAAAAGTAATTAATTACTAGCTACTAATTACATCTTCAGCAGTGTAATTAGATTACTGTACGAATTACTCTCTCTAAAAAGTATTGGATTACTTAATTACTTTCTAAATCCCATATCAACCTCGACCAGTTGAACAATACAAGGACAGACACAAAATTGCACTCTTGATTCTTTTAAATAAACAATACAATTGTATAAATTATACTTGAACTGACCAAAATGTGTAAAGGGAAAAGGTTACATAAAAAATATACCTTTTAACATTACATTTTGATGTTAAATCCACTACTATTTTATATAGAATTGTTCTATAGTCTATACAGTATAATGCAATTACATCACAAAAACTAAGAGTAATCCAATACTTTACTTTTTCAAGGGAAAAGTAGTTAAATGACAGTAATTAGATTACTTAATAATTATTTACCCTCACCACTATTCTATTCTGCAATGCTTTGCCTTATAAACTCACAATAGATGTTTTTACAAATTACATGCCACTGTTTCTGTCTATAGAGCTTAACTTGTAATGGATCCACGGATGGAAGTAAACCAAAAAGCACTGTCGGGACAGATCTGCCATGAGATGTATGAAGTATGACATTTTGTGTCAAATATGGCTTATCTCACACTGTAAAACCCGATAAGTTCAGAGTACTCAAAACTTTTGTGGAAACTGATTACCTAAGTTTTTTTAAGTAAACATACTTAAAAATTACAATTACACTAAACTTAAATATTTTTCTTTCCCTTTTTTTAAATTTTAAGTACAGTGTACTTAAAAACTTTACATATGTTACACTAAAGTTTAATGTTTTCAATACTAACTGTTTTTAACTAATTACCACTTATATAAATAAAATATTTTATTCAAGAAATAAACTCCTTCTGAATAACTCATAGCCTGATACATATTTGAGTTCAAAATACTAAAAAGAAGCACACACAGAACTGTTCACATATAATTAAAGGGTTTTTATTTACTATTAAATTCTTTGTCTATTTTGTACAACTGTTTATATAAATCTCTGTAAACATGTAGCAAATCAAATTAGAAACTGTTAAAACATTGATTATAATTTTTTACACCCATGGCCATTATTTTGCAACATGGCAAATCAAAATAAATAAAATCAATAAAATAAATAAAGCTCCTCCAAAAAGAAATGTTTAAAAAATTATAAATTATAGGAAATAAAAATAAATTAAGTCAAAACACAAACAATAATACATACCTGATTGCATTAAATATGCAACAGAGATAGATTTTACAAAACGTAAATGTAAACATTTAAATGCTTTAAACTACATGTTCCATTGTGTAAAGTGCAACTGAGGTAGATCTAACAACTTACCAAATGTTTAAACTACATGTTAAACAATATACACTTGTAAACAACCTTAAAATAAACAAAATCTGTTAACAAAAATCAAGTTTCTGTTGTAAGAGTGCAACTGGGGTTGATCTGGTGCAGAAAACAACCTACCAAATGTAAAAATGCTGTAAACTACATGTTTAGCTTATAAAACAAATTGAGATAAACAAAGGAAGTGACAATATTAAAGTAACAACCTACCAAATGTTTAAACTACATGTTTAACAATATACACTTTTAAAACACCTTAGAATAAAAAAATACAATCTGATTGCAAAAAGTTTTTGTTGTAGAAGTGCAACTGTGGTGGATTTGGTGCAGAAGACAACATACCAAATGTAAAAATGCTTTAAACTACATTTTCTACAACATACGCTTACAAAACTACTTAGCAGGAACTAACAAACCCAGAGTGCAATCAAGATAGATTTGGTGGCCAGGACACAACCTACCCAATGAAAACATCCAAGCACTTTAAACAGCACTTGTAGACAAGATGGAATTTGCCTACAAAGTAAGTAATAGTTCATTTTTTAGATTGAGTAAGCAGGGTTTCAGAGGTTTACCATCATCAAGCCCCATCAGCATTTTCTGGATGAATGTGAAGGTGTTAATCAATTTTCTTGGGTAATCCAAATGCAATGCATACATTAACCCAAAGAGTAACACAAAGGCCTCAGGAAACGTGGGGATGTCGCTCAGCACAAACTCATCTTCCACCACAACAGCGGTCCTTGCCGGATTGAAACAGACAGGACCAGTGTTCTCAGTGACTTCCATCACAAGGGCAAGAGGGGTACCAGTGATGTCTGGCTCATCCGACTCCTCCACCTGGAATGCACAAAGAGGGTCCAACTGTAAACATGTCTAGTAATGAATTACATCATCAGGTATATCATAAGAATTTTTTGGTTAACTATCACTTTAATATAGTATCATACTTAACCAGGCAGGCCTTTTCAGTTTACACAGAATTGGCCCAAATTTAAAAACTAGACAAGAACATACATAGAGAATTTGCAAAAGTAGAGTGAAATAAAGTTGAATATATATTAAGGTAATTTGTTAATGAAGACTAAAAAACCCTGGTAAGCACAAAAACTGATCCTGTTTGGTGAGTGCACTGAATGCTTACATTCCATGTCTTAAAAAACTGTGGGTCATCTTCACGTAAGTATACTGCTAGGGCACGAAGAGCTACAGTGCGCTTTATGTTGATATCATGCACATCCTTGAAAGACAAGCAAAAATAACAATGAACAAGCAAGCAAAGTTATTCTGGGTTCGATACTAGAGTTGTACAGTCTTTGTCTTTAACTCACCTCACGATCATAAATCCTGAGGATGTCACGCAGCACCTCCGAGACCTTGCCAGTATGTGATGCTTTTTGCCTGTACAAGGCAAATAGTTGTGGCGTATGCCTGTCCAATTCGGCATAGAACTGGTTTCGAAGATTGGTGTTTGTGATGCGATGAAACTCTGCGCAAACCTACAAAATCATTAATACACAAAATGTATAAATGACATCAAAACAGCCTTAGAGAAACATACAATGCAATCATCTTGATAGAAGTTAAGCATTATTCTCCCAAAAAGTTTTTGCTATCTTTCAAAGATTAAGTAGTGGCCAATTCACACATATTCAACAAATGCTAATAAGCAGCAACAAACCCCAATAGTTAAAGTCTCATTGACAAACTAGTTTGTTAGTGTTTGCTGGAGCCGGACAAGTAATTAAAAGATGAGGCAGAAAAGAGAAATGTAGATGTTTTTTTGTTTTTTTTACCTGCGACTCAATCCGAAGTGCTGGCCATTTCACCAGGAAGTCCTTCAACAATGGGTTTTCCTGTACGATCTCCTGGCGACGAAGGGAAAATGTCATCTGCATAAGATTATCTATCAACAACAGGTTTTTCTCACTCTTCTCAACTTCGTGTAGAATGTCTAGTCTCATTTCTTCCAAACTGGCCTGGTTTTGTCCCTTTGGAAAGTTTGGAAGGAAGTTCACTTCTGCTCGTCTTGCTCGTTTTATGTTGGAGTGGGGATGGTCTTTGTCAGGATTGTTCTTACTTCTTTTGCCTGTGTTGACCGACACCTCCAGACATCCAGATCTGGCTAGCTTGGTACGGTAATTGCCCATTTTGAATTTAAGGCTTATCTTCCATCCATACCATCCATTTTCACTTCCAGGCTCTTTAAGGCATGGATGAGCTTTAACAAGAGCCTCTGCTGCCATACCCACATCCTTGTCACTTGGGTAAGGTTTGAAACCATGTATTATTGATGCCATGCTCTCTAGGATGTTGTGCTTTTGGGCCCTGGATAATTTCAGTGTCTTTCCAGATCTGTCATAGGCAATATTTCCCTCTTCAAGCACATGTTCGACTTCATAGGAAAAAGTAGGCACAGGAAAAATGTCAGGCCAGGTCTTCCGACGCTCGCTTACGGGCACATGAGGAAGGATTTCTGTATCAGAACTTGCAAGTGAGCAGGCATCAGATTCGGATCTAACAACTTTGAGTGTTGCCTTCTCTGGTAACTCTTGAATATCAATCAGACAGCTCAGTTGTCCATTAAAATCTGTATCCTCATACTGCAGGGTAAACTCAAAATCCAGTCTTGGCTTGACTTTCTCTCGCAGTATGGCGATTAGATCATCCACTGATTCTGGTCGTCCAGTCAAAGTTACTTTCACTGCAATATCTGTGGCAATGTAAACACGCAGCATGAATTTCTGGGGTGCTGCCATCGTCTGGAAGACAAACAAAACAATTGATGAAAACAGGCATGGCATATTTATTAACATTTTTTAAACACATACAGAAATTAAAGTTATTCTCACACTATTATATTATGACTGATTAGTATAAAGACCTTAGAATGTAAGGATAAAGCGCTGCAGAATTTTGCTTTTTTAGGCTTTGCTGACCACAAAATAAATCAAATTCTAACAGTTTTTTAATAATAATATTAAAATCTGAAATACAGTCAAAATCTGCAATTGGTTTCAAATTAACAGTCATACGTACATTATTAGTGAATAAGAATGAAGCGTTTGGGTGTCAACAGCACTTTTCCTTCAAACCTGTATGCATAGAGGGGTAAAATGTCATTCAGCTCGGATAGGCTGTGGACAGTCATATTCCCTGGGGAAAGCTCATATGACCTCAGGTGTTCAATGTACCATGACTTGTGTTCTTGGCAAAGAAATGTCACATCATTGTTAACAAGGAGAATCGATTCAATTTTGCTAAACTGGGGAAGTCCTCCTTCCTGTCCCACAGACACAAACATTCCAACATCAAAATTAGTTCCATCAGCAATGATCCTTGATGTGCTGTATATCATGTTGCTGTTTGTTTTTTGTTCAATGTGAACTTTTGCAACTTCAGGAAGTGATGACACCAAAACAGAAGAGACATCTGTAATCTGCTGATGTGGTTTGAAGAATGATGGTGTTTTGAGAAAGTATGCCACCATGTGCTGATGCCGAGTTGCTAGTGTTTTCAGCACATTCTTGAAGTTTTGTGTATCATGAACTACACGCTTGAAAAAGCGGTGCTTACCTTCAAACCTCATCGTCCACAAATGGACAAGAGGCCCAAAACAACGTATGAGATCTGGATAATGCTCCAGATAATGATGCTTGGGGAGCAGTCGGAACTCTGGAAAAACCTCTTGAAGGATTTGTCTGTGATCCTGTATCTTAGTTTGCAAATAATGAATGGAATCTTCAGTAAATTTTGGAGATAGCACCACTTCCACAACTTCCTTCAAATCCATCAAAACATTCCAAAAACCATTTTCCTCAGGAACCATGTTGCCAATCATCAATGGGAGTAGCCTCAATAATGTGAGATTTTCGTGACCATTGCCACCAATGGTCTTCTTTCCTGCAAAGTTCTTGGGAATGGGATGTGGCTTGTCAGTCTTGTCTGCGTGTTGGTATGGGAATGTCAGAATTTTCTTGTTCAAATACTCCAGGGTAAAATATTTGAGCTTAATCATCTCCTGAATACACAGGGCCAACTCAACTGGAACAATGCCTTCAAAAAGATCATGAAGGACATCAGGCGGGAAACCAGTGATTGTGTGAAAACACTGCAAACTCTCTCTCAAGACACAGTCTCTTTGGACACCAAACTGACTGTGACCATCCCCTTGTAAAACATCCTGCAGGTCATGATCATGATTGGCTTTTGTCCTTGGGGTAAATTCGCCATCTCCAACAGCAGAAGATTGAATCTCTTCTCGTGTAGCTTTGCAGAACCTACAAACATATCCAGCTCTGAAAGACTGCACAAAGCCTGCAAAGGAATGGGCTGCTAGATTATCAGCCACAACAACTGAAACAGTACCCCGAACTGACTGACCAAGGGACTCGATAAAAACCCCATCATGTTCAAGGCAGCCAAGGTCTTGCAACAAAGGAGAAAGTGCTCTTTGATAGCCACAGCTGTTAAGATCTGGTACCTTACATAGGACTGCGAGCTGAATCACATGCAGTGCAGATCGATATTTAGATGGCAGATCACCAAACATCCAATAGACTGAACAGAGTTTGTGGATCTTACGTGAAGTCCCAAGTGGATTAGCGATTTCTAGATCATCTATGTATAAAATCAATGGCAGTGACAGTTCTGAAGATGACAACAAAGTATTCTCCTGGAAATACTTGCCATCTTTATGGCTCATATAATGACCTTCTTGTGATGCCTTGGTTTCCTTTATTCGGTCAAGGATGTCAGTATGTTTGAATATCTCCTGGATCATCTGAAGTATTGGGACATAAACGACTGTGCGCCCAGACTCCAACACGTACTGCACTGGCTTTACCACAGGAAATGTTTTTTCGAAATATGTTTTTCTTCGTTTATTTGAAGACAAGTCCTCACCTTCAGCTGTGGCACTGACAAAAATGTTTGTGTCATTAACAGCATTTACCAAATCATTCAAGACAGCTTCAGTAGGAGATACATGATGCTGTTGTAGTATCTCTTTTATAGCATCTTTGATAAGAGGTTGCGATAAGGAAAATATCTCTAACAGATGATCAACTATTTCCTGACATGCCATGTCAGAAACATGGAGAACAGTTTGCATCTTCAGAAACAGGGAAGACAAATTATGGTGTAAATGGGCCCTTAACTCTCCGATGTTGACATTTTCAGCCTCAGGAACAGAATTTGAAGTGTCCGCAATCCAACAAGGAACTGGATCATCTGCATTAAGGTCTGCAGTGCTTGTGACTGGGGAACTGTCATTTTCCATTGATACAATATGATCACAAAAGTCTAAACTTCCCGAATGCTTCCTACTTTTGTGAGCATTAAATGATGAATATACATTGGTGTGGTAGGTACAGTTCTTAAACGGGCATGTCACATTTTCATGGTTCTTTAAGTGGCTCCTTAAATGGCAGAACATGTTCGATTCTGAGAAGGGCTCTTTGAGGCCACACAAGGGACAGGTAAAAACTGAACATCCTGTTTTTGATCCTTCACTATCAAGAGTTCTCTGTGTGTCTTTGTGAATCCGTGACAAATGAATTTTCAGTGCATTAAATGACTGAAATGTGCAAATGCAAGAGTCATAGAGGCATGGCAAAGGGCTAACTCGTGAGTAATGACTGTGCTTTAAACGGTAGTGCCGAAATAACTGTGCCCGGGTGTCTGAGGAGACAGCACACAACTTGCACTTCCACTCCATTGATTTTTTTATCCCTACAATTGGAGTGAATACTTTTTTAAAACCAAGAAATTTAGCCTTAAAGGAGAACTCCGGTCAATTTTAACATTGAGCTAATTTTTTTGTACATTTGGAGTGCTGTCAATACAGAGAACAACGGCAAAGATCGGTGCTGCCTACACCGAGTTATTCTATTTTGAAAATTTGCACCCTGTTGACTTCAATGGGGCAAGTACTAAACCTGCTTTTAGCCTCTTAACATCCTTGATGTGTCATTACAAGTGCACAGAAAATGTGAGTGATTCCTTCTGAGTGAACACGAGTGAATCTGACTGCAGTAGATGTGAAAGATATGTATAAAAAATGATGTTATTTAAGCCAGCGCAAATACCTGTTTACATCCTGTTTTTCGGTTGAAGTCCAAAGTAATCGATTGCCGAGTTCATGTGCATAGGTTTAGTTACCTATGATCACGCGCGTGAACTCGGCAATCGATTACTTTGGACTTCAACCGAAAAACAGGATGTAAACAGGTATTTGCGCTGGCTTAAATAACATCATTTTTTATACATATCTTTCACATCTTCTGCAGTCAGATTCACTCGTGTTCACTCAGAAGGACACATTTTCTGTGCACTTGTAATGACACATCAAGGATGTTAAGAGGCTAAAAGCAGGTTTAGTACTTGCCCCATTGAAGTCAACAGGGTGCAAATTTTAAAAATAGAATAACTCGGTGTAGGCAGCACCGATTTTTGTTGTTGTTCTCTGTATTGACAGCACTCCAAATGTACAAAAAAATGAGCTCAATGTTAAAATTGACCGGAGTTCTCCTTTAACTTTACATTGTGTTATGTAACTTACCACTGGAATTGAATCAGATCTTCACAATAACAGGGACTATACATCTATACAGGAAAACAAAAAATAGCAGCATTTTAGTTTTCATGATTATAATAGATTAGATCTGGCAAATGCTACAAAGTCGACCAATGAGGCCAAAGCATGTTTCAGACTTTCAGTCATTGTTTTGTACAATTTGTACATTGCTTTGTAAACTCTGAACACGTTATTCTACTTCACTCACTTGCTAACTTGATCTGTACAAAATTAGATAAATATTCAATGCAGGTTTATGTGTGAAGCTGCTAAAAATATCTTAAGTAAACGAAAAAAGGATACTTACCAAGTTCACAGACTCTGCATCCACTTTAGCCTACAAGGCAAAAAATAGGTAACTGTTAATACGAGCTTGCCGGTGTCTCTACCATACCTAGTTTTCACAACTCTTATTATTAACTATTTTTCCAATATATTGCTAACTTTGTGTCATTAGCCTTAACATAATGGATAAAAGTTACAGCTAGCCGCAAGCACATTAACAGCTGAAGGCAAGCATAAATAAGCATTTTCCAGAACAGATCGCTTAACAAAAACAGAATAAAAAAATATGACTTCCCAGACAGCAAGCAGCGTTGGCCCAGATCCAGCTCACATTTTGCCCGCATGGATTTCACTCAGGCCAGATATAGACCGGATCTGGGCCAAAACTATGTTTCTGACTTGGTTCCGCTGACTAACTGATTACAATATTAACGTTACATAATAAATTAAATATGGCAATGGGGTTAATGGTTAAAAAATGTGCGCGAAGCAGAGCACTGCAGAGACGCTTGTCGAGCTTTCTACGTTAACGTTACCGGTAAAAAAGACAGCAAAGCCAAACACGAAACATGTTTAAAATATATACTTGTAGTTATTATGATAAAATAAAAAGCAGATTAAAAAACATTTACTTACAAATCTCCCCACGTGCGTCCACACTCACACGAGTGTCCGCCATCTTGGTTATGTTTTCTGGTAGCGTCAGTCAGAACAATGGTGTACGTCCTGACGTAGATGACGTCATTGAACGTCACTCCGTATACTTAAAAAATATCACTTCAGTAGCAATGTATACTCAAAAATGATGAGCAACGCAAAATTAAAATGAAGTCATTTGTTCAAAAAATGCTATAGTTTTAAGTTCAATAAACTATGTAATTGATTATAATTATGGTGTTCTCATTTTTTATAAGTTAGTAGTACTGTTCGGGTTTACAGTGCACAGTAGCCGTTTCATGACAAAAGTAATTATGTTTTCGCAGACGAGAAGGCTGTGTTAATGAACACAGTGTCTGATATCCAACCAATCAGACTAGGAACCACTAAAGCCTGTCTTTGACCAGACTATAAGACTATCTCTCATGGCCAGTGTCAAAGCGCGCCCCTGCTCTCCTAAAAGCAATGAGCATTACTGAAACAAGGGTCATTCATCAGCACTTGACTAAATGATGCAAGTGGTTCTTATTAGCGAAGCGCTGCAATGTTTTACCAAGGGTGGGGGGCTTCCCTTGCGCTGTTCCAGATGTTTCCCTCTGGGATGGCGGGACGCTGGCTATCAGAGGAGCGTGACTAGGCTGGCCGGCCATTGTGAAATAATTGAGAATGACTGTTAAATGCCATTATTTATCGATTAGTTAATCCACAGTTTCCAATATCCTCTTCTGTACCTTCTGAAATAACGCTCAGAGGTATAATGCACACCGCTGATGTTAACTAGAATTGTGGCTACCTGAAATATGAGCTATACTCTGCATAGTGAACGATACCAAGCCACTCACAATTTAAAGTAGTTAGTCATTTATACTTATATTTACGCATTTGGCAGATTCTTTTATTCAAAGCAACTTACAATGCATTGAAGTATATCAGCACATTAATTCCTGTTTTGTTCCTGCATAAATTCCTATTAATGTTGTGCAATATTTTTTTTTTCTGTACAAAAAAAGTAGGAAAACTATTCAAATAGTTATTTAACTATTTAAACGTGAAACAGCTATTTATGCGGGCAATCTCTTTTAAAATATATATCTATGAGACTAAATAATTTATTTGAAAAAAAAATTGTTGGAACATGAACAAAAGGGGTCTCGAGGTTAAGGGTTACAACTATTAAAACTAGAAAACACTCATTTATAGTTAAAAAATTAGTTGATATATTAGTTGATAATATTTTGATAAAAAAATAAAAAAATAAAAAAATACTGCAATGAACGTATTCACTAAAATTACATTTTTCCAACTCTACTTGTTAAGGTGAGTAACACTAGTTTTGATTGTCTGGCTGTAAGATGTAAAAAAATAAAAAAATAAAAATAAAATCACAAGAAAACCAGCAATTTTTTTGATTGTCGAAATCAGCTGTCATGCTACTGAACATTAGTAGCATGCATAACTACTAGTTACTTTCACTGCTAACTTTGACATCAATTGTGCACAGCTGAGTTATTTCACTGAAGTAACTATTATATAACATGTAGTATGAAGTCATCTCATCTTGTTGAAGTAATCTAGTTATAGATCTTGTTATGTTTATGTATTTATCTTGTTATGTTTATGTGACAAAAGCTGAATTATGTAAGATCTTGCACCATAGAGCTGCATGCATTTTTTTTCCTGCTGAAATTAGGCCCCGGTACATTTATCGTCCTAGTGACATGAAGGCAGAGCTCAAGTTTGGGCTGGGTTCAAGGGTACTTATCATTGAGTAAATCTAAAAGTCCAAGTCAAAGGTCAGCTGAAGTAAATATTATCCCATTTAAAGGTGAATAAATCCAATATTATCACGTGTAATACGTTTTTATATTGTGTCTTTGTAAACTAAAAATGTGTTTAATTAATGTGTGTTTGATCTCTGCTTGACAGATGTGAGTAATTATTGTTATGTGGTGTGTTTGTGATGATATATGTGGGGTTTCGGGTGTCTAAAGGGTCAGTGGGGTTACGCTAGCCATTGTTTGTGCATGATCTTGTTTAAAGCCTCAGTAGGACCAGCAGACCCAGAGCTGTAGCGGTAGTCTGTCATCTACAATTTTTTGCATTTTATGTTCATCTGAGAATAATTTTTTCATATATCTGAAGCATGATGATGGTTCACGTGGCTATTGTAGCCCCGTCTCCTTCCTCGCCATGCAGATAAGCCTTTCCTGTGTTCTCTTTTAAGAGATAATTGGCATTACTAAAAACTGATTTACATAGTGATTTGTAAGAGCAGGCCAAAGTTTAAAGCAAACACGCCATGAGCATTAACATACAATGATTTTGACTCTGTTTTGAAACAACATTTAGAAAGCGTTCAGCTTAATAAGATCCATCTTTATCTTCACATGGCTTCAGCGTCCAAAAAAAAACAAAAAAAACAATCAGGTGAATCTAATGGAGAAATGTCCAGATCATATTTCAATTCTAAATCCAAGGGAATAAATAATAAACTAAGGACCAGGATATTTTGCATTATCACAATATTTTTGTGATAGTAATGCAGATTTCCTCCCAAAGTCTTATTAATTTAATGTGAAAAAATCTTTACCATAATAAAATGATTTTTCTTTTTTCTTGACATATCACTGTTATGTTGTTATTAATACAGCTTTTCTTTCCTTTATGCAAAAATATATATTTAAAAAATAATAAAACATTTAGTGTGAAATATTACCACCGTTTTTGTGAGATTCAAAGTATATTGATGATATCAGCTGACATCTGCTAATCCATGACCCATAATCATGGAAAAATGTTATGTTTATAAGTTTGTATAAAAATTAGTAAAATTTTGTAAAAGAAATGAATACTTTTATTCAGCAATCAAAAGTGACAGTAAAATGATCAAAAGTGACTGAAAATTCTGCGTTGACATCAAAGGAATAAATTACATTTTAAAATAGATTTTAAATTGTAATAATGTTTATTTTACTGTATTTTTGATCATATAGGCTAAATGCAGCCTTGGACTACTTCATACCGATCCCAAACTTTTGAATGATAGTGTATGTATTGATACAGATCACAATTCTTGCTTCATTCATGGCCGATCCATCAGCGAGATGCAGAGGTGATTCTCTGGCAGCATTTTAAATCAATTTCCTTGAGAAGTTTCAGATGCTGTTACAATTACCTCTTCAAATACATTCCACAGGCTTTCCTCTGAGAGAGGCTGATTTCGGTGCGTGGCGATACCACGGGTTAAAATGAACACGTTATTACACAGAAGGGTCATCTTGCAAGAGCTTGTGGTTTTCAAGGGAGTTCTGGCCTTCTGGAAGTGTTGGGTGACGCAGACATCGTCTCAAACACGACGTGTTATGGGGACCTGTGAGATGGCTAAGTGTGATAAGACAACGGTAAGTCGCTGTTCTTGGCTTCTCACCGTCAGACAGACGAGACACCCAGGCAGCGCCATTTGGTACGTATTTGTGGACTGTTAATGAGTAAAGGGTTTGAGTGTCACTTATACGGCCTACGGCTTTATTAGAAACGCATGTGTCAGGTTCATATTCAGAACTTTCTCAATTGCATTTTTATCAATGAGGAAAATCCAGATGCTCTCCAACTCTCGGATCTCAGAAGAGGTATAATACTATATCCAGCTTGAAATGAAAAAAATATCTTTTCTTTGACGCTCCAAAAAGTGAAAACACATTGCGCGAGGTCTTTTTTGGCCTTTCGGAGCGAAAAGGGCTTCTGTGTTTTCTTTTCTTGCATTTCAATCGAGGCTTGGTCCATGAGGGGCATAAGAGAACTGGAGTTATTAGCGGTAACATTCAATCTGTCCCTCTCCACTCACCCTAATGATTTCAGCTGGAAGTGAGACAGGGCTGGCACTGATTCTCACTTTTGTTGTGGTTGTGGGGATTCGATTTACTGTGAAAACTCAAAAACCACATTTTCTGTATTGAATGTGATTTGATTTGCATTCAGACTGTTCATCTGTTTTATAAAGAAAGAAATGAATACAGTTTACACACAATCATTTTTTAGAGGATAGTTCACACAAAAATGAAACCATCAAAAGGGACCATTTACTGTTATTTTGTCAGTTTTCAGTGTAACACACACACACACACACACACACACACACACACACACACACACACACACACACACACACACACACACACACACACACACACGCGCATACACACACACATACACACACACATTTTTTGAATAACTTCACACTGCTCTTTCCATACAAAGAAATATAAAACTGGTCCAGAAAAGCCATATGATAGCTTTGTGTAAAAAACTGAATGGCTTCAAAATAATTTTAAATATAGAGCATAACTTGTATAGACAAGGGTTATAACTAAAACCATAAAATAACATTTTCATTTCACTTTACAAAGGCAGCATTTCTCATTTTCATTTAGTTGAACTTAATAAATGTTTTAAATAAAAACTATTTAGACATAAATATATACACTACCATTCAAAAGTTTGTTTGAATTACCTTTTATTTTTAAAGCGCTTTATTCAATACAGATTGTACACATTATACAATACAGATTTTCAAAAATGTTTTATTCATCAAAGAATCCTGAAAAAAATGCATAATGGTTTCCACAAAAAATATTAAGCAGCACAACTGTTCGATCAACACTGATAATAATAATAAATGTTTCTTGAGCACTAAATCAGAAATATAAATAAAAACTATAATAGTATCTCTATGATACTGGTATGTACCATTTTTATTTATTTATACATTTTTTGGAGCTTTCATCCTCAATCACTTTCATTGTATGGAAAAGAGCACCTGGAGAAACTCTAAATGTATCCTTTTATGTTTCATGGTCATATGTGGCATATGTTGGAACAACATTAGGGTGAGTAAATATTCACTTTTAGGTGCCTATGGGGCAAAACTGTATTGTGGTAAAAATAGTTCTGTTTTATGACCCAAAATTCCCATTTATTTCTCTAATACAAGCAATCCTACTTGTTTTTGTGAGTAAAGCCACTTACTGTACGTAAATCTCGCTGGGTTCGAGCCCTTTTGTTTTATTATGCACCTGTGGAAGTTTATAGAAAGCTGCTCCAAGGAAAGCGAGCAAAGCCCCAAAGCTTTCAAAAGCCACTCGTGCAGTATACCTGGATGGGGACCAATCCATGCAAACAGGAACTTCTCACAAGTGCAAACAGCAACAATATCTTGACAGCTCTTGAGATGTTTTTATAAGGCTCCCTGGGAAAACCTCTGTATCTAGCTAAGTTTACTGTACATCAGTTGTGAATGGTCGACTTCTGAAATGAAGAGACGAGGTCTCCTTGTCTGTCTGTTATTGTAGTTTAAAGTGCCCCTATTATGCTTTTTCGAATATTGCCTTGCAGTGTGTAATATAGTTGGTTGTGAATGTAAAAACTCTGCAAAGTGCACGATAAATAAAGTTATTGCCTCCAAAGAAAGAATAGATTCTGAACTCCCGAAACAAGTCGTCAGCAATTCCAGTCAATAACAATGTAACAAGTTTGCATAATTCCAGCCTATGGTCTTCATTGCTCGCGAACCACGTCTACTTTGACCCTCAAACACGGCAGTTTTAGCTGAGACTGGAAGAGTTTGGGTCGTGTTGTCGACATGTCGAGAAGACGCTGTTTTCTGAGCTGCGAAAGCAAATCCACTTTACATGCACTTCCCAAGGATTAGGACTCATGCTTGAATTGATACAGAAAAAAAAAATGCTATCGTTACTGTTTGTATCACTGTGTAACAAGTGCTGAGAAAAGCCTCCGGAGCTGAAATTCAGATATTGTAATATTGGTTTTGCTTCCAACAAAATCATGTTCCATTTAATGCATAAACGTTTTAAAGGTTTATGGTACCGTACACTATCAACAAGAAACTAATCAAGTCTAGTCAAGGTCATTTATTTATCTTTGATTTTTTTATACTATAGACCTTATGTAGCTCCGCCCCTTTTCAGCGCTGCGCTCGTTGTCTTTTGACTTCCGGTCTGTATTTTCACAGCGATTTTGCATGTTTATTAATGAACGGCTCATTTTAAAATCTTCCCGGTCGACTGACATTTGTTAAGTCATCTGCTTTAAACATTACAGCCCTCATGATAACTTTCGTTGACTTTACATCACTTCAAAAGCTAATTACTCCTGGACAGCAATGCCATAGAAATATACAGAGCGACCGCAAAAACGTAAGTTAAATTTAAAGTAAGTTAAAAAGACAATATTCTAAAGATGGTGGCGCCCTCCTTTCTCTGGCGCATAAGGTCTATAGTTTGTGTAGTTTTCATTGATAACTGTTGTTTGCTCATTTCTGAAGGATCATGTGACACTGAAGACTGGAGTAATGATGCTGAAAATTCAGCTTTGCCATCAAAGGAATCAATTACATTTTAAAATGCATGTATGTTCAAATGTAAGTGAGCATAAGAGACTTAGTGTACATAGCATACGAGAGCGGTAGTGTACATGTAACGCAAGTAGAGTACTTTTTAGAGCAGTCTGTAAAGAGATAAGTTTTATGATACTGTGAACTTTCCAGTCCCACCGTAACATATTGTCATGTCCATTTCGTATCCAACAGACATAATAATATACAGCACCCTCCTATCCACTAAAACATCAAAATGAATGACTGGGGGCTACAGTGAGTGATGAAAGGTGCTTTCCCCTGATTATTATATTATCATGGCCATATAGCTTTTATCTTTTTTTATGTTTATTTGCGTTGCATTCAATCACTTGATCATCATAACAGCTATAATATCTTTTGAAGTGGGCAAATGTCAGCAGATGTTTCCGTTTCACAGAGGCATCTTTCAGCTCTCTCTTATTTTCTCTAGTCAGGGAGGAGCAGGAATCATTTGCAGTGACCATGTATCTGCATGCAAAGGTGACGCTTTGTGGTGGTGTGCGTGGATGCATGTCTGTGTGCGTGCGTTGAACAAGTGAATTCTTCTCAAATTGGCCTCTCCTTGGCATGTTTTTGATGTTGAAGCAGAAACAGGTTTGACTGAGGATGAGGTGCAGGGGTAACGGTGAACCTTCCCACCAGCCGAACACGATCTTTCAGATTCAAAGGATGGTTTCGATTTCCTCAAAATAACTGTAGGCCATGTAACATGGGTCACAAAAAGTCTGAAATCATCAACACTTAAAAGCAATGTATATACATTTCAAAAAGCACGCGATAAAACAGCTTTTGGTGTGAATCTAATGAAAACATGCCCAGGTCAAACTTCACCACACAATCGAGACAGCAAAGAAACAGACATGAAGATAAGTTTTTTTAAAGATTCACATTCAATTCTGTAGAAACAATGGTGATAAAAAAAGAAGAGAGAGAATTGTAGAATTTTTTTTCATTTTTTGCTAGTAAATTTCATTTTACGTGAATTAAGAAAAATTCTGAAATAGTATTTTCTTGTAAAACGTACTCCAATAAACCTTGAACTGATATTATATATACTTTATGAATAATTTACAAATGAAATAATATATCATTTTGTTTCACATGATAAGATTGAGAAATAAAGAAAAAGTGTAGCTCTTTTTATTGTGATCAACGTGCACATTTAAGAAAAATGATGGTATGGAATATGTTTTTTATGCTGACTTCTGGTAATTATTATTATTATGATTTTTAGTCATTTCAAAAACCTGGACAGTGATGCCATGTGCCGTATGTATGATGTCTTGGAATTTTTCCCTATATTATGTTTCACATTTGTAGACAATATATAGGATGCAAATTTATGTGTAGCTTTCTTTAAATCACTCTAGCCCTGAGCGAGAATATTATTGTTTTCATTGGAGCGGGAAATTTTCATCCCACAGGGACATATCTTATTTTTCTGCTAAATTCAGTGCTGTTCAATGCCATATTTAATGAAATGGATCCGCATGAAGGCAGCAGCATAAGAAGGGCTGTGTTTAACCTCTCTTTGTCCCTGGTGAACTCTTCTGTATAGCAGGGGAATGCTGGGTAATCATGTGCCATCCAGGGAGAGAGTCCCGACCGTGACTGCTAGATTTAATGCAGAACTAGGAAATATTCAGCTCAACTGCAGCCAAAACTCCAAACTGACAGGTATTATTATCGCAATCAACAATCGATCACAATTTTTCTAAATTATACCTCAATCTCTTAAAGGGACAGTTCAGCCAAAAATGTTAATCCTGTCATGATTTATTCACCCTATTGTTATTACAAACCTGTAGGACATTCTTTCTTCTGCAAAATACAAAAGAAGGCATAGTTGGTTGTTGTTTGCCATGCAGTTACAAGCTTTTTAAGGTAATTTTTTTTACATATATCAACCAGGGCTCTCAAGTGTCACGCATTGAGCGTGACAGTCACTCATTTCAGTCTTTTGTCACGCACTCCCGCCACACATTGTATTTCTCACGTGGAAAAACTATTTATAATATATTTAATATGCCGCAGCGGCCAAAATGTATCTGGCCGCGCCGCTCTCACTGTGGAACCGGCAGGAGTCAAGCGCGTCTTATCAGCCAATCAAAAAAAGAAAGGGGCTACACAATAGCCAATCAGAAAATAGCACTATTGTATCTGGGTAAGATTTAACGCAACAACCAATGGAAAAATTCCATATGCTGGAATTGTTCACGTGATTCTGCGACAACGTTTTCCGAAAATTTCGTTCACCCACAGACTGGAAACCACTCCGAGCTCCGAGCATTACTGAGCACAGAGTAGGTCATGATCTCCTGTTTTATGTGTGAATTTGTGGAGTTTGGGGGGGGAATGTCACTCTTGCCTGTCTTCAAAACTTGAGAGCCCTTATCCACAAAACTAAAAATCCAACAAGCTACTCAATCTTCTGTCATTACAAAAAAAAAAATCCTTTCAAAAAAGATGCAAACACTAAAATATCCATACAACTTGAATATACAAGTCATAAAATAGCTTTGTCATTTGTTGTTTCAAAAAAGAAAGAAAGTCAGACATTTGTAACAAAAAAAAAGTTAATTTTCCTCTAAGATGGTCTAAACCCATTGATGTTTATTTGAATCGCTGTCTTAATGATCCTGTCTGGTTTCACATCAATGAAGTGATTCAGATACACTCCAGGGGGCCAATCCTGGGTTTTTTAGACATAAGGGAGGTTTAGACAGATCAGTCCAATTATGGCTACACTTTGTATATTCTGATCTAACCTCACAGACTCTTTTCTGCTCAGTCCGGTGGAGTCCTGCCAGCATTCTGATTGGCCTGAAATCCAGCTTAGTGCGGTGTTGATGCTCATTTCCTGTTCCTCTCATACATCACTGCACTTCCCCTTATGACATCAGCTGTTTTCCTCTCCCTGCGTCTTCACCGAGCAGCAGGGATAAACTGGGACAGGATTACAGGGGCAGACACAGGGTCAAAGGTCACCATGTCCGCGACTCCTGGCGATTTGGTATTTTGCTAGGAGTGTGAATAAATGGCACTATGGCTCAGCGGGAAGTCGTTGGATGATGAAGGTTCATTTAATATTGTCAAAGCCTGCAGGTCGTGGAGGTCGAGGAAGAGGTTTGGTTTAGATTTAGAGCCACAGGTCTTGCGGTGGGCTGTCAGCATGGGAGGTGTACAGCGACAATATAATTTAGCAGCTTGGAAGGAAAAGACATATGTTCAGTTTTTGATGCCAGTCTTACATTTGATCATTTTGTGCTTAGCTTTCAAAACTAATTTTCAAAAACGTGCACTTTGAAACCTACTTCAAAGTTTGCTTTCTTAGGCCACCAAAATGCTGTTGTCGTGTAAATGAACAGCCAGAACGCATTAAAAGTTTTCTGTTTTCAGTTGAGAACGGTGTCGTGTAAGCGGCCCCTAAATGAATAACTAATGATACTTACAACGAAAAATGAATCAATTAAAAACGTATTTAAGCTAGACAATGACTTTCTTCTAGATCTGCTGTACTGTCCTATTATCACTATTAAGCTGCTTTGAAACAATCTGTCTTGTAAAAAGCACTATATAAATGATGACTTGACTGAGCACTGTTAAAACATCCCTTTTCACCTCAGAAATGTAGCAAGATTGACCCTGTGCTTACATTTCTCTGCAGCTGAAGGGTGGATAAACTCGTTCGTTGTCTCTCAGATAGAGTACTGTAATGCCCTTTCAGCCGGAGTTTCTAAATCCACACTTAACAAGCTGCAATATGTGCAAAACTCGGCCGCCGGGATCCTGACTGGGACCAGGACATGCAATCAAATTACTCCTATTTTGGAGTCTTTGCACTGGCTCTCGGTCAGGTTGATTTTAAAATGATGATGCTTATACACAAAGCCTTACATGGCTTGGCTCCACATTATTGATCCGCATTGTTCATTTCTTTATACCCGACATCGCAGATTGCACTCCTCACAGTCTAATTTGCTGGCTTTTCCTCAAGATCTATGAATGACAGGGCTTTTTCTGTCTATGAGCTCCTATCCTTTGGAACTCTCTTCCTTTTGAACTTAGGGAAGCTCAGACCGATGACATTTTTCCCCATGTGTTGAAAATCAAGCTTTTTTATAATATTGTTTATACGTCTATGTGGTGTTTTTAATATGCTTTAAGACAAACCATGTGCAAAGTCATTAGTCAGCACCATTGCTGAGTATTTTCTCCTTAAAACTGCAGTGAACCAAAGACAGTCTCAAAAACGCGGTTTGAGATCGCTGGTGTTTCTGACGTCACAAACTATCCTTGTAACCAATCAGGTCAACGTGTGATCGTCAACGAGTGGATGTCTGAGCTGGTGTGAGTGAGTGGAGGCAGGGATTGAAGTCATTGAACCGCGTATACTAAATGAGGGAAGGGTGTAGAGTTACATTCAAGATATTTTAAGGCATTAAGAATTATTTTCAAGGAAAAAAATGTTTAAATATGTAATTTTGGTGATCAAAGATGAGTTTTAAATGATACATTTATTGACTACAACTCAAGACAAAGGTAGCATTTGCTTGTTGTTTAATAATATTATTTTACTTATTGTACGATGTATTGCTTATCTTGTGAACAGCGCCTTGAGAAGTTGCTTTTAAAGGTGCTTTATAAAGTAAAGCTTATTATTATAATTTTTTGTTAAAAAGCAGCATTGTGACATTTGTTCACATCTCTGGTCTTTTTCTAACTTTACACAAACATTGTTAACTGAGAACTCCTATTGCTTTGTTCTTTCACAAAGAGGGGGAAAAAAAAATCCGTCAGTAGAAATAATAGGGAATTGTTAGACATATGGACAGAAAGCAGAATGAACATTTCCAGTAAGAACGCAAATTTCGTCCAAGAAATTGTCCAACAAAGCATTGAATATGCACAATTTAACTGATGTTTGATTTAACACTAGCAATACTATGCTGTTCTTTTATCAGATCTGTACATACATGTTTTGTGTTTTATGCTTCAGGAGTTTGTTGAAGGCATAAACAGGAAGGATGCTCCTATGGGTGCCTTACTCTCTCCGCCCTGGAGACTGGATGAGTTTTACTAGATTTTTAAAAAACTTTTTATGAAGAAACTTGAGTGGGGCTTTTCTGTGCAAAACTCAGCTCCATGATGCCAGTGAGTTCTGGGTAGTTGCTCACAGGCCCAGTTTAAAAGAGCCCAACTTCAAATCTCTATGATATTCTGATTTCTATATGTGATTAACATTTTTGACCCATCTTTTGTGAGGCAAAAATGGCAACTTAGATCACTTAGAAAAGTGATAATATACAATACTGATTAAAATATTGGGGTCAGTAAGTAAAAACTTGTGTGTCTACTTACACCTTGTTGGCAGAGGCTATTTACACTCACTCTGTCCACCAATGTCTGATTGGGCTGGGAAATTACAAAAGAAATCCCGCTGATTTTGTAAAGACCCGACCAACCAAAGTGGGAATCCACCTTTTACAAAACTCATCGCATCAGCTGAAGAGACATTTATTTTTAATACAAATTAAGAAAATAATCGAAAAAGGGAATAAAAGTCCCCAACGGGTATTTAATAGTGGGAATAAAGTGTTTAACGGGTAGGGTTTAGAGTAGGTGTATGGGTGGGCTTTAGGGACAAGGACAAGAAATGTCCCAATACAATAAGGTGGCATTACATTTTATAATATACTACAATACACTGGGGTATAAATAGCATCTAACAACTATTTACACCTATAGCATCTATTGATATTATCTATTAATATTTCACATTATTACTGTTTTTATGTATTTTTGATCAAATAAATGCAGCGTGAGCATAAAAGACTAACACTAAAAGACATAAAAGAAATGTCTTTCAAAAACATTTAAAAAATCTTTCTTTTTTTTTTTTAAATGATAATATAATATTTGCAATTTATATAAAATAAAAATTATTAGTCAGAACACATGATGAATTGCTGGCTGTCAATGGAAAGATCGTGCTCCCGGAATGGCGTAGTTACAGCATCTACCAGCAGGGCAAGACTATAACCAGCCAAACTTTGACCTTTTTGATTTAAACACAGCGAAGTGAGCTGTGAATGCACACAACCTGTTTCCCATTTGTTTAGTATTTGTGTGAAAGTGAATGACCTTTTTAGGCCGGAGAAGAGAGGCTGTTTATTTTCATATAATAGTCTTTGATGAGTCAGCGAGGTTTTTCTCAACATTGCACTGGATATATTTGGAGCGCATTTGTATTTTCCTGTTTGTGCGTCGATGTTTGTGTTGCACCTGTGCCAGCGTCGACCAGAGCCAGGTGCACTTCAGACGAAACCTCTTCAACTCAAGAGATCTCTCACCGTCTTCTCAGGCCGCTCCTCTGGCTCCAGTCACGTTATCTAGCGGCACATTACAGCTCAGGAAGAAGCAACTATTCAAATGTTTTAAAAGCATTTCTGTTTAACAGCGGTTTTACCAGTGCATGCAGAATTTTAACACACAGCCTAAACAAAACCAGATTTTAAAGTAGCTTTTCTTTCCAGCGGCCTTGTTCATCATCCTCATTCTGTTTACTAATAAGAAAAGATCTCTTAGCATAGTATTCCTTTACTCAGACATGTTTTGTTGCGTCTTGACCTTTAACTTGACTTCTTTTGTGCTTGAAAATGGTCGCTGGTTTACAGCAAAGTAACATAAAAGTGTTTATTGAATACCCAAGCTTTGCATTCTTCTGTTTATCCATGTATTTATCTGGTGTTTTGGACATATCGTTCCAAGATGCTGTTAATATAAATACTCGGTTCTGTTTTGCAATGCATTGTTCACTTTAAACGCATCTGGGCGAATATCCATTTTCATGCAATGCCATGATTGTCCTATTGTGGAACACAGACCTTTTCCAGAACAACCTTAATATTTTATGTTGATTTATCCTGTCATGTTTTTAGTCATAAAAACAAATGGTCTTGTGCATCATTTTTTATGGAGAGTACTAAGCTTACTTGGCTTAAATACGCTGGTCTTTTGTGTATGTGTATCCATGTGTGTGTGTGAGTGCATCCTGTGGCGTCTTATTGTACTGTAGATATATTGTTCCCCATGCTGAAATCTGCACGGAAGTGTAGTGTGGTTTCCAAAGATGAGAAGAAATTGATGGCCACCAATTACCCGCCCCAACCAAAAAAAAAAAAAAAAGAAAGTTCTTCCCAAGCCAGGCTATTTATTTATGCAAACAGTGCTCAGAATATGTCTTGAAATACAGGGAAATTAAGACCAGGCCTTTGATTCAGTGGTTGAGGTAATTGTTTGCATCATGGTATTCCTTCTGTACTTGTTTGTTTGTAGGTTTGAGAGAACTGAGGAAGAAACACGCTACTTTCCCCAGTGTACCTTCAACCATCATGAGTGTCTGGATTCATTTCAGCCTTTGGTCTGGTCTTGTATATCAGTCTGTCACAGCAAATCATCCTTTTTTTTTGGGTGAAGCATATGATGGGAATTGTTCAGCTCTTTTGTTTGCATCTCCGCACTAACAATATGGATACATCTGCCCGCGGAGCCTTTTCAAGTTCTGAAAAGGGTCAAAATACATTTTGATGAGAAGAAAATGCATTATTGAAAGTAGCGTGATTGTATTAGTTTTTATGGGGTTATTATAGTTAACTAAACTATAACTAAAAACATAAAAATAACAGTGATTGGAGAACAGGACAAAGTGAGAGCGTATTACAATATTATATGTATGTATAGCTTTAATACGTGTTAATTACGGGTGTCAAGCAATAAAAAAAAAAAAATCGCATTAATTACACGATGTGCCGATTAATTAATCTAATAATCACAAATTAATCACACATCAAATTTGGCTAAGTCATTATTGTGTTAAATGAGAAAAGCATCAAAATAGACATTACAAAAAGTAGCTTTAGAATTTTTTTTAATTTTTTATTTGATTCAATATAGAATTTATTACACAAACTTTTAGGCTTCAACATGCAGCCAGGAGGGCGAGTAAATGACAGATTTTTTATTTTTGGGTGAAAATACCTATGATGGGGTTTTTATTATTATGGAAAATCATTGGTTCACCCGATTGATTCGCTCAAAGCGTGGATTCGTTCAGAAATGAAACACCGCTGTTGCTCGGAGAAGCACAACAGTTCTGCTCTGGCTTTATAGGTAATATTTTCGTTTGCCAAATTGAGCAAAATCAGACAATAATGTGTCTAAAATATTAACTTCTTATTTATTGAACTGTTGTATAAATCAGTATCACATTACTCACCAAAAAAACATCACTCGTGTGATATTGCGCTTGTTACTCGTGTGATGTTGCTTAACTATATCATATAAGACAAAAACTCATACGGGGAATTTTAGGGTCATTCTAACTGCATCCTAAACAGGTCTGGGGCGGGGCGGGTGCGATAAATGCGTTGAAAATTTTAACGCGTTATTTTTCCCCCATACCTAATTAATTAAAATTAACATGCTAATTCGACAGCTCTAGTGTTAATATTACTGAACAGTTTTGCTTTATATGGTACTTTTAGCAGTCAGGAATAATATTTGTTAGGAGCTGAAGACAGTCTAGGCCCGAGTTCAACAGATCCTGTTATGATTTTAGACTGTAGGATTAAAACCAGGGTGAATCAGTGGCCTTCCGCTATCCGGGTCAGTTTGTTTAGCACTGTCAAAACTATCCTCCCTGTGTTCCCTGGGCTTAACTAGACCAGAGCAGAGTCAGCAAAGACAGTCAGATGGTTGTAGTTTGTTACATGATTGCACCACTTTCACTTAACACCTCCTGTTGGAAATATCATCATTCCTAAACTGCCAAAACTATTTCATGTTTCTTTTGGCACAAACTAAATGCAACATGTGACAAGGCTTGCTATTGGCTGCAACAATATCTTTTGCTGGTTCTCTTTTTGTAAGCCCCGCCCACCGTGAAATCTCACTGGTCCAAAATCCGAATCTACATAGCTTTACATTAGGCTGCACATCAAATACGTTTTGATTGGCTGGAATTATGTCGTTTTGCACAACTTTTGCAAAAATTTACTGGACACTGGTCTTGGTTAGGACACAGTGTACTAAATCAATGTGGTTGTACCACAACAATATAGCATGACATATTTTTAAACCATATGTAACTTTGGGATTACCATTTACAGTCTTTAAATATTTATCTGGCGATTAATATTGACTATCGGCGAGCAATTCTAAACAGTCTGATGGCGAAGCTCTTTGAAGTGTAATCTCGTCATGTTATGTTTCTCAAGATCTCTCAGCCTAGATCAAAGACAGATCCTTGGCATGTTTTCTCCTTCATTGATCATATTCAGAGGGGCATAAAATGAAAATGAAAGATCTCTTTCCAATCAGCACAGTAAATTCCATGGGGGTTGATGAGGGAGTCCCTGCTTGGGGTTGCCAGATGTGCCATATGTTTCGAAAAACCTGTAAGACAAGTGTCAGCCCAGCTGCTGCCGAACACAAGGCACATGGCAACCACCCGAACTGCCAGAAAGTCAGACATGAGACATCTGCACACATGTGTAGATATCAACTCCAATACAGGTACCGCATGTTACACAGAAACCAGCCATACCATGTCAGCTTAAGGACCGTAGGGAATCTGGTTTGAAATACTCTCATTTTTGCATACATTTTTATCCCAAAATGTCCAGGTTATATTTCAAACCAAAACTAAAAATGAAGCTTATTTTAGGACTATCCAGACATAATTTTCTTGACAATTAAGCATATTTCCCCCTCAATTCTCTTTGAGTTTTCTCTTTCATTCTCCTTTATGAGTTTTTGTTTATATATATATATATATATATATATATATATATATATATATATATATATATATATATATATGTATATATATAAAATAATGTAATTTTGAAACAATTTTAGAAATTGCTTGTGAATTTCATAAATTATTAAAAGGAAAGGCAGGTATTTTCACATTGAAGTGACTCAAATAGTATTTTCTTGTAAAAAGTATTCCAATAATCTTGAATTCCAATGTTTTATTCATAATTTCTTAAGCATTTATGCTTTTCTTAATTTCTTAAGCATTTTCTTAAGTAAAAATATATATATGAAGAGTTCAGATGCAAAAGCCTCTAAGTGCCATCTGAAATTTTCTTCTAGAATGATCATTTTTATCAAGCTTGTATGTTTATGTTCAATTATTTCACTTAAATGGCAATGCAAATTACCTATTAATTGTCATTAAAGTGAAATTACTGAACCTAAATATACGAGCTTGATAAAAATGCTAATTTTAGAAGAAAATTTCAGATGGCACTTAGAGGCTTTTGCATCTGAACTCTTCATATATATATAAATAAAATATATATATATATAGTTTCATGACAATTGGATTACAAAGAAAAAAAGAAAAGAAAAAAAAATCTGTAAAGTATTTCCAAAATCTCAATGTTCCTAAAAAGTCTCCATTTTCTTTAAGCAAAATAGCATTTCTAATTTCACTTAAATTTTTCACAGTGAATTATGGACTAGACATTTCTTGACAGGTTTAATTCGATTCATCCTTCTGTTTTTCTCTCTGTGGTTTAATTTTCCATTTTGCTCATGAGACTAAAGATAGATAGATTGGTATTTTGTCCATAAATTGTCTTTAATCAAAGACAGACTCATGTAGTTCTTCTCTCGTAGTGTCCTTATCATCTCCCCCCCCAGGTTTATTCTTATCAAGCATTTGATTTTATGGACATCTAACCAAATGTATTCTCATGCTAGGCTTTAGTTTGGTTCTGATCAAGCGTGTGACTACATTGACCCAGCGTCGCATCTGCTGAGAATCCATCTCCATCCAGCTCCTGCTTGTTTTTGCAGACGACAAACAGACCAACGCATTTCTCTGTACTTGAAGTAAACTTCTCAGAAAAGAACCACGTAATGTCCTAACAGCGAGCAGACCCACAAACTGGTCAAACTCACAAATTTCCTAGAGCGTGTTTATTCATGGCTGGACGGGCTGATTTGGTATGAGAGAACATTGTTTTGTTGGTTGAACTAGAGATGGAACTCGTTTCAGTCGCATACCTTGCTGAAAAATCCAGCATTGCTGGTCACCAGTATAAAGTGCACTCTTAGAAAATGGTTTAGTGAGGTTCTATAAAGAACCCTTGGGTTCCTGACTCAATTTTAAAGAACATTCTATGCCAAAAAGGTTCTAAATAAGGAGAAATGTCTTAAATGTCTGCATAATAATTTCATGGGTAATTAAATTCATTTTATATTTAATTATGGCCCTAATAGTTAGAGAGCCAGACTGGTAACCTGAAGGTTGCAGGTTTCGAGTCCCAATACCTAACCCCCAATCGCTCCCTGGGTGCCACAGAAAAAATGGCTGCCCAGTGCTCTGGATGTGTGTGTCCATGGTTCGGAGTGTGTGTTTTCCAAATGTGCACAACTTGGATGGGTTACATGCAGAGGACAAATTCCGTGTATGGGTTGCCATACTTGGCCTTCACATGTCACTTTCACTTTTTTAAAATGGTCCCATAATCTATGATTTGCATGCTGGGACCAGCAAAGAATGCTGGATGCTGGTCCTCAGCATGGGAAGCGGGACTGCTAGTGGCCCAGCTACACCAGCTCAGTTATGCTTGAGAACACCAGCACCAGCTCTAAACAGCATAAACTCCCTTAGACCAATGGATTAATGATGGATTTTTCATTAAGGTAACCAAACCACAAATTCACACTGACATCTTTATTTCCGTTCAAGAGGACAACATAAAATCTTATTCCTGTATTTACTTTAGCTTCAGTCTTTATTAGCATGACGTGGACCATGTGCTCTCATTAACGTAAAATAGGCCCGTCCAAACGCCTGTCAGTTCACATTTGCAACGTCAACTCCAAACTCTACCTCAATGGCAGTTAGCTGGACCACCGTAGTGGCGCTCGCTACTCGTCCAGAGCCGCCGCTCTTCTCGCGGTCTGCTCCATATTACGACTCTGAACCCCCCATTGTGCTTAGCCTACACCAGAGCACAAAAGAGTCCTGCGAAATCGGACACATATTGTGCATTGTTGTTTTAGCCCACTGGGGAGAGGAATTTCAAGTGATAAAATCTCCAGGGCCTGGCTTATTTGGGGTTATTGGCCTGGTGCATTGCTGTTGTTGTTCTTGTGTGTGTGTGTGTGTGTGTATGAGTGTTTTTTTTAAACTATGGGTACTTTTATATCTCAGGGGTGGATTTTCATTCCAACTAACATATTTAAACTTTTTTTCCTTTTTGTTTTGTTAATATCGTCTTGTTTTCATTTTTTTTATTTTTTTTTACTTTTTATTCCAACTGTTTCAACAGTTGTCCAGCAATTTTGCACAAATATAAGTTTTTTTCAAAAGTGGTTGCCAATAGCAGTGACAGTGAATGGATGTGATTGGTAAAGAAAGTAAAAAATTTAGGCAAATAACATATTATATAAAAAATAAATAAATAAATAATATTTTAATAATTTTACTGCATTTCTAGCAGCCAAGCAGATTTAAACTTTTTTTCTATTTTTGGCTTTTTAAACTGTCTTGGTTTTCATTATTTATGTTTGCTACTTTTCGAATGTTATTTTCTAGTACAAGACGTTCAATTTTAAAATCCATAATAATATGAAATATATATATATATTTTTTTTTTTTTTACAATTTTATAATCTAAACAGAGAATGTAAAACACAACTTATTTTTCTCTACATGAATTTCAACTATTCCAACATTTGTCCTGCATGAATAAAGTTTTTTTTTAATTCAAGTTTTTTTTATTAAAAGTGCTCTTAATTAAAGAAATACCCGTATTTGTGCATGGAATTGCATAGATTCATAGCACAATCCAGTGGTTTGTAATTGGTTTTGTGTATGTATCTGTTGTTATAATAGCCTCTGGCTTGAATTAGTAACAGCTTCAGATGGCGGGCATGTTCAGAGTGTTCTGCATTGAAGTCTTGATGATCCATGTGTGGTTAAAACACAGCCAAAATAGAATGATACCAGATCCACGCAGCACTGCTGTTCCTAAGTTGGCCAGATAATTCGATTTCTGAGGAGGGGGAATAAAGATGCATGGCTGTGATTCACATCACACTGTAGGATATTCTGAAACTGAAGAAGCAAACGGGACAGTTGATGAAAGGTTGAGGGATGAAGGTTGAAGTAAAGGAAGAAATATAGGGACAGATTAAACTCTGCCTTTCTTACTGCCTGTCTCTCTATTTTGGTTTCTCTCTCTATTGTTCTCTTCTTGTGATTGTGTTTTGTGGTGGAAAGTATGTATAAAGCATATAATCTGTGGCTCATGTTCTTTTTTAAACTTTACCCAAGCTGTTTTTAGATAGTTCAGAGGTTATACATTTATTAGTGGAAACATAATAAAAAGTTGCTGCATATCCAAATACAAATATGTTTTTAATAGCAATACATTTTTATGGTCATTTAGATGTCTCATATGTTGATAATAGCATGCTTTCTAAAGAGAAAGAAAACCTTTTTTTTTCTTCCATTTTTATGTCCTGACAATGTATTGATTGTTAACATTTTTGATGTGTGATATTACAAAGAGAAACATTTGTTGGGGTTTAGTTTGCTATAATGTGATTTCATTCTTTTATTTTTGAGCTTTTTGATACTTTCAATGAGACAAGGATAGGAAATGATGGAAAAGACTCAAGAGTAAAAGTGGAATCGGTATGTGAAAAGAGAGTATCCGAGGCTTTACTTAATTTTGCAAAGATTTTAACAATTATTGTGGAAACCCAAGCTTAAGATGTCTGCACAAGTCTTTACTCAAATACCTAAAAAGAAGGGCTTCAAAGCCACGATTTACTGACTGTGCCGAGCAACGTTCCATTTCAGGTTGAAAATTTGCCCGGGATTCAATTTACATCTACAAAAAGCAGATTTTCATGTTATGAACTGAATTCAGTCTGAGTTCAATAAATCTCTAAAAGCTGAATGTGGATTGGGCTTTCCATTGTGTATTCCACATCACTGACACGAACGGCTCATGTCAATGCATGCAGCTTTGCATTATGGGCCGTTGCAGAGCGTGTGCCAGAGACCCACTGGAGTCAGAGGTGGTCTTATGGACCTTCACATCAGAGTCGTCCAGCTGGGTCTGCAGAAGCCCTTCAAAGATAAACACATAAAAGTCAGTGTTGGACGGAGAGAGTGCAGAAGAACGCAGCCCAGGGGTGGGATGCCGAGTGGAAAGAAGGATTTGAAGGTTTGCAGAAAGCAGGAGATGTCAAAGAGTAGGTATCATGGGAATTTGGGGGTAGACCGAACAGGATACGCAAGAAAGGAGGGGGGGGGGGGGGGGGGGGGGGGGGGTCAGATCCTGAATAAACAACAATGGTGTTTGATTTGGATGCGAGGTTCATCTTCTCTACAGACGTGAGACATTTGCTTGATAATATTTAATCGCAGAGCCCGCAACACTCTGGAAACGAGGGAGAAGCCAAATGAAGAAAAAATACACAATGTCAGAATTAATTTTCATGTAACGAAACAGAATGAACAACTAATCAAATTTAAAAATAAACTGAGAGAAAATAGTGAGGTTTTGTGATCAACCCTGGTGAAATGAACAATTGTTTTTGCACTATAAAAAATAATACTCTTAATCAGTATTTTTGTATTGGTTTCCAGTAAAAATATCGAAACATCCTTAAAACAAGATACATTTAGAAACAAAATGTTTTTTTTCAGTCTATTGGCAAATTTCTTGGTTTCATTATAATCCGACTTTGTTCATTTTATTTTCTTGTTTTTTTCTTCAAATTTTTGTTCAGTGCACCAGTAAGGACAGCTCTGATTATAGTTAACTAAAACTTAAATAAAGCCAGAAATATATATAAATTTCGTTACTTGAAATAAAATGTAAATAACATGCTCCTTCATGCTGGAAATATATAATATAATTATAAAATAAAATCTTCATGCTAACCCCCCCCCATAAATAAAAAAAAAATAAAAAAAAATATATATTGCATTTTATTTTAATTTCAGTGTTAACACTATGTACTAAAAATATGAATAAAAATAGACAGAACAAAAAGTATTAAAAATGACAAAACAAAAAATGACTAAAACACACAACGTATAACTGCCCTCACCTGTGTTTGTCTGTAGGCTCCCCCTTGTGTACACACCTCTATCACACAGACTCGTCTCAGAGATTTGAAAAATTGTCTCTTCATGGAGCACAAGGATGTCATAAGTAAACCAGTTACATTTACTTATGATTTAAGATCAGAAGTATTGCAAACATGAATCTTATAAACACTTGTTTTATTGTTTATTTATTACGATTTAAAATAAGACCATGGACATTTCATATATCTATCATGTATTTATGATGATTGTGCCTCCTGATAGATCCTGGACAATCTTTTTTTTGCATTTTGCAACCCTGTTCACCCCTTTGCAGCACAAACTCAAGGTGGATAACAGGAGAGAGTTGTATATCTCAGGTCTTTGAATTGGCCAGAGCGTTTCGGGACGAGTGCTCACACACATTAAGACACACCCCTGACATGCTCCACTATTGTGTTTCAATCTGAGAGATGGTTCAGGGCCGGGCAGCTGCTGGAAGACAGTGGCGAGTGTGTGTGTGATTGATGGCCGTGTGTGTGAGTGTCTCATGAAACAGGATCCTGCAGAGCAGAGGAAAGATGGGGAAAGAGAGAGGGGGTTCAGTCAAAGGGCACACGCTTGGCATTACTGCAAACACTCTTACATGCTCCGTCTCTATCTCTGCCCTTTCTCTTTTACCTCTTGATTTACTGTTTTCTTCTTGCTTAATTTGTCTATGATTGATATTGTTGGTGCATTTATTAGTTTAGATTATATAAGATTCAGTTGTCATTATAGAGAGAACATCCATCCATCCATCCATCCATCCATCCATCCATCCATCCATCATCCTTCCATCCATCCATCCATCCATCCATCCATCCATCCATCCATCCATCCATCATCCTTCCATCCACCCATCCATCATCCATCCATCCATCCATCCATCCATCATCCTTCCATCCATCCATCCATCCATCCATCCATCCATCCATCCATCCATCCATCCATCATCCTTCCATCCACCCATCCATCCATCCATCCATCATCCTTCCATCCACCCATCCATCCATCATCCTTCCATCCACCCATCCATCATCCATCCATCCATCCATCCATCCATCATCCATCCATCCATCCATCCATCATCCTTCCATCCACCCATCCATCATCCATCCATCCACCCAACCACCCATCCATCCATCCATCCATCCATCCATCCATCCACCCATCCATCCATCCATCCATCCATCCATCATCCACCCATCCATCATCCATCCATCCATCCATCCATCCACCCAACCACCCATCCATCCATCTGTATATTTTGTGATATGAAGTGATTTTAATTGCCCAAGAGTAATTATATTTTTCCCCTTTTGTCTCTCTCTTTTCTCATGGCACTGGCTGTGGTTTCACTGGGTCAATCCACCTGCTTCTGCATCAGGTATTTCACTCCTCTCTTATTTGTGTCTATCATTCTCTTTCTCTGTCAGCAGCTGTCCATCACTGGGAATTAATACAATTTATGGCGTGTCATGCAGTCACGAGTCTTACAACGGGCCCCTCTCCTGTTGTTCTT
Source organism: Leuciscus leuciscus (assembly GCF_965113295.1). Taxonomy (NCBI): domain Eukaryota; kingdom Metazoa; phylum Chordata; class Actinopteri; order Cypriniformes; family Leuciscidae; genus Leuciscus; species Leuciscus leuciscus. The sequence continues at coordinate 8,489,362 of NC_138732.1, forward strand.
CCACTGTGAGCAAGGTTACCCTGTGCCCGCCCTTTTCTCAATATTAGGTTTAAGCCTTCAATATGCACAATGAGCTAAAATATACTTTAAACAATCTGAAATCAAACTTGATGATATTTATGTTTGGCGGTGGGTATTTACACTATGTGTAAATGAAGGTAGATGCTACTTGCTGTGAGTGTAAATAGTGGGAGATTCTGTTTGCATCAAGGGTAAATAGCAACAAATAGCATCTTGTTTACACTACACGCAAATAGTGATAGATGCTATTCAGACAAAGTGTAAATAAATGCAATATGTTATTTGTTCTAAAGGTAAATTGTCTGAGGAGTGGTGGGTGAAGTCATATTATATTTATAGGTATAGCCATAATTTATTTCTTTTTTGCTGTTTTTAACATGTGTCAGGCAGCTGATTTTGAGGTAGACTACAGTAAGATATTTACTATTACTTTTGCTCGTTAATGAAGTTATGAGTTTGAACAAACCCCTAACCCTAAGTATTAAACTTCAGTGTGTAACGCGTACTGTTCTGTTTGTGCTACAGAAATGAATGAGGCCGCAAATCATCTGACTTGTTGACAAAAGGACCTCTGCTACTTTTCTAAGTTTTTCTAAGTACAATATTTTCCTCACAGATGCAAAATCAATCCCATAGATTTATACTGAAGAAGGGCCCTTTGTGCTCCTTTTCTTTAGAAAAAAATGAAATGAAAAATAACAGTTGTTACTTTGGTTTCAGCATAGGCTACCAACACTCTCTGACTCAGTTTTTTGTAGTCGGGTAAAGGGTTTTTTGTGCCCAGTAATGGTTTGTTTATACTATAAAATTCCGATAACAATTAAAAGGGTTGTGTCTGACTTTCACCAGGAACTAAGCATGTTGGGAATTAATTTGATCGAGAAAATAAGAGTCTTAGTCTGGTCTTTGCGGTACTTCTCTCTCATATGGAAGTGATTTGTATATCGCAGTGAGTCTGGATACAATCGTTCATTTTTTTCATCTGACTGACTCTTAATTGAGAGTTGCTGTGATGTTATTCACCTTGCCTAAAAATATCCCCCTCCTCATGCTTTGAGGAAATGAATTACTTGTTCAGAAGGGAGCTGTCTTGTGTTGTCTGTCCGTGACAAATTGCTAAATAGTGCTTATTGTATCGTTGCTAATGTGTCTCTCTGAGAGAGAGTACATGTTCTACATAATGTGGTGAAATTGGGCTGAGTGTGTTTCTGTTTAAAACATAATGCCGACTAATGGAATAGTGTTGAAAATGAAGTATGCATTTAGGGCAGTGTGTGTTCTTTTTGTTTATTGTCTTGATCACAGAGAGACACAAAACAATGTTTTCTGAAGAAATTGTTAGTGCTTGCTCATGCAAAACTTGCCACCATGTGTTGCAATCGTGGTTTTAAGTGTGTTTTATGGTTGCTACAGCATTGCAAGATGCTTCATAGTATATTCTGGGTGATTGCTAAGTGATTGCTTTCCAGTGTTTTAGAAGATGAGATTTAGAGATGATTTTTTTTTAGAGCTGGATGATATTATGGTTTACACTTTGCCATGATATAACCAATCAAGCAGTTTAGATATGCTATATAGTAGATATCCCTTTACATCAGTATACAGTATGCGAGTAAAGTTCAATATATGTATATATGCAACTTTATATATGGCGATGTCGCCTACAATAACATACAGCAGTTTACAATTTGCAATGATAGAAACAATCACACAGCTGAGATTTGCTATATAGCAGAATCTCAAACAATGCAAGTCTTGTTTTCCACCTGCTTTATCTCCTACCAGGCGAAACTTGATTGTATTGTCTGTAACACAAATGTTTTGGGACAAATGATATGCCAACGTTTAATACTTGGTTAGATTTTTCTTTTATTAATGAGCAATAGCAGCCTAACAGTGATGCTCGCCTTAGCAAACCTCACTAAATTGCCCTTTCACTCACCCTTAAAAACACATCCACACACAGAGAAACTCATGGTGTGATCTTGTCACAGCCGATTTGCCTCCCCAAACTCCTCATTCCTGCAAGAGTTATGGTGAACTCAGTGGGAGTTCAGCTGGGTCTACGACCTCCTCCTGTCATCGGTTTGGGGACGTCTGTCCGCACAGTCTCACCAGAGAGACGGCCCAGGCCGACACACAGGCGTTAGTATATCTTGGCAAAAATAGAGCTGATTAGTATCTGTTAAACTCTACATTACGTTGTCTCACTTGGAAAATAAGTTCTCTATAGGACCCACAAATTGCCGAGGGGGTGTAGTAGTACTGAGCTGGTGCATTTTTCCGAGATCAAAGAATTAGAGTGTGATAAGATCTCCTTGCAAATAATCATACTGTGTGGTCTTAACCTTCACGAACTTACAGTCAGAGAACAGAGGACAACTTGTCTCGAAGCACAACTGAACCTCTTTACTGTAAAAACAGCAAGCGGCCTGTTTGGCCGGCCACCAAGTGAACAACAAACTCGAAGCCAATGACGGTCCATTTAAGGAAAATGGGAAATCACCTTTAACCTGCAAAATGTTTTTAGAATAGTGGCCTGTTGCCAGATCAAGCTAGCATTAGTGGACATGGTCTAGCTTTACAATAAGTTAAACAACAGAAAAATAGTTATCTAGCAAAACAGGCTCAGCGAGAGAACTTAGCGTTACACATGAAACCAAATAAAAGGTAGTAAGACCACAGCTGTGCAAACGTGGAGATGAGAGCTTGACAGTTTAGCGTATTTTATGAGGCATTGCTGTGTCAGTTGAGTGATGCTGGGAGTTCGCCGCGGGAATCTTCGTAGTGTGAGATCTAAAGCCGTTGCGTACAGTTCAATAATAAACTCCTCCCTGCTTGAACACGGCCGTTCCTCAACCTAGTCTACAAATTTTATGACTGTACAAGGAGACATAGTGTCCATCCAGGCCGTGTTATGCCTAACGTAAGCTTCAGTATGCTTTAATTGTGACGCTTTGTAGATCATATTCTTCATGTTTTTATATTGAGAAAGTAAAGGATGTGTACTTCTCCAAACTAAACAATTAGCTGTAGATCCCGATTTATGAGAATGGTGAAGGTTGTAACTAGGTATGTTGAATGTTAAAAATTGTTGACAAAGGCCTGTTAAGACCCCGATATACTCACTGCAAAGATGTATTTCATTCTTCACTTAGGGGTAAAAAGAAGTTCGAAATGCATTTTCAGCGGTTCACTGTTAGTGAATATCCAAATGCAACCCATGCATTTGGATGAATAACAACTTAAACATCAAAAACAGCAGTTAGAAAAGCATCTGATCTTAGCGATGTGGATATGTTTGCACCAGATCTGGCACTGCAGTCAAGTCAAGTCAAATCATGTCATGTTTATTTATATAGAGCTTGAATGTGGGTGTTTAATTTAAAAAGTAACGTTTTAAACAATATTCTGAGAAAATCAAGTTTTTTTCAAAGACTACAATATGTGCATAAGCAATGTTTATATCGCTTGTTTCTGCTTCTTTTTCTCCTGTGTTTTGATCAAGCGGTAACCTTCTGGTCTCTCTCTTGAATCCAACATGGAAGCGACTCAAACTGCAATTCATCGACTGGCATAAAGTGAATGCTACACGTTACTTTGTTTGTAGATGGATGTAATGCTAAAGTGTGACGTATGAAGTAAAATCTGTGTAAATTATTTACATTTACGTTTGTAAATGTAACAAATTGTATATGTTCTGGTTATATGCCTTCAATTTTTGTTGTTGTACTACTGTTTGATGTAGTTTGATTTGGAAGCAAATGTGCTAATGCTGGATGTTGCTTTGTCTTATAGTATCTCTATAGGGGTAAATACATGACATTTAAAGTAAAATCATTGATAATCTAATCATTTTACTACTTCTAGTTATATGTATTCTGGTAGACATTCTCAGTTGTTAGTTCAACTGTAGTACTGCTAAATTTCACGTGGCTTTGTTTCATAGATGTAATCTTACATGTTACTTTGTTTGTAGTTTCTCTGAGGTATAAATGTGATGCTGAAATGTGACATATGAAGTAAAATCAGTGAAAATCATTTACACTAGTTATTTATATTAACCACAGTACATGTTCTGTGCTGTCTTAAGTTGTTGTTGTTGTTCTGCTACATTTCATGTAGATTGATTTACAAAATGCTAAGCTTTCCTTTGCCTCATAGTTTCTCTGAATGTGTAAAGACATTTGAAGCAAAAATGATGATAATGTAATAATTTTACCAGTTCTAACACATATTCAGTTGATGTCTCCCGCTAACTACTGCTACATTAGTATCATATGTTTCATATGTTTCAGTTTGCAAAATGTGATCACTACACATTCCTTGGTTCCATACTTTATTTGAGGGAATAAATATGAAGCTGAAGCACTACCTATGGTGCAAACATTTGGTAGTTACATTGGGAGTTAAACACCAATCATTTCAGTACTTATACATTTCAAGTGGTTTGGTTTCAAAGACATGTTACTTTGTTTGTAGTTTCTCTCAGCGGATTGTAATGTTAAAGCACAACTTATGGTGTGTTACCGCTGCTTATGATTATTCTGCCGAGTAACCAGATTAATAAAAAGCAGTTTTTACAAGATGTCTGGATGGTCATCAGTCAGAAATGTTGCTTAATTGAGAGTAGAAATAGAGTGTAAAATAGCATTGGCTAATTTTCAGTTCTTTGGGTGATATGGATAATCAGATTAAGAAGTGTAAAACTGGTCTGTAGTGTATATCTAATGTGGAGGGCTGATCTTTCTGGAGAGCATTTTTCATTTTTATGTGGTTTATTCATTAAGGTCTACTGACTTTTTTTTATCCACATAAAATGTATTTTTGTAGAGAGAGAGCTTGGAAATGTTTTTCACATTTTGAATGTGGGATTTTAAGACTAGCAATTACAATACATGTGCAGTTAAAAGTTACAAAACAGCAACATTATTAATCGTTTAAAATTAAATTCTGCGTACAATGTGTGAAATGATTGTGGCTGATTTAAAAGGCACATTTTGTTTTTTTTGCTTCGGTCTGGTTGTAAAATGGTGCATTCAATTATAATGATTTGCACAACAGACTTCAACCATTCTCGTTGTAATTTACAAATAAAAGAGGCATAAGCCCCAAATTAGGTCTTAATGTGTTTGTGTGTGTGTGTGTGGGGGAGTGAATACTTGCTCACAGAAGAAAGGCAGTACATATGTGTCTAAAATACGGACGTTTTACATGCCTGCTGTAATATGCACTGGGGTTTAATGAAGACATGATTCAAGCATTAAGTATTTACATACTAATTTTAGAAGCACTCTCTGCTTTGTATAAAACTGCACCACCTGTTCTCTTTCTTCCATCATGCGTTTGCTCTTGTTTTTAGCTGGTATGATCAGATAATGATTATAGATGATAGCTGAAATCGTTTGTCAACAGCAACAGCGTCTAGTTCAGTTGGCAAATTCTTCACTTCAGAATCAGATATACAAAGCAGAAACATGTTTGGCAGTGATACCAGCGAGAAGGCGGCTAGTTATAAACTGCCCATAAAGCAAAAGCGTCACTCATATTTTTAAAAAACGCTTTAATCGTGGAATATAGAGTTGGTTAAACTGCAGAGCAGAACAGCGAGGATCTCTCAAAGCGTCAATCAGTCCTCCAAATGCATAACATAAAAGACAATTTACAACCTTTTATTTTAGGCTTTCACAGCCTTAGAGAATGTTTGGTTATAGTACATCAAATGTATAATTTGATTTGTCTCAGGGGACGCACAACCAGGGCCCCAGCCCTGAAAATTATTCCTCCAGATCTGTGTGTCAACCAAATGATTTTGGTAGGCTGCTGAATGCATTCAGGCATGTGGGCTTGGACTGTGTATTTCATCTTCGTCATGGGTTAAATATTTCTTCTCTTGTTTTTCATGACTCAGATGTTATTAATGCAAGTGTATGTAAGCACTCAACAGTCGGTTTGATATTACCATATCACCATATGTAAATCATACTGTGCATAGTTCAAACTGCTGTGGGGTAAAGTGGCCTCCTGTGTTTTGTGAATCAAATTTGTGTTTCTGTTTAGCAAGTCTGATTTAGTGTATTTGATGGTAATTTGATTATGTTACATTCATTGCTGTACAAATGTTAGACTTGTAAAAAGTGCCTCATATTTCCTGTAGTCCTCTACGACATGAGTAAGGGGAGCGCGAGGCACAACCTAACGCGGGGCTAGTTGTAACACGCTTGTTTTAAATACTTCCGCACATGCTTGGATGACGAAACTTTGTGTATTTACTAGTTGCCATATCAAGACTATATAGAAAAAAAAATTCCGCCAAAATTTTTTTTTTTTTTGGAAGATATCCATAGACATTTATTAAACCATAGCAAAAGTACATTTCTTACTTAAGTTAGTTTTTCATCTCTATTTTTTGTGTTTATTTAAAATAAGACAAATCTGATATTATTTTAATCTCCGAGATGTTATTTAACAGTTGAGATAGTTCTTTAATGCTTCGCTAACTAGCAGAAGACACTAGCAGGGTTTAAATCCCAGTTGTGCAGGCGGGGGTATGTTGTAACACTGCGTTACAATGTGCCCCTATTAGAAATATGCTATTATATTCTATACTTTTATTAATTTTATTGAGAAAACGTGAGGAAAAAGGTGAATAAAGACTGAGAGTCAATGTTCAGAAATGACTAATTATTTATTTGTTTTGAACTATGTTGTATAGCTGTGTTTTCATGTGTTCGTAGTCAAAACTCAAAAATTTGTTTATATTTAATTATTAAAAATTTCCATTATTTTATATGAAAAAGTGTTTTAATTGTATTTTATTTAGAAAATATTTTAGTTTGTTTTGTATATATTTTTTATTAGATCAGATAACATTTTAAGCTGTCATATGTTATGTTACAATGTGCCCCTCACATGTTACAATGTACCCCACCTATGGGGCATGTTGTCACATTTCACTTCCATTCTTTCGGGGTAAGAAAAAAGTATATACTGTATTAATAAAAAAAACCCACATAATTGTACTAGACATGTGGGAAATTAATGTGGGAAAAAATAAATACTCTGAACCATAAGTAGATTTACACAAACTGAGAAAGTCAAAAAGCGTTAGGTTATGCCCCGCTCTCCCCTACTAAACACTCTGAATCATATCAAACATTTCTCCAGCCGCAGTATGCGTGGCTGTTAAACTTCCGGAAACTACAAAGAGTTGATTTAAAGCATGGGACAGTGATGTATGGCCTTTATTTAGAGAATATCATGTTGCCCATTACAGCTTATTATGGGCTGTTTCTGGTACTTAAAATAGTTAAGAAACAAATGGCTTTGATACGTTTGTACTTCACTTCCTTCGCTCATGTACACACATGGTCAGCGCCTGTTTATGGGGCCACTGGAATGAATTTTGAATGAGAAAGACTTAGTTATTTATTCTCATGCATTGTTAGTTCTTCTCATGCAGTAAGGAAAATACTGCAGTGCATTTTTAAATTTAAATCGGCATACATTTAAAGGTATGAATATAAATGTGATTATGTATAAATGCGAGCCCGATCTCATGAAAGTGCGTATCTATAGCACGAATGATATTTCTCGTATCATTTATACGCCAAAACGAGTTTTTGCGTACATATGATAAGTCAAAATGAACAAAATTCCATTATTTAGTATGTACATAAAAAGCATTAAATCCTGATGAGATTCATCCATGAAGAAGGGCATAATGTAACTTTCGAATGTTTCGTTTAAACCACAGATGGAGTTAGATAGGCCATTATTCCATATCAATAAAATGTATTGATTTTTCCCATTAATTCATTCATTCCATTAATATTGAGATTATGGTCATGAGAATTTGTAAAATAATATTGCACTGCAATAGGACATTTATATGTTCTTGCAAATTGTCCATTTTTTCTTCTTTTTATTTTATGTTTAGAAACATAGTTCAGCATTTCCACTGTCATAAAATTATTATTTTCCCAGTACTTCAAATTCCGAGTTTAATCATTTTTGTAATTTTCCAAGCAGTTATTTTTTTCTCTTTTAGCTTAAAGTCATAAAGCAGTTTTTATGTATTGGTTCACTGCCTGACCCTTTGGATCAGAGTCTTGCCTGAGCGATGGAAGGGAGAAGGAAAAAGAGGGCAGAGGAGAAAAAAGATGGGATGGATAAAACGGTGTTGTGCAAACCTACACTCATCACTCACTCCTGGACCAGATTAATTGCCGTTAGAACAAGGCCACAGTGTTGCCTCCAGATGTACTCGGAGTAATGATGTCACCGTTTAATGTTCTTCTCTTTCGCCATTTTCATTTTTTTTGATACAAATCTGCGTACATTTTACAGATGGCCTGCACATAACCATTACAATCCAGAGCAATAAAGTGATGAATTCAAGGATTTGCATCCATTCATCAAGCTGATGAACCGAAGGTTACTGAGTTTGAGATGCTTGAACGTTTTCAGTTGTTGCTTAAGGTTTATAAGCTGGCTCAGAATCAAGCACAGGAAAACAGGATGAGTGAATCTTTCCAACACCTTTGAGTCACGCTCTGCCAAAACTTTCTTTCTCCCAAAGTATTACAGCATGCCTCCTCATTTGTCTTCCCTACCCTCTCTTTGTTTCTCTTTCATATTTATTGTGGGCCGCCTCTGCCAGTGATTTCCTGTCATGCATAACATATGCAGAGTTGTGCGCCATTCAGTATTAAATTCCAATTCAGCTCCTAAACTAAGGTGGCAAACCGGATTTAAAAATGCAATTTGGCTTTTTAAAAATAATATAACTGCAATAAGGGTAATTTGAATCATTTTGAGCAAATAAATATTTTCAAAATCTATATATTTTTATTTCCTATTTTTTAAATAATGCATTGTGTCTTTAAGATTTTTTTTTTTATTATTATTTTTTAACGTTTTTATTTTGCAAATGAAATATTTCCATACATTGCGATTTCAACCAAGGATTATTTAGCTATACATGTGTGAATTATGATACCACATGCATAAAAAAACAAACAAACATGCACACACATTTCGACATGACCTCAGCTGTGAAATTAAAATATCCAGCTTGTGGACAGCATGAGCCTCCTCTCAATGGCAGAGACAGAGGAACCTGATCTGAGTCATGTGATTATGTGAGTAGTGAAGTCGGGTTATCTTCCATTCAGCTGTGGTCACAGAGAGGTTGATGCGTAGAAGTGTTTGTGTGTTTCGAGTATGATATGCATGTAGTGTAACATTTGGTTTTGAACAGGTGTGTTTAGACTTCAACGAGATGGCCACTAGATATCTACCTTGCATTCGGACACTGACCAAGGATATGGTACACTACACTTTGGTGTCCCATGACTTTTAGAGGCACAAATTCCACATTTATAGTTCTGACCCATTAGATATATATTTGATATTTTCTTACATAAATTATTTTTATTTTATTTTATAATATTGTCTATTTAATATATATTCCAATATACCTTAACTTTTTTGGTTCAAACCCTATTTTGCACACTATTCATAAAAAGTGCCTTTTAGTGGTAACACTTTGGCTGGGCTAAATCTACAGTTAGATTAGGTTGTTGTCGTTGTTTTCCAGCCTATTTTGCCACTTTTAGCCAATGCACTAATCACTAAGCTATGGTGATACCCTTTATAAATCTTGTTATTGAATGTACTTCAGTGTTTTCCTTCAATAATTTATAATCAGCTGGTTTGATGTTGATTTCAGTAAAGGAATTGGACTGAACTCATTGGCAGGTTAATTAAATCTGGGCGATGTGCTGCCTCTCAGGTTCCAAACGGGCGACAGGGGTTACCGGACCCCTCTGGCAAACACTACCTTTGCTTGGGGGAGCAGAGAGTGTTTTGAAGGCGCTGACCCACCGAGAGATCAGAACTTCCCCAATTATTTGTACAGCCGTCTTGCTGCAGCGGAACCATAATGGTCTGTCATGCTAAATGATGTGAGCGAGTGAATTTGATACCGTCCTACTTCTCCGAGCAGGGAGCTGTTTGCTTTGCCGGGGTCTTTGATTCGCTAACTCGTACATAAATTTCTGTCCACTTTAGTAATTCCCTGTACTTCAGAGATGGCTTCTTTATTTTGTTGGTTCAGAATGTGCTTTATATTTTCTCCTAATTTGTGTGTATTTTTTTTTATTACAAATTATTACTCATACACTGGAAAAAATTGGTGTAGGATTTACTTGTACAATTTTTATTTCACAAATAATAATAAAAAAATGGTAAGTATACATTGAATTAAACATAAACTTTTGAAGTAGAAATATTTAAATAGTATTTTCTTGTAAAACACACTCCAGTAATCTTTGTTTTATTTACTGGTACAACTTCGAAAAATATTTGTATTTTACAGTGCACTTAGGATTAGAACCCACCCTAGAACACAATAACAACCATCCAGAACACCCTAGAAACTAGTGTTATCGATATTTCAATATGTAATGATATTGAAATATCGATAACACTAGTTTCTAGGGTGTTCTGGATGGTGAATTGGCACACACCCGCCTCCTGTCACTCATTCGTCTCACACACTCCGGTTGAATAGTGCTTGTATTGCGCATAATTAAACTCATTCCACAGGTTTCACACTCACACCAAAGGTGCGTGATCTATAAGTGGCACGCAGCCGCGCACATAAAGCCGCCTCTCAAACAGCTCCAGAGTGAAAATGTTTTATTTTTCACTGCAAATACACACAAAATGATACCAAAATACCCATCTTGGCGAGTTAATCAGGTAAACACAATCAATTTTGGAACATAAATAGTTGTGTATCGGCATATGGATCTGTGCATAAACTCTTAAAGTGACAGCAGCCTAATATACCGGCTTCTGTCTGTCATGTTAATCAAAGTTAGAAATTCCAGTATCATGACAACACTATTAGGAATTACACACAACACCATATCAGCTAACGAGCAATGGCCAAACTCATTAGCAACAATGTAGCAACGTCTTTGGAACTGTCCACAACACTGTAGCAACACGTTTTCCATGCCAATCACCATTCACATTAAACTGAATTATTGATCCTTTTAGCTTTTGTAAATTCCTGTATCAAAATGGTATACCTAGCACATGGTAGTAATAATCTGTATTAAATAGTTTTTGTTATGATTCTCACCCTAATCATGCAAATCACTGGTATGTGCTGAGAAAAACAATTATTAAACAATGGAAATACTTGTGAATAATTTTGGCATGAACCACATCTAACAAAAGAGAGAAGAAAAACATATTGTCATCTTCTCTTGTCTAGTTTCTGTTAATAGAACGTAACTACTAAGATTACAAAGATTACAAAGCTTAAAGCCTGCGTTAAGCCTCTAAATATCCACAAAAACTGCTGGTCTTTAGGGATGTTGCTTTTTCTTTTTGTGAATCTCTTGTTTTCTGAATCTCTCATGAATTTTGGCATCTCAACAAAGAATTTCCCATTTTTAGTTGTCTCTGATTGTTGAATGATAATATGGTGGTTTTTCTTCCATAGTCTCTTGTTGGGACTTGCATTCCACATGTGGGACTGCAGTCAGTGGTATTAAAATAAATGCAGATCACAGATGTGCAGATTTAATTTATCTTAATTTACGTCACCGGACCAACTCATCGTCTTAATCATACACTCGATTTAATTATATCACACGGAACCGATCCAACCGATATAGATATCATTCCACAAAGTGATGAAGTCACTGATCACTACATGGTAACTTGCATATTACGTACTGCTGTAATATGTCATGCGGCGTCGCGTTATCAACCAGGCAGAACAATCCTCCCATCCACCATAGATAATTTCTCAAATTGCTTATCTAATCTGTCTCAGCTGCTGCCTGAACCCAAACAAACAGATGAACTAGAAGAACTAACTAGCACTATGAGCACCATTCTCTCTAGAACATTGGATGTGGTTGCACCTATTAAATTAAAAAAGGTCAGAGAGAAAAATAAAGCACCATGGTATAACAATACTACGCATGTTTTAAAGAGAGAAACCCGTATTTTAGAGCGTAAATGGAAACAAACTAATTTAGAGGTCTTTAGAATCGCGTGGAAAGACAGTATGTCACGTTATAAAAAGGCCCTAAAAGCTGCCAGGGCTGAGCACCTCCGCAAACTAATAGAAAACAACCAAAACAATCCAAGGTTTCTATTTAACACCGTGGCTAGACTAACAAATAAACAGACGTCACCCGAACAAAATATCCCGTTACAGTTCAGTAGTAATGATTTCATGAACTTCTTCACTGAGAAAATAGAAAGCATCAGAACCACAATTATAAACGTTCAATCTTCAATCGCGCCTTACAATTCAGCTTCAATTATCACCCCGAAAGAACAATTACAGTGCTTTACAACTATAGAACAAAAAGAGTTAAATAAACTTATCACCTCATCTAAAACAACAACATGTTTATTAGATCCTATACCAACTAAACTACTGAAAGAAGTGTTATCTGTAGTGGAAGAGCCTCTCCTCAATATTATTAACTCGTCTTTATCTTTAGGTCATGTTCCAAGAACATTTAAACTGGCAGTTATAAAACCTCTCATTAAGAAACCACAATTAGATCATAATAATCTAGCAAATTATAGACCCATTTCAAATCTTCCATTTATGTCTAAAATATTAGAAAAAGTGGTGTCCGCTCAACTGGGCTCTTTCTTGCAACAAAATGATATCTATGAAAAGTTTCAGTCTGGATTCAGACCGCATCATAGCACTGAAACTGCGCTCGTTAAAATCACAAATGATTTACTTTTAGCTTCTGACCAAGGCTGTATCTCAATACTAGTTTTACTTGATCTTAGTGCTGCGTTCGATACTATAGATCACACAATACTCTTAGATCGACTACAAAATTATACTGGTGTTCAAGGACAAGCACTAAGCTGGTTCAAATCATACCTATCTGACCGCTACCATTTTGTCTATTTAAATGGAGAAAAATCGATCATAACTCCAGTAAACTATGGAGTGCCGCAGGGATCTGTATTAGGCCCTCTGTTATTTTCAATATATATGATGCCACTTGGAAATATTATAAGGAAACATGGAATTAGTTTCCATTGTTATGCTGATGACACTCAAATATATATTTCATCACGGCCGGATGAAAACGCTACATTTTCCAAATTGACAGAGTGTGTTAAAGATATAAAAGATTGGATGACGCGTAATTTTCTTTTATTAAATCCAGACAAGACAGAGGTAATACTTATCGGTTCAAAAAACCGCCCACAAAACCTCGCACAATACAACTTTAACATCATAGGATGTCCTGTTACTTTATCCTCTACAGTAAAAGACCTGGGTGTTATACTCGATTGCAACCTGTCTTTTGAAAATCATATTTCTTATGTTACAAAAACAGCCTTTTTCCACCTTAGAAACATTGCTAAGCTACGTAATATGCTATCAGTTTCTGATGCAGAAAAGTTAGTTCATGCATTCATGACCTCGAGACTGGATTACTGTAATGCTTTATTAGCTGGTTGTCCTGCATCCTCAATAAACAAGCTACAGTTAGTCCAAAATGCCGCCGCTAGAGTTCTTACGAGATCAAGAAAATATGATCATATAACACCGATTTTATCATCATTGCATTGGTTACCTATAAAGTTCCGTATTAATTACAAGGTATTGCTACTGACTTATAAAGCCCTAAACGGCTTAGCTCCAGTCTATTTAACGGATCTTCTATCGCCCTATAATCCATCGCGCTCTTTGAGATCACTAAATTCAAGGCTTTTGGTCATACCTAGGATATCCAGAACCACCAAAGGAGGGAGAGCATTTTCACATTTGGCTCCAAAACTCTGGAATAGTCTTCCTGATACTGTTCGTTGCTCAGACTCGCTCTCCCAGTTTAAAACTAGATTAAAGTCGCATCTCTTCAGCCAGGCATTCATATAATCCTACAGTTCAAACTACAATCCGGCCTCTATCCAATGCCAGAGGAGAACTGGCCCCCGACTGAGCCTGGGTTCTCCCAAGGTTTTTTTTCTCCATTAAGGCACCTGATGGAGTTTTAGGACACCATTAGGTCACTTGATGGAGTTTTTCGGTTCCTTGCCACTGTTGCCTTTGGCTTGCTCAGTTGGGGATATTTTGGGGATATTTAATTTAATTTTATCAATCAATAAATTCCTCTTGAAACAAACTTTGTTGTATTATTTTAATTTAATACTGTGAAGCTGCTTTGATGCAATCTGTATTGTGAAAAGCGCTATACAAATAAACTTGACTTGACTTGACTTGACTTAAGCATCAACAAAAAGCGTTGCAGAGGACATTTTAATTGTTCAGTCTGTTTTTGTCTTTTAAGTCTTTTCCTCTCAGATTGGTCAGATTTCTTGTTTAAAGCTACACTGTGTGATATTTTCCCCCATCTAGCGGTGAAATTGTATATGACTACCCAGTGAATATTAGTTTCTGTTCCTTTCAATTTCGAGGGCGTTTTAACTCCTACGGTGGCCGTATTATTCCAAGATTAACATGGCTTCCAGTTCGACTTCGTCCAATTGCGCCTTTAAAACTATCACCTGTGATCCGTCGCAGCACAGATTTATGTTACAAGGTAAACAATACTTTTTCACCATTGACGTGAGGAAAAGTAACGCAAGTTATACTAGAGGTCGTTCTGGCGTTATGCACAACCATGCTATGGTTAGACAAGCAACTATAAAACTTCGAATTTACACAAATAGGCTGGATTACCTGGCGAGAGGAAAGCAGGCAACCTCGCCGTCCGTTTTAAAATCTTTGCTCCTCGGGCTCTTTCCATCTGGGAAAAGTTACTCCAATATTGACTTTGGTCTTGCTGATTTGCCTGTCGCGTTGATGTTTTAATTCTCTCTTTCGCTTCCGTGGCGACTCTGTTACTTATCCTCGAAAATAGGCGTGATCCTCCATCAGCAATCTTTCAAATCTGCCGGCAGTCGCGAGTAATCTCCCCCTCGCATTCGTCTCTGTGTCACTGAGTGTAAAGCGCGACAGGCGAAGCTTGAATTTACAGGTATGTCCCTCTTTGGCTAATGTAGTTTCAAGATGGAGGGGCAACATGGCGACCGGCATTCGAACCCCTCACCCGTATGTACTTTCAATGGCAGATTATAAACTTACGAGAATACTTTATTACTTGAAAGAAGTAAATATACATTAATGAGCACATATATTTTTGAAAGAACTAAGTGTTTTTTGCTAAGAATCAACTAAAAAAATTACACAGTGTAGCTTTAAGCAAACCTAGACTAGATTGTATAATGGACATTTTCTATAATGAATATACATTTTCTTTATTCTTTATTTTCTAAAACATTTTGTTGCATGGCTAGATGTTTTTTTTTTAGTGCAGACTCTTGAGTATTTTTAAAATCCAGTAATCAAGAATAATATTCTAAAATTGTTGAATTTATTAGTCGTAAGGTCTGGGAACCATGATGTAAGCAGATTTGTAAGTTTGTCTTTTTTTTCTCAATTTTTATATTGTGCTTCTAATTAAATGTTGTGATTCATTTTGAAGTGTTTTTTTTTCTTTTTTTTTTTTCCGTCTTTGTACTTACGGAGCCAAAGCCGCTGAAAAAGTGAATGGTCACTGCTGTGCTCTACATCTTGTGCATCTGACCACACAGACAGTTTCTCACACTTGTATGATAAACAAAACAGGTGGAGGGATTTTTCTGGCCAGCTGTGATATAATGAAGTCTTAAACAGAGGTATTACAAATATTTTCCTCACGTTTGGTGTTCATTCCTCTTTTTTTCACTCTGCTGGCTAATGTTTTATTGTGCTATTTATCTCTGATCTCCAGGAAAAACGTCTGGGGTTTCAGACGTTTTCAGTGACGGTGCATTTGTGTCTCAGCAAAAGAGTTCAAAGAGGCTTGCTCTCCATCTATCTCTTTTTATCTCAGGCTGTCTCAGTTTGGCTCATTGTTTTGGTTGGTGTAATATCGCAACAAGCGGAACAAAATGCATTTGTCAGGATGTGATGTTCAGAGTCTCTTTGCACTTGTCTGGTGTAAACAACACGTAGTCAAAGCCCAAAAATGCATGAGAAAAGTGCTGTCATTTTTCCATGTTTTGTCTGCTTTCCTTTCTGTTTCCCAAGCACACATGTACAAATACAGACACTTATCCCCTGACCCACCTTTGACTCACCTGCCACAGCTCTTTCTGGGGACACCGGAGAACATTATTTCTGCTAAACAAACGCAGCGAGCAGTTCAGCCGGTTCACATGACCTGTGCCCCTTTACTTCTAACTTTAACAGAAGTACATTGCACACCACTGATGTCATGTCTAAACAAACCAAAACCAATATACATTATCTCCCTGAAAAATTGTGTTAAACTGTATTAAACTGCAGTTGTGGGTTTTCAGGAGGCCTGGGTAAATATTCACTAAATTTACAATGATTTTGCTTATTTTATTAAATATAAATTATATATTTTTTTTTTTATATTTGATAAAATATACAGTAAAAACGGTAATATTCTGAAATCTTATAACAATTTATTATATTCTTATATACTTATAACTTATTATATTCACAGCTGTGCTGCTTAATATTTTTGTGAAAACTATGCTAAATTTTTTTTTTAGGAATTTATATATAAAATCAATTATTGTATTTATATTGCATATAAATCAAAAGGCTGAAAAATGATATATTTTTTTAAAAGTTATATCTACAGGCTTTCCTAGTATGTCTGCAGTCACAGCAACGCACAGGATGTGCTTTTAATGGATATCTGCCCTCTCGCTTGACCTGGTCCAGACACTTAGTGACCTTTAACCCTGACCTTGCCCCTTCTCTTCCCACACCCTCATCCCTGGCGGATATTCACCCCTTCACCAGACTCTCTGTCACTCACTAATGCTCCTATTTCAGGTTTTGTTTGAGAAAAGCAGCAGTTCCCAGAGTTTGCAGACAGGTAGGCATGTGGATGCATTTCGATGGATATGAGTGAAGTCGCAAAACAGTTTTTGTTCCTGAACTTTCGAATATTTTGCAAGAGATACATTAATGTAGTCATGATAATGAATGGAATTATTTTTGTATTCTGACAAATGACATTTTTTTGCAAGATACATTGAATTAGCAAATGTTTCTTTGTATTATTGCCTGCTTTTTTTCCGGAGGGCACTTTAAAGCATGCAATTGATATTTGTCCTGCTGCCTTTCATGTCACAGCTCAGGATAGTCACTAGTGGAGGGTTTGGGATTGTGTGCATCCTTGTGGTGCCATCAGCCAATTGTCGTAATTATCATTACGTCATTTTCCTGCCATCACATTCCTTCCACAGCCATCAATGTTTATTACAATTCAAAAATCTGCCAGTCACATTTAAGCAAAAGCGACTGGGACTCTTTAGGGCACTTTAACGCTAAGCATTGTCAGATGTAACTGGCCCAGTTGAGGAGTTTTACAGTGGCATTTTGAATTGCGCCAGTTTAGCAAACACTTATGGTGGATTTCGGCGTCGTCTCATAACGTAGAGGTTTTACACACTTACCCAAGCTGTTAGACAGCATCACCTGTTGAAGTGTTACGGATTGAATCTTAGGTGAGTTGTTTTATGTGGTAGGACTCCCGTCCCTTTTGATGGTATTGTTTTGATAGTAATCAAGGCCACGTTCTTGACGTTTACACAGGTGGGGTGACCCTTTGGAGGACTATGATGAAATATGTGGTCACAAGTAACATGCACCATGCTTAAAACCTTTTTCTAAATAGAGCCCTCAAGCCTCCCGGCAAATACATGCTTAGACCACGTGGGAGATCCCAGGCCTGTGCAACAGAACACAAACTGTACCTTGCATCTCTCAAAACATAAATAAACGTGGTTCAACACTCACATGAAATACACTTGTGCATTAAAATTTGAATTTTTTCTTAGGAATACTCAGGAAGAGGTGAGAAATATTACAATATATACTTCTTTAGGTCAGATTGTATATCTGTCTGTATGTCTGTCTGTCTGACCTATCGACCTTTCGTTCTACAACCATTATTGCACTGAATTTAATCAACAATGAACTTGAGCTGAATAACGCCACTATTGTCTTCAGTAGAGCTGTTAATAGCTAAATTGAACTTGTTTCATAATTAACGAACATTACAGTTATTGAACTGAACTGATTCATAACTGAACATAACTGAAGCTGAATAATGACACTATTATCTCTATTAATTTTTCACTTGTCTCATATTTGATCAAGTTTTGTAACATTATTCTAAACCTTCTAAACTTCTGACTTGAAAATCTTCCAGAAACCTGATACGGTATGAAACGATCTTTAAAAGTCCTTTAACATCTCATTTATGTTACTTTCCTATTTATTATTGGGAAGCTGCTTTAACAATTTCTATTGTATAAAGTGCTATAGAAATAAAGGTGACTTGACTTGTCTGTCCTTCTATCTATCTGTCTGTCCTTCTATTGCTGTTCGCTCGTTTAATTGTCTGTCAATCAATCAATCAATCAATCAATCAATCAATCAATCAGTCAATTGTATGTTTGGTCCGTCTATCTATTGTTCAAGTTGTTCATTCTTTCTAATCTTCATTCGTTCAAACATTTCTTCATTCATTTGTTCATTCTGTTGTTGTCTTTCTCTATTGTGTCTTTTAAAAAAGCAGTTTTCTTATATATAGTATGATAACAGATGGACTGAGTTGGGAAAACAAATGTGTTGGCCAGCACTTGAGCTCAGAGGGATGAACCTGGGAAAATATTTTTTTTTTCACATCTGCATGCTCTCTGTCAATGGTTGCACACACAATCTTATATCATGCACACCGAATGAAGTGAAAGCGAATGATGGAAGAGCTCTGGTTATATCTTCTGTCACACATATGCACCTTAAGCTCTTCTCTTCTCTATGCACGCAGTTTGTTGAATTAGTATCTTTTTTCTGTTATTTCTTGGCATGACTCAGAAATGAGGCTTTAGCAAAGGTTTGCAGTCCAGGCCATCTGTGTTGGCTTTTCTGATAGAGCCATCTGAAACTTTCATTAGCTTCATCAGTGTGTCATATACACTCAGCTTACCTTCAGGCCTTGAAAAATATCTTTTCATATTAATAACTACATTTTATTACTGTTATTGTTAGTACTGGATGACTCCGTCATAACTATTCACAGATTGAATAGTTGATCTGATTTTGGTTTCCATTCAGACAATACCTGCAGGACATAATTAGACCAGGCTATTGTACTGACCTGTAGCAAGTAAGGTGAAACCGTACACCAGCGCAGAACTTCTCCATTCCTCTCTCCTGAGGCTCTTACATTCCCTGGGATCTGCTGACTAAACTATGTCAAACTGTCCAGATTTTTCCCTGAAGAAATATAGTTGTAAGATTTCAGTGGGATCTGTACTCATGTCAACTTTATTATAATACACTCCCGTCTAGAAAGAAATCTCAAACTTGCTTATGGTAGTCAAGCGTTTTGAACATGGTTAATCAATTCCCTACTTTGTGTCTACTCTAAACACAGGTGGTTTAGGTGGATGGAGCTGGAAGACCATCCACCTAAACCTAAAACTAGCTTGAACCAACTAATGGCCAGCTAGAAACTATACCTTCAGCTGGTTTGAGCAGAATTTTCTAGCAGGGCTGGTGTAGAGCAGAACTATTGCTGAAAATTGCATAAAAAAAAAAAAAAAAGACATTGTAAATGGATGTCTTTGTAAAAAAATAAAAAAAATAAAAACATTTTAGCATGTAAAAAAAATAATCTTTTTTTGGTTCACTGTGTCGTTTATCTCGCATGGTCTTTCAGTTTTAAATGTACTTTTACCAGATTGTTATTGTGAGGTATATGACTCTATTTGATTAGATTCTTGATAAATGAGGCAGATCCAGTATCCAGTAGGAGACCTTATAAGTAGGCCTATACACTTTATAGTATGTAAAGGTAAGCCCTTTACAGATTTAAACTATCTGGTTTAATTCAAAGCACGCTTCATAGGTCACAAACTTGCGATTCGATTAAATTCTGACCTCGATTCAATTAGAGTCGATATTGATTCATTTAAATATCAGGTACAGAACATATCAATTTTTCTCAAGGAAAACAATCTTTCTCAACTAAACCATTAAGGTAATCCGTCAGTTGGTGTAGCCTAATATTAAGGGTTGTTAAAATTGACAAATGATTTGTATATAAACATTTAAATGCACATAAGGCAGTTTTAATAATAACTTTTTAATGTTTCTACTCCAATTCATTTTTTGAAATATAAACAATTAAATGGTGTCTGTCATTAAACACTTGTTTTCAGGGCGGATTTATTCAAATATAGGCTACATTAAATAGGCCTACTAAAGAATGGGTTGATTAAAAACAAAATATATTGTATAGTGCCTATATTTATCAAAATGGTAGGCTACTCAGTCTCTATAGTTTATCTTTCTAGCTAACTATCGAGCTATGGGACATTGAATGACTTTCCTCATGGAGGCTAAATGTAACGTCATGTGTGACGCTGTTTACAGTTTTATTGACGTCTTTCTGTTCAGAAACACTGATTAGCGATAACATATGGATTTTGGTAAGTTGCAGTGTATCTTTCAACATACCCTCTGTTCTTTTATGTTTATTTCGTGGTGTAGCCTACCTACCTTGTAATAAAGGAAGAGATTGTCAGTTGTTAACGTCCGCTCCGCGCTGCCGCTTCACTTGAACTTGAGGCGCGCGATATGTCACGCCACATTAAAGAGCGCCAAGCCGCCAAAACAGTATTTTTTGTTTGAAAATCGAAATAAAGTTGACAGAATTTAAAAGCTGAGACTTCATACCATCAGTAACCAAGCATGAAGCAAACTGTGATCACTAAATGGGAAGCGTGCTAAAATGTAAGGTGAAGTTTTGTTCACGCATCAACTGAAAACATCATATACCTTATTGTACTGTTATTTAATGTGTTTTTGGATTGTTTTGATGATGAAACACAGCAAAAATATCTTTCCAAGAAATTGCAAGAGACAAAAAACTCCCGAAAATATGAACTGTGCACAATTATAAGTGATAAGAGCATACAGCTTTTTACAACCAACGCTATTGAAAACATGGTAAGTCTATCCCCCACAGCCTTTCATACCTGTCATGGCTCTGCTCTGAATAAGGTCTATAGACTAATCCATACACAGTCTTATAAAGCCCTAAACGGCTTAGCTCCAGTCTATTTAACGGATCTTCTATCGCCCTATAATCCATCGCGCTCTTTAAGATCACTAAATTCAAGGCTTTTGGTCATACCTAGGATATCCAGAACCACCAAAGGAGGGAGAGCGTTTTCACGTTTGGCTCCAAAACTCTGGAATAGTCTTCCTGATACTGTTCGTTGCTCAGACTCGCTCTCCCAGTTTAAAACTAGATTAAAGTCGCATCTCTTCAGCCAGGCATTCATATAATCTTACAGTTCAAACTACAATCCGTTCTGTAGCTCATAAATGCCAGAGGAGAACTGGCCCCCGACTGAGCCTGGGTTCTCCCAAGGTTTTTTTTCTCCATTAGGTCACCTGATGGAGTTTTAGGACACCATTAGGTCACTTGATGGAGTTTTTCGGTTCCTTGCCACTGTTGCCTTTGGCTTGCTCAGTTGGGGATATTTTGGGGATATTTAATTCAATTTTATCAATCAATAAATTCCTCTTGAAACAAACTTTGTTGTATTATTTTAATTTAATACTGTGAAGCTGCTTTGATACAATCTGTATTGTGAAAAGCGCTATACAAATATACTTGACTTGACTTGACAGTCTGGATCTATTTGCATGTTTCTGATGCCAGATGTACATGCTGGTGACTGTTTGGGCCTGTGTTTGTGACATGCGGTCCGCTCTGTGGAGCAAAGATTGTTGACAGGAGTTGGCAGTGGGGAACTTCCTTCAGCCTGTGCTATAGCAAGCAAATAACTTAATCAAACGCAGCAAGGCCTTCACTTTCAACTCAGCAGTTGTCAGACACAGGGGGTGAGAAGGGGCACCCTTTAAATCCCAGACTTGAGGAGACAGACGGGGGACAGAGACACAGCTGCTCCCCCTGAGGAGATGGAGGTCTCTGGGGTAAGAGCCGTGAAGGACGTATGCATGGAATGGGATTCTTTGCTATTAAGCCACAGATATGATCATCTCATTTATAACAAGCATACCTTTATACTGTATGTCTGTTTCTTTGTAAATATGCTTTTAAAGGACATTTCATACCGTATCAGGTTTCTGGAAGATTTTTAAGTCAGAAGTTTAGAAGGTTTAGAATAATGTTTGATAAACTTATCAAAATGTTAGTTTGCTAAATTTTTATTCCAGTTTATGTACTGCATTCATGATTTTCTGAGTCTGGGCCATCAGTTGCATTTGGATTTTGTGTGCTGTTAATGAAAGTTACAAGAAAATACAACTGATTGAGCTGGTTTATGAGATTACAGGCTTGTGCTGCTTTACATTTCTTTACATTGTGCAACTACATCATCATTTTCTGTGGCAGCACACAAGGGATAAAACACTATTAATTACACACCTAGTGTGCATCATTTGCAACCCCCGAAATCACTTTTTTTCAGTCCATATTTTATTTATTTATATCACTTGCATGCACATTACTATTGCCAAATTTCTAAGTATGAACTTCCCTGGAGAACTTGAAAAGCCCTTGAAGAGTTTTGCACAGTGCTGTCATAAACCTTATGTAATATTAAGAAAAAAAAAATCATTGTTTTTCATGAGTATTTAGTTTACACTCTTAAAAATAAAGCTTCTAACAGGATGTTTTGGCAGAGATGACATATATAACCTTTATTTTTAACAGTGTATCAATGACATTTAAAGTCAGTTTGACCTTTCTGGCCACCACAACATTACTGAATACACCAAACATGTATTTAGAGAAAGTGTAGATCTGTATACATTCAGATAGCTGATATATAAATCACGTCTTCTGTTCTATATACACGAAAAGCCTGTTCCCCTCCGCTACACTTTCCCTTGATGATCAGCTACTGTAAACTGAATGCTGTAATGTTTAAGATGTAATGTCCCTCTAAATGGCTCCTCTTGTGTTGGATGTGTATTTTGCCTAAACAACCAGCATTTGCCCCACACACAATAATGTAAACTTTATTTGAAATTAATAATCACAATTAAACATCTAGGAAAATAATCCACAATTCAGATTTTTGTTGGAATCAATCACGCAGACCTTGTGGGAAAGAAAGGCTTTTAACTCTGTAAAGAATGACATTAAATATTCGATTTTTTTTTTTTTTAATGGATCAATTTATGACCAAAAAGTAAGATGAATTTCTGATAGCTTGTAATGTAAATCAATGAGATCTTTATAACAGTATTCTACTTACATAAAATGCATGTAAATATGAGTGTCACTCTATATTTCCTAAAAATGTCATAGTAAGAGGATATTTAAATGTGTTATGATCATGTGCCAGCGGTCTCTCTTCTGAGCTTGGGTCAGCTGCAGCTTTAGTCCCTCTGTAAACAGTGTTGCATCCTCTGTAAAGCTCAATCACAAACAGTAAACACACACCAGTTCTGAAGGACTCCAGCATTCATCACCCTTAAAGCTGCTCTTCTTTCAGGCTGATTACTGTAACGTCTAGGGCTTAGACAGTGGTTAAAGGGCAGGAAGATTTGAGCTCAGTTGGTACAGATGTGTATATAGTAAATTATGTTTGTCTTCTGCGTTCCAGGCAAATTTGACCTCTCCGATCGCATATTGAGGACATTAGCAACTAAAGCTGGAGTGTCACATCTTGCTTTAAATGTGATCAACCTGTTGCATGCTGATCCTGATTGCTCTGTCATTGGTTGATTGTGCTAGGCTCCTCCCTCTCCCTCTTCTCCAATGAGAACTCCCTGTTCCCAGCGGCAGTGAAGTAGAGATGGTGAAAACTCTTGTGGTGGATCAGTGTGACTCTATGGTGGTCAGAACACAGCATTGTCTAGCCATTCTTGTCTTTTAAATCTTTATCTATATATTTTTTTCCTGCGGTTTGGTAATATAATTTGTACTCCTTTTGATCTTTCATTTCTTTTGTTTTTCTTTATTAGTTTGGGCTCCATAATGGATGTTGTGGCTCCACCACACCTGTGGGAAAAGAGTTTTTACCCTTTTCTTACCCTTTTTACAATTTTCTTTGGGGTTTTTTTTTTTCCCCTCCAGCTTTTCCACTACACTCTTACAAAAAACCTCCTTCAAAATCATAAGTAATCTGAAAGTCTGAAAGTCTTCATTTATGACCATACATTTATGATGGCTAATTTCGCTGGTACTTGTGACTAAGTGAAAATAAAGGCTACTACTACTACTACTGTTACCTTCTTTGGCACCATTTAAGTGCCAAAATAAAATAAATTGAAATGTAAGTGTGTCATTTAGGCATTTTTCATATACATATTCCATGTAGTCTCTCAATAAATATTTGTCATAATTATGGTCATAAAAATTAATAGATAGCATGTTTCTTTGTCTAGTAGATACTGGATGAAATATATATTGCAGGTGGAGCTGTGGGGTTGATAACAGAACAGAAGCTTTGGTATCTGATCTGTCAATCAATTCAAATATAATTGAATAAAGTCTGTACGCTGGTTTATTAATCATTCCATAACTTTCTTTTGTTCCTGTTACTAAAGGTTTGTCAGTGTTTCATGTCTCTGACAAATCTCTTTTTGTGCAAGCTGAAGTTAAAGATCACGATACGCCCATCCCAGTGCACTTGAGGAGATGGAAGCGCTCTGTAAACATGCATGAGAGGAAGCCGCATACCTGCACGGTACTTTACCCCAAAACAGCTCTGTTTTCTGCTCTTGACTGGCATATTTTACAGTACACATCATGACACATGCTGCTATCGGCATCTTCTCTGCTTCCACACTGACCGGCAGGTCTTTCTGACATCTCCATAATTCAATAATCTGTCATCTTTTTTGGCCATCATATGCATTCTCTTCAATCTCCTCAGGGCCATTTGTATCAGAATTTATGGTTTGTGGGATTCAAAGCTGGAATGCAAAATGTGATAACATATACATAAGATGAGCCTAAAGGTCATTGCGAAAGGTCTCACTTCTAAAGAGTAATTTAATATGGGATTAACTTTCCCTTGTATATTTCTTCTAGTCCAAAAAGAGCGTTAAACAACTGAAACTTGCTGCTATTATGACTCATTCTAAACTTCCACGACTTTGTGATGTTGCACAATGAATGCATATGCATATTTACATGTCATTGATGCTATTGGGTGATCAGAAATTTGGACCGCTCAATCATAATGAGGTAGTGAGAATTGCACATGTGAAGTGAAGGCAGCATTTCTTATAGATGTATTTGCCAAAAAAAAAAACAAAAAAAATCCTGACCATTTATTTAAAAGAGATGGGAAAAAGGTGGTGGGGGGATAATTGATGGACAAAAATTGAATTCAAAAAGCATTAGGCTATGTGACTCTGTCAGTCTTAGAGAAAACAAACAAAAAACCTACCGCAAACAAAATAAAGACATAAGTTACAGCTTGTTTCTTGTTATTTAATGGACAAATGCCCATTGTTATGTCTTTTTTTTCTCTCTGATAGTGGTCTGTCTTTAAAATAACTTTAGCATATGTGTTCAGCATAAACTGAAAAATGTGTTTTTAACTTAATTTCAACATAATCATGTTCCCATTTAACTGAATACTACATACAAACTCCATTATTTGCGGTTACATATCTATATAAGGAGCATATGGAGTGTTCAGGGTACATCATGACCCCTGTTAAATGTTTAAGAAACGGGCCTCCTTTGGCCAGCGGCTAAAGTCAATTATATGAAGCAGATTGCACATTTTCTTGCTCGACGCTCTTTCCTGCATTTGTCTGTGAGAAATTGGTCCATGTGTTTGAATAGGCTGATAGATACATAGATTAGCAAATGCAATAATTATTTGGCAGGCCACCGGCATGAACTGTGGGCTCATTGGACAGTTCTGATTGGTCGAAATGATGATTTAGGAAGCACTGGAGCACTTTCGTTTGCTTCTTTTGCTTTCAGTGACACATCTGAGAAGTTGCACGCCAAAGTTTTATAGTTAGGGTTACGGGTTTGTTAAAATCACTGATCACTAATCCAAAGAATGAGCAATAGTAATATTTTTACACGCTATATTAATCTGTTCAGGTACACTAATGGCCTTTTTAAAGTGATGTGATTGAACCGCTTGCAGTACATTACTATTCAAAACTATTTTCAAGACTATTTTTGAAAGAAGTCTCTCACCAAAGCTGCAATTATTTGATCAAAAATAAAGTAAAAACATAATACTGTGAAATATTACTGTTTAAAATAATGGTTTTAATTCATTTTAAAATGTATTTTATTCCTGTGATGTCAAAGCTGAATTTTCTCTCTAGTCTTCAGTGTCACATGATCCTTCAGAAATTATTCTAATATGCTGATGTGTTGCTAAATAAACATTTCTTATTATTATCAATGTTCAAAGCAGTTGTGCTGCTTAATATTTTTGTGAAAGCAGGGATTAATTTTTTTTTCAGGATTCTTTGATAAATAGAAAGAACTGCAATTATTTGGAATAGAAATCTTTTGGTGAAATTATAAAAGTCTTTGATCAATTTAATGCATCCTTGCAGAATAAAAGTATTTGGGCTACTCTTTTTTTTTTTTTTTTTTTTTTTTAAATCACACTTTTACCCACAACTTTTAAACAGTAGTGAATGTTTGCAGGATTCGGTGTTGATTTTTCTTTATCTTTTATTTTTCTTGGTCTTTATGTTCCCCATCAGCACATGAAATACCTGTTGCACTTGGATTTGGTTGTAGTCTGTTACACTGGTCTACAGAAACTGATTTGTGTTAAACCACATCTCCGGTGGACTTTCAGTGTGACCTTTGGCCTCCTTGTGTGGCCTTTTTCCACATGATGAAGTGCCCGGCTCACCGAATCATCATTTCTGGCATTAGCGAATCATAAATCACCTTTTAAAAATGTGGCTTGTTCAGGGTCAGCTTCAACTCGAACACACGTGTAGCGTTGTGCTGTCAACATGAAGGGGATCTCTCACACTCCGACTAATGGATGGTAAATCTGCAGGGCGTTCTGTTTGATGACCCGTCCGCCCACTACCGCCATATGTGACCCAGTATCAGAGCAGTTACTGGCGTAATGAAATTGGTTTGTGTTTGTGTATGTCTGCATCACCGGGTAATGTTGTGTGATTGTTTTTTAATGGCTTTTTGATGGTGTTATTGTCTTTCCCCTTTATCCAAGGCATTTTTTTTTATTTTGTCCCAAACAACATGATAAAATGTTCTGGAAAGTGTTTAACTTTGCTGAAGTGATGGTAACATCCCAGATGAATGTGAATTGCTCAGGAGTGGGTCTTTCATAACTCTGAAAGTTCTGTTATAAGTCAACGTGAAATCAAAATTTACCCTATTTATTTTTGATGGAATCCAACTTGATGGAATTTTACTATTAATTTTAATGCGTAAATCTTACGTGTATTATGTATTAATTTCTTTAAAAAAAATCTTATTGACTGCAAACTTTTGAAGGGTGTATGTTCAAAGAAGCAGTACACATCTCTATTTTTCTTAATTTAATCTCAAGGCTGCCTAGGGAAAAAAGAGTGTGTGTGTTTCGTCTTTACTGTGGGTTTTCAATCAGTGTCCATATCTTCATGAGTCGTCATCCCGTTATTAGAGTCAACAGAACTAAAAAACAGGAAATGAGTGTAAAGAGACGACCAGCCCATTGCGCTCAATTACACATGCAAGGATATTCAAAACAGTCAGCGCAGATGAGCGGTTTGAGCTTATACAGAAATATTACTGGAACACATTAAAACAACAAAACACATCCGACCACAGAAAATAGCCAATAACTGGGAAAACTGAGTGGGAACAGGGACTGTGCAGAGTCACTGATGACATGTCACACTTGTTTAATATTAAATAGCCTACGTAGAGTTTGTAAAGTGTTCTCATCTTATATGGGCCAAGAAGTACAGGAAGAGCTGAAATGACTGCACTAATGCATGCCAGTGTGTCATGCTCAGTTTATGTGGACATGCACCAGATCATGTTGAGCAATGTACTGTGTCCGTCTCTGAAAGGATGGACAATCCAGTCCGTCATAAGGCACGTCTAGCCCAAGGTGAATCTGAAGCTCTTCGGAAACACATGGCTCGCTGCTGTGTTGTTATTGCATCTTTGTTGAGCACTTGTGTGGGTAAGCATAGCGTAATAATTTGAGAGATTCGGTTGTGATGTTGCCTTCACACATCTGGCATACGAGCATATAATTGTGACAGAGATGTATAGTGTTTCGACTTCAGATGTCTAAGTTTGCTCCTCAAGTCACATTAAGACAATGGCAGTGCTTTAAAGAAACCCCTCTGCCTCAATGCAGTGTTTATTCCAGGAACCTCAGTTGCATTTGGCTGTGATCTCGCAAGCCACCAAAAACAATATTGCCAGCGGAAAGTTAAACAGCAATGAAGGCTTTTTTTTGTCTGAGTCAAATCCCAGAAGAGAATACTATGAAATCTATTGTCTAAATTGAGATGAATTTCCTCAAAGCTGGACAAACATCATGTCCCATTAAACACGGATGCTTGACGTAGCGATGCAACCTTATGGACTTTGCACATCTTCTCCTCGGTCAAAAATACAAATATCTCAAAGGAAATGTCCTTAATTACGACCAGCTAAATGACCTCGGCACGGGTCTACATCTCAATGAAACTCCAAATGTGTTCTTATTATATGCTATTGATTTTAATTTAAAATAATATTGTTTGTCATGCAAATCTCTCTCGCCATCATGTAACAGTTACGTATTAAGTGAAATATGGAAGCTTCTTTGAGTTGGTGTTTTCATATGTGGTTTTGAGCTTCCAGTGGAATGAAAGGCCAAGAATCTGATCTTGTTGAGTGAAGTGTGCCTGGTGCAGATATATATATATATATATATATATATATATATATATATATATATAAATAGTGTTTCAGTCAAGACTTGTTTTCATTTTAAACCAGTGATTTGAAAGTTTTATTTTCTTTCAAAATATGCTTTCAATTTAAATGTTTGTCATTAAATGTAAGTAAAAAAAAAAAAAAAAATTCATTTATTTTATAGTCTATTTAAAAATTGAAATGGTCATTTACTCACTCTTATGTCGCTCCGACAATGTTTTCGTTCTCAACTATTCATTCAAAGGTCCACTATGGAGGATTTCTAGTTAGAAATTAATTATTGAGCTAATTAAAAAAATCTGTGTTAAAATCTGCATGTGTTCAAGCCCAAGTCACTGTGTTAAACATACAATACTGATTTATATTCAGAGCTGACGAGTTTGATTTAGCTAGAAATTTCAGTCCATTTATCCTGGAGTGTTTACGTTTTATGTGTTTTCTGTTTGTCAGTAAACAAAGAAATTGTCAGGCTACTATAGACATTTATGCAAAATGCTAGCTCAGAGAACATGTTTTTCGGATTTGCGTTTTTTTTTCTGGTGTTGGTAATCAGGGGTGCGTTTCCCAAAAGCATCGTTAGCCAACTATGTTCGCAAGTTCCGTCGTTATCAGCATAGTTCAATGAGTCAGTGTTTCCCGAAACCATCGTTCCAACGAACATTCGCAAACAGCATCGCACAGTTGTGTGGTTGGAACGACAGCTCTCGACCTGTGGTTAGAAGTAGGCTATAGTTTCTAGTTTGCATGACATGTGGACTTAATAAATCCTTATCTTGAGCAAAATAAGCAAGCTGACATTCAGTACAACCTGTGTCTTTTATTTAGAATACATACAAATGT
Source organism: Leuciscus leuciscus (assembly GCF_965113295.1). NCBI lineage: Eukaryota > Metazoa > Chordata > Actinopteri > Cypriniformes > Leuciscidae > Leuciscus > Leuciscus leuciscus. Next base: position 8,519,262 of record NC_138732.1, read on the forward strand.
CATTTACGTCTTTTAGTTTGTCAAGAGATTTAAAGCACCGTTTTTGAAGAGTGCGCATGTGCGAGACTAAGAGAGTGTAGAACGAGCCTATGATTGAGTCTGGAAATAAAGCAAAATAACTTGCTGAATGAGAAATAGTCCTCAGATGCCATGTCTGTAATTTATAGCAAAACATCTAGCGTTAATTCGATCTCAAACAGGGGTGCGTTTCCCGTACAACTATATAGCTCGCTGCTTAACTACCATAGTACGATGCATCGTTGGAGAAATCAACTAGCTAGTCACGACTGTTTCCCGAAACCGTCTGTCGCAAAGTATCGTTCAACCACGTTGGTTTATGACGTCTCGCACGTGGTGGACTAATAACTTATTTTAATTAATCTGTTTGAGATCGAATTAACGCTAGATTTTGTCATATAAGTTACAGACATGGCATCTGAATACCATTTCTAATTTTTCTCAGTTATTTTGCTTTATTACCAGACTCAATATTTGGCTCGTTCTTACATAGTAGAGCACGTTCGCACATGCGCAGTCTTCAAAAACGGTGCTTTAAATCTCTTGACAAACTAAAAGACATAAATTACATTTGTATGTATTCTAAATAAATAACACGGGTTGTACTGAATGTCAGCTTGCTTATTTTGCTAAAGATAAGGATTTATTCAGTCTACATCTCATGTAAACTAGAAACTATGCTTCTAACGACAGCTCGAGAGCTGTCGTTCCAACCACACAAGTTTGCTATGATGTTTGCGAACGTTCGTTTGAACGATGGTTTCGGGAAACACCAAATCGTTGAACTATGCTGATAACGACGGAACTTGCGACCATAGTTGGCTAACGATGCTTTCGGGAAACGCACCCCAGATTCATTAAAAGAAGTTATTACTCCACCACGTGCATGACATCATAAACCGACGTGGTTGAACGACCACTTTGCGACAATACGGATTCGGGAAACAGTCGTGACTAGCTAGTTGATTTCTTCAACGATGCATCGTACTATGGTAGTTAAGCAGCGAGTTACGTCGTTGTTCGGGAAACGCACCCCTGATGTGCTTTGATAAAAATGTTCCTCCACAAGTAACATGCATATTAATGTTTCAGCCACAAATACTGATAGAGAGTGCATCATTCTGTAGTTCAGCTTTAAAGGGATTGTTCACCCAAAAATTAATGAACCCATAATGAACCCATTTTTTTTATGAAATCTGAGAGATGTCCCTCCATTGACAGATACACAACTACCACTTTCAAGCCCCGGAAAGGTAGTAAAGACATTATTAAAGTAATCCATGTGACTCCAGTGGTTTAGCCTCAATTTTATGAAGCGACGCGAGTGCTTTGTTTGCGCAAAAAAACAAAGCAAAACATAATTTACCACTTCATTTACAAAATATTAATCTCCAACACGCGTTTGTGTTTTATCTTATTTTATTTTTAAATAAATACTATATTTTTTATATTATATAAAAAAAAAAGAGATTGATTTATTATATTTATCAGGATGGTCAAGTAGATTTTGTGATTGTTTTTGAATGGCTTTTTGATGGTGTTATTGTCTTTTCCCCTTTATCCAGGTTTTTTTTTTTCTGTAGCGTACCTTTTATTTTATTTTAAAATATATAGTATTATGTATATTATATAAAAAATTTTTTTTTACATTGATCAGGATGGTCAAGTAGCCTATAGATCTGGTGACTGAAATGCTTTTTGACACTCGTAATATAAGTTTGTGCAATTTCAACACAGTGAGTTCTCTCTCCCTCTATCTGTCTCCCTCCTTTTCTCACTCTCTCCACACTTTCTCAGTTTTCCTGTGAGGAATGAGGTGTTCACTGAAGCTTCTGGCACTCTCTGCTGTGGAATCAATGAGTTAGGTGTTTAGAGGTGTAAATGATAGCCAGTCATCTTTGTCTGACTGTATTTGGCTGCTCAACCAAATGTCTGAAATGCGTAGAGGCTTGTGATCTGGCAGCATTTCGAAAGTGCTACAACATGGATGTAAATATGTTCCCAAGGTCACCCTGCACAGAAAGCGCTGTCAATCTGGACCCCTATCCTCTTCTCTGGCAATCTTCTTCTCACACTGTTTAATAAGATAAAGTCCTACTCATAAACTTACTTGAGACTGAGTATGACCCTCTATAGTCTTTAGTAGGTAATCTGAAAATACTACACAATCAAACATGTTTTATCAATGAACAACTGAAGTGGCTGCAACGCTAACAGGATACATTAAGATTATGATACACGCACTAATGTTGTGGTCACTAGGCATGGTTAAACAAATTCTTTCCTCAAATAGGAATAAGAAAATCTTGGCTCGTGTTACTGTGATTTTCACATCAATAATAAAACCTGCTGAAAAGATTTCCGCTTCCCCAAAACCTGAACTTGTGGTTTACAGTCATCAGAAACTGATTTAATGATAACAGGCTGCAGTAATGCTCTATTTAGTAAAACATCCAGCGATCCACTCGAGTTACGAATGCTTTTAGTCTCAGACTGTGTGAGTTGATTAGCAATATTTAAAAACAGGCAATCACAAGTAACGCTGTTCTTGTAAAGTTCTAGCATACCTTGCATGCTTATTATAACTGTTATGCCTAGGGTTTAAAGGAGCGCCGAAATATGACTGTGTAATCTGGGAATCAAGACCACTTGATCATGCACTTGTTTGCTGTTAGCTTCTCACATGTGTTTGTCACAAGATACCACCGATCTACACCAGATGACATTCAGGTGGACAGAAGGCGCAGTCCATTTTATACTGATTAACAACTGGCTGTCAGCGGATAAGATTAATTTCATTCTCGAATGTTCTCTTCACAATTCTGAGAATAGGATTTCAAATTACTGACCACATTATTTATTTATTTATTATTTATTTAATTTTTAAAACATATATAAATATTATGTATTTATATTATGTATAAATATATATTTTTTATAAATATTATTTATTTGTATAAAACATTATTTACATAAATATAGTTTAAAATGATATGTATTTATAATTATATAATCTTTTTAAATAAATGATAATGCTTATTGTTTTTAATATTTATTTATTTATTTAATTTTATAATTATCAGGAAATATAATTTTTGAAACAATTATGTAAAAAAAAATTATATAAATAATAAGTACAAATATATTTATTTATAATTATATAATTTAAAAATAACTATATATATTTGAATGTATAAATCTGTTATGTATATACATTTATATTTAGTTATTTATTTGAAGAAAAAAAGCTTTTGTAACCTGATGTGAAGATACACGACTCATGACAGGTCTTAGTAAACGGCTTGTATGTCTTTGAAATGAATGAGGGTCAGATTATCGTTCTCACAATTCTATTTAAACTGTGTATTATGTTGCAGTTCCTAATAATCACTGGCCAACTGGCATTGTAATAACTCACTACAAACAAAGCCTACTTACTATACTACAATTTTACCTGCCTTTGAAACTTGGGTTTGGACCCTGAACCCTTGTTTTGTAACTGTAATAGGATTTAATGGGTCTAACACACCTCTGAAGAAAGCAAGTGGTGTCTGATTTGATTAGAGACAACAATCACTTGCATCCAATACAACACGGCGACATTTGTTTATTTTCAGATAAGATAAATATATCATTATGGAGCTTATTATGACTGAAATAATAAGCTGAAAACGTGTAGGAAACATCAGCTTTATGTAATGTGTTATCAATTTGTGTGCAGTCACGTTTCCTGTGCCGCTAAATTGTAAGTGATTTATGACTTTCACCTCTTACCTGTCTTAATGAGTAGCTACTTCACGACCTTTGAACCTACACGATGATTAGAATGAATCCGAAATCCTCTCATAACGCCCCGGGGCTACTTTTGTCGTGCTGCATTTGATGGGGCGTGAGTTTGAACATCCTCTGTTCACTATTATAATCACTTGTGCTAATGGGAGAGCCACCCAACGAGTGTCTGGGACCCAGTTGAGGCCGTCCCCTCTCATAAACACCAACACTTCCAGCGTCAACAAACAGATGGAAATGTTTCACTGCCAGGCCAGGCGGCTGGGGGTGGAGAGCGACAGAGTTGTTTATCTGGAGGTCAAGAGAGTTCACACTCCATCATGCAAGGGCCAAACTCCTAATAGCCGCACTTACACGGGCAAACGCCAACCCTCACGCATTACATTTACATGCTAATGGCGGGCTCCATATGTTATTTTGGTACTGTGCGGCTTAAATTGTTGATTTAATCTTTGCAGAAAAGCGATGTTAGATGGGCCGTGTTTAGAGGAGGTGAAATCTCTGTTTGTTTTGCTGTGGGTTGGACAATAAATGTGTGCAGATGCTGCAGATGCATAAAAATCTTCAGCTTTTGTAATGTTTAAAGCTAAAATGGGCTAACAAACTGAAGAAAAAACTAAACAATCTATAAATATTTAATTAAAATCATTTGAGCGAATTGTGCATGGTTATTCTAATCAGAATGCCTGATGGCCAGGTTTCCTCTGCTGTTCTTTGGCGCTTCAACAAAGCTTAAACAATACAAAACAGGCACCACAAAGCCACAAAGCCACAATAATAGGAGGAAACTCAATGAAGATGTGCAATTGCATATCATATTTAAGGTCATATTTAATATCTGAGAGCTTTCTGTCTCTTCGTTGACAGCTACAGTACTCAACTACCTCTTTGACGCTTCAAAAAGTTCATATAGAGATCGTAAAACTAATCCATATGAATCCAGTCCGAATTTTCTGAACAGACTCGATAACTTTATATGATGAACAGATTGAATTTAGGCTTTTATTGCATGTAAACATTGATCAGCGAACATAAACAGAAGCTCAACTGAACCTGCTTGAAACACGAGAACAAACTCAAACGTGCTGCGTAACATGAGAATAAAGCTCATTAGTTCTTTCACGTCTAGTGAACATGCTTGAGCTTCCGTTTACCACAACTTGTGATTAGATTTTTTTTAAATAATCCCAAAATCCATATGGATTAGTTTTATGATTTCTTCATAAACTTTTTGAAGCATCAAAGTGGTAGTTGCGTGGCTGACTACGGGGGGGACAGAAAGCTCAGATTTCACATCTCAAAAAGATCTACATTTGTATTCCGAAGATGAACGAAAGTCTTACCGGTTTGGAACGACATGAGGGTCAGTAATTAATGACAGAATTGTCCTTTTTTTTTTTTGGGTGAACTATCCCTTTAAGGCTGAAATACAGTAAGGTATTTTTGAGGTTAGCACGGCGCTGTACATAAGCAGATTGACACATTCACTGGCATGATCATGCTAAAATGACACTATCATTTAATAGCTCATGCAAAGCAAGACAGGAAAGCAAGCATTTCATTTATAATTGTACAAAAACAACATTCGCTTCAGAACTCCATGTGTGATGGTACCTGGCACTTGAAACGTCTTCCACGTACACGTAAACACACTCACACACATTGGAATGCCCAGATAACACACATTGCCTCTCCTCATTTGAAACGGTTGACTTCGGCTCTGTTATTTGGCTGTTCGTGATCTCTCATGAGCAGCAGTATTTGATTTGACAGTCAGAGTTCCTGCTCTGTTACAATCCCCCCACAAGTCAACATAAACCACCTGTCAGACATCACAGAAAGCCAAATAACTCTCTCTGTTTTTGCATTTTGCATGAACATGAAAGCGCTTTGTTAATGCGCAATGAATAACGTCCTAGTGATAAAAAAGTGCTTAAATTATCAATATGTCGTTGATGTGGCATTTCAAACAGTTGCAAGTAAACAATTTATCTAAATTCATGTATAATAATTATATATTTTTTATACATAATTTGATATATTACATGTATTTGTCACATCACAAGACTGCTTACATGAACTGCAAACAAGTTAAATGATGGTAAATAGTGAAAAAGGAAATGATAACTAGTTAAAGCCTCTAAAATACGCATTTTCCCCCATTTTAACCCAACATGTTATATATCAACCTCTCATTTAAAGTTAGAGGTTACGACTATTTCATGATTGGATTTTCAATAGGTATAGAAAGAAACTGGTGCAAGTTTAGTGTATTATTTCATTGAGTTACAGATGTTGGAGAACTGAAAGATAATGTGTGAACTTCCTGTCAGATTATGTTTAAATTTGCCTGGGACAAAGGTTTGTCACGGTGATGTCCACACAAACCACACACACCTTCTGGAATTAATCTAATTTCCGTTCCATTTTTAGAATTTAATTTGGTCAGCGAGGGATATTGGAGAGGAAAACTCAGTTGTGGTTAAGGAACCGAGAGGATCGAATTCTGTGATTTCACTGCTGACGCTTATTGCGAACAGTTGCTCCCAACACAAAGCCAGAGGAAAACAATGACGTTTTCATTTGCTTTAGACCAAATGTCACAGTAGCTAAATCAAGCCTTTGCATGACTATAAGAACCAGATTTTCTCAATCGGATAAGGATTGGAATTTCGCCGAGCGGTTAGATCGTCAAAGCAGAGAATAATGATACACTTCAATTATCTGATTTCTTAAAGTTCACATAATGGGACAGCTATCGGGGAGAACATAGGAGAACTTTAAGATGGCGAAGACCTCGATTGCATCCAGATTCCAGTTTTTAATCTTGCAGTTGTTACTTTTATGATAATTGTCCATGAGACAGTTCATCAAATGCTGACAGATAAAAAGCTTGAGAGGCCCCTTTCATTGGCGTCTTCAGCATTGAGCCGTCAGCCCAGTTGTCTCAGAGTTCCTCATGGTGTTTATGGGCTCTGTTAGTGAAGAACATAGTTACACTTGTATTTATAGCCGTTGTGGTTTGGTCTTTTGTAATTTAATACTGTGTAGTGCAGTAAGCTAAGAGCTTAAAGATGAAGCTACGGCTCACTATTTTCACTATGTTGACTATGAGTTATGTTATCGTACACAAACACTGGAACGTCATTACGGTAGGGGAAGTTGAGCCGAAAGCCGTATATTATATAGAACAGAACACATAAGAGAGAGAGAGAGAGCAACAGAAAGAGAATGGCGTAAGATATAATTTACAGACCTTCTTTATACTTATATATTTATGTCTCCTTAACAAAGATATCACAGTACTTATTTAGCAGCCAGGTTTGTACAAAGCAACTTCCAGTACACTTAGTGACCTTTAACCTATGGCAAGGAATGTTAAAAGTTTTATAAGTTCTGAGTATAGTTTATAAGTTAAGCATCAATGCTGTCATTTACCATGGATAATAACTTCAACAAGTTCCTCAGTTTGTAAAAAAAATAAACACTTCTGTACTTACAAATGAAATTCAGCCTGGAGAGTTTTTGAAGCAGTAATGTGTTTTTGAAGCAGTAATGTGCATCTCATTTTTGTTAAAACAAGTATTAAAAGCAAAGCATGTGATTTCAGTGCAACTAAGGCTAAAAGTAGCTCCTAACTTTTGTTGATTTTGGAGAAACTCTTAAAATAATGGCTGTGTCAGTCCTAATTGTAAGACTCCTAAATGTTTTCTTTAAGAGCAAGCATTTTAGCGCCAAAACCAGCTCTTAAATCTGTGAAAAGTTAGAGGTAGTCGAGAGGACTCCTAAATCGCCAAGGCCCTGTTTACACCTGTCATTAAGATGCGTTTTGGTCGATCGGATCACAGGTGGACAAGGCTAAATTCAGGTGTAAACTGGGTCTAAAACATTTTGAGCTTGTCGAATGCGTTCAAACAGTCACAAAAGACGCCTACTCTCCACCTACTGACCTAACACGTGAACATTATGGGAAGCGCTCTAGCCAGACGGGATTTAAACTTTGTCGTATGAAGACCCAAGTTTGGTTTGAAGATGTACCAAGCACAATGTTCTCTCACCATTCCTGATTTCGAACACACTCTCACAGCGTTACGTGTCGTCTTGCGGCTGTCAGAGCAGAAACAAAATGTTTTTCCGTCGTCTCCTGGCGCGTTCATATGTAAATTGCGCAAGCTTATTTTGTCCATTAGATCGAAAGATCTGAAGACCCCTATAAATTTACCACCCATAGACCCTACCCTTGAAGAAATCTGGACAAATCTGGACGGTTGAAAGTGGACAAAACAGTGTAAACGGGAATATGTCTCCCTCGTCTACATGTGGTCCGATTGACCAAAATTAATCTTAATACCAGGTGTAAACAGGGCCTAAGATCAGTTCACAAACAGTTCTAAAATGACTTGTTGTTGGCAATCCGCCTCTGCAATCTGCCCAAAGACACTGTACACCATTGAGGCAATAGGCGATAGAGCGATGACATTACATTAAAGTTGATTTATGTACAGGCAATATGCATTGAATGATGGAGAATGAAACATTGAAGTCAAGTTGAAAATGATATCCCATCGTCTGTGCAGTGCTGATAGCCCTGTGGGCAGCTCGGGTGACCCAAGTTTGATTTCCGGCTCATGGACCTTTCCCGATCTCGTCCCCCTTTCTCTCTTCCATTTCGCTTCCTGTCTACTCACTGTCCTATCATAATAAAAAGGCAAAAACTGCAAAAATAAATCTTTAATAAATGAATAAATAACTGAGAGACATGTAGAATGTATTTCCTGTGTTATTCGACTGCATGTCACAGATGCGATAGAGTTGAAGTTGTATTGAACTTTGAACATTCCTGTAAGGACACTGGATGCACTAGATTCAGTAAAGTGAACCACACCGGGGAAGTGAAACCCGGAGACCCGTTCCTGACAATCTTTCTAATAGGGGTTAAACCAGCAGGGGTTGATTAACCTAGAACAATAACAATAATGCCAACAAGAAGAGTGAGTCTGCGACCCAAGCTTGTTAGCATCCCAGAATCCCCCTCTCCCGCCAAGCTCAGGTATGGTTTCTATTTCACAGTACCTAAGGGAGGGAAAAAAGGTTGATGGAAGTGATTTAGTGCCCAAGGGACAGAAAGAAGGAGGGGGTTAATCGGTTAACCAGAGGAACAGAGAGGAGGGAAGAAGGGGGACCTGGCTACCGTCTGGGAGGTATGCCCTCGGCTGCTTTGTTCTGACTTACATATACACGAACAGGAAGTGATGCGTGGTGCCCAGATGCCTCATGCACAGAAATGCATACTTTATCTGCGTTTATCGGTGAACAGATTTGAACCTAATCCTGATCTTTTCCCTAGTTTAAACTCAAATGGGACTGGTTTCTACATCACACATAGTGCTATTTTTATACCTTTCTACTGCCACGGTCAAGCTACTGCCATTTGGCTCATATGGACTTCTTTTAGCGTGAATCTCATGAAAACTGTCACGGAATGTCCAGGTCAGATTTCACTTCAAAAAAAAAAAAAATTATTTAGCATCAAGAAAATAAAAAGTATCATTTTTAGATTGACAATAATAGTAATTATTTTATTTTCATGATAATTAAGCAAATTTAATCCTCTCCAAGTCTCCCAGTTAAAATTCTCATTTCCATAATCCAAACAATATTTGTTATACTATCAAGTAAGATGATATTCAATGAGAATCAGAATTTTTACATTAACTTTAACAAGGGGTCCTACAATTATTGTTTGATCTGAATCTAATACAACATACATCAAATAAAAATACAAGATTAAGTTAACCAAAACGTTCAGCTAAATTCTGCATTACAATCATATGTCACAGGCAATATGCATTGAATGATGGAGAATGAAACATTGACGTCAATAAAAAATCCTAATGGTACTAAAAAGACTTCAAACTAAGTACAATTTTTTTGATTTTTTATTTTTTTTTTGATTTGGTTGTCAAATGTAACTCATGTCTGACCCTTATATATGCAATTTATATTTTAAATGAACTAAGTTCATTATTATTTCAGCTCAGCGTTTTTTACAGTTATGCTTAGTTTTGGTTTCGTTTTCTGTCAGTCTGTTTAGTCACTTGTTTTCTTGTGTTCCTTTGTTCTCCTTTTCCCACCATAACCAGTTACCTTACCATGGATATTAATTTAATCATCACAGCTATTCATTATTTAATTTATCACCATATGTAAGTTCTTCACCTTTGCTCATTCTTGGTCCGGTATTGTTTGTGCGTGGCACACTGTTTCAAGTCGCTGGCTTATGTTTAATAAAGACTGCCATTATTTGTACCTTCTTCATCATTGGACTTAAACCCCGACAGCGTTCACACGGGATTCTACAAACATCTGATCGGAAGATCCTTTTAATAAATCCATGTGTTCAGAAACCTCAGTAATGACTCAGAAATGGATGTCAAATCAATTCCAAAATGTATTTTATGTACTGTAAGATATTTATGAAGTCATTCTCTGTCTCTCCTGACTTCAGGTCCTCCTGGGAAACGTGGACGGATGGGCAGAAGAGGTGACCCTGGTGAGTGCCATCTCTTCATTCATGTTGCCCGTTCTTGATGTCTAGCGCCTTTCTATAAACATTGTTACTAGAGTGTTTAAATCATAATCAATTAGATGTGACAGGGAGGAAATCCTCATTGAATGTGGTTTTGAGTCACTCAGATGATTCAGAGGTATTAAACTCAGACTGATGATGACAAATAAGGATGCTGATGTATTTCTAAGTGAAGCTGAGCGGTAGACACACATGTGGCTCTCAAGGGCACAGATTCAGAATGATTCATTGTCGCGTCACTTGTTCTAGAAGCCATCAGTACAGCTTGTGAGGTTTAAGAAGGTGTCCGGATAATGTCTTGCCTGAAAACATCCATGCCGTATCTCTGGATAATGTGTACAGTTTGTGCAGCAGAACCTATATTCACCTCCTGACCAGATCTGATTATAGTTCCCATGCAACTGGCATTTGGACAGGATGACAATTCTTTACATCTGTTTTTTAAACTTGTTCCAGCTCCGCTGCCCTGGGAGAGGAACTTCAAACGCTGGCAGAACACTTTATTTACATAGAGATAGTGGGTCATTTTGTCACTAAGGTCTGCTAGATGTGGTTCTGTTTAACAGTGCGTGCTTGTTGTAGTTTGGGTCGTGTAGTTGCGGACGGGAAGAGTTGAATGTGGGGAAATGGATGGAGGAGGTTCTCTGTTGCACAACAGTTTGTTTGTTTCTCTAGAGTGTGAGAGAGAAAATATGGTTGGAAAGCTGGAAGATATTTAGCAGACTAATCAGCGCAAACATTAGGCGTGTCGCATGTGTCCATGATAACTCAATCTTTAAAAAGCGCTCATTCAATTACAACCCTCATCAATTAAAAGATCAATCTTTTTACTAAACGATTTTAATGTCTTTAGCTATCTCCATAAAACACACACACACACACACACACACACACACACACACACACACACACACACACACACACACACACACACACACACACACACACACACACACACACACACACACACACACACACACACACACACACACACACACACACACACACACACACACACACACACACACATTCAAACTCTTTCTCTTTTACCATCTTGCACTTGCACTTACCCAGCTAACATTCTCAGAACATTCTGGCAAGGTTCTTAACAAAAAGTTATGAACAAAACTTCTTCCAGTTAAATTAATAGAATGCTGGATCAAAGTTATCTGGTCTTTAATAATGTTTTTAAAATGAATCTTCAGAAAATAATGTTTGAAGAATGATAAAAGTGATAGTTTCCTTAACGTTTACATAACCAAGAAAAAACCTTTTTTTTATTTAACATTTTTGAGCGTTCAGAGAACATTCAGAAATCAAAATTTTATAACGTAATAGGAAACATTAGCAAAAAGTTCTTAGAACATATTTTTTTAGCCTGGGTAAATGCTTTCCAAATGGTGAAGCTGTTTCATTCACAACGGTCAGAGCTTGACTGTGCTGAGTGAATGTTTTCTTTAAACTCTTAAGAGGAGCGAGTTCTGTCAGCGTCTAGACGTCAGTAAATACCAACAACTTTCTGCCTCATAAAACTTCAATGTGTCTCTTAAACCTCTTTGTCTCCTCTGAGGGCCATAACACTTACCTGACATACATCACTGTGCCATGTTGTGTCAGGAAACATTTATTTAGAGGTTTTCCATTTTGCTGAAAGAGTGAAAGTGTATTTTTTTTTATCATAAGTTAAACTGAAAGTGATAAGACTTTTTGGCTTTGTTTTACACATCTCTTTGTTGTGTTTTCTTTATTTTTCAGGACCCCCAGTAAGTACCCCGTCCTCACACTTCACAATAATGACATGCAGCAGATATGAGCTCTGTATTGTGGTAAGGCTGACAAAACGTTTGGAAGGTGAGTCATAAAAGCTGAGAAACAGCCTTCAAGTTCTGGGATCTTTCATAGCTTGTGAAATTTTTACATTTGGGAATATTTGCAATTTCTAGAATCTTCACATCTGAGCCGAAAGAATAGCATTCTAGAATACTCACACCAGTGCCTCTGAGATTCTAAAATGAAACTAGAATAAAGTTATAGAATAATGCTAAAAAATTAAGTTCTGGAATATTTCGCTGAAAAGCAGAGCGGCTTCTTGAAGATCCGGTGTTAATGTTCTGGTATCCAACAAAAGTTTAACACAGTGAAACAACAGGTTGCAGACTGTCTGAAACCTGCTTTAGATTTAGGTTCAAATCAAGCCGTCAACACCTTGTTTCAAGCAGATATACGTGACTTCTAATCCGTATTTTTGTAGGCTGTCATGAAGATTTCAATGATCTGTTTAATGCTTGCAGATGTCAAATTGTGTGACTACAATATTTTTAAATTCATCACACTGAATTTATAAATATTAAGGTAGCACTTTATTTTACAGTGTCCTTGTTACACGTTACATATAGTTACTGTAGTAATAACTATAAATTATGCATAATTACATGTAACTAACCTATTCCTAACCCTAACCCTATGGTAAGTTCATGTAGTTAATTATTATTACTTAAATGTATAATTACATTGTAACACGGACACCTTAAAATAAAGTGTTATCAATATTTATCTTTTTTTTTTTCTTTAATGAAATTAACCATGGCTTCTTTGGATTATGAAAACTGTAATGATGTTACACTCTTAAAAATAAAGGTTCTTCATTGGCATTAACAGTTTATTAAGAACCTCTAATATTCATGGAACTTTTCCATTGCGCAAAAGGTTCTTTATAATGTTAAAAAGGATTATTAAAATGTCCTTCTAAGAAATAATGGCCATTTTTAGAAACTGTTCCCTGAAAGGTTCTTTGTCGAACCAATGCTTCGCTGTGAAATCCTCCTTTTGGAGCCTTAAGATTTGTAATCGTTTTATTCTAGGATTATATTGATTTATTATACCCAATTTTTCTTTGCACAGGGCAAACCTGGGCGCGACGGTTACCCGGTAAATGTTCTTTCAATTATCTAGTTTCTTTCTTGTGTTTTAATCTCCATCTTTGGCTATTTTTCATCCCTTTATTGCTTCAATCACCTCAAGTTCAATTGCTGATATTAATTTTCTCTTTTCCATCTCACTAAACATCTGTGCAGCTCAAAAAAATTATGTCGCAAGAGACTTCAAACTAAGTACAATTTTTATATTTTTTTATGTTGATTTGGTTGTCAAATGTAACACATTTCTGACCATTATATATGCAATATATATTTATGTCGCAATATATACTTATGTCGCAAGAGAAGTTTTAGTAATAGTGTCTGCCCTAATTTCAAAGTCTTAAACTTGATGGGACTTGAACAATCTCTGATGAAGAATGAAGTCTTTCGCTGGTATTTCTGCAACATGGACGATAATGATGCTGAGTTTCCTGGAACGAGTGAAAGCGCTCCTGGGCTCAATTACATTGGTAATAGTGTTTCTCTGTTGAAACCGCTATAGATTCACCCCATTGGCTAAACCTGTGTCCGGGACAGCAGGCCAGAGACACTTAGAACTTTTAGTTTGTAATTTCCTGGTTTCTTGAACCCTGAAACGGAAAGTAGTTGGGCGTTTTGAAATGAATTGGGCGTAGACGAAACATCACATGCTAACTGTGACATATGGGCAGATGTGCTCCGATCTGTTGAAGTACAACACACATCTGAGGATTTTTTCCTATAACTAGACGCTGATTAGAGTAGCTCCAGAGTTTGTTTGTGTTCAAATAAAAATACATTTGCTTGGTAAACTGTGACTCATAATTGCATCTTGTATTTCATTTCACATTTCAAACAATCAACAGTCAGTTTATATATTTTTTTTCTAGTACCTTTGTTTATGTAGATACAAACATGAGATCAATTCTTGGGGTCCAAACAGTTTTCTTATTGAATTGGATCATTGTTATGATTGTATAATCTATTATTGAAGTGGTGTGGTGGCCTCTAGTGGCTCTCGGTAGAACAGCAGACCGCGGAATGATAAGCAACAGGCGGTTCTGGAACATGTCAAGGTGAACCTGGGGTCAGATTGTGGTTAGTCACAAAGCGAATGAGGCTTTGTACCTTGTTTTGTCTGGGTCTTAATTGTGGACCCCTTGGTTTGGTTGGTTTGGCTCCAAATATCAAGAGATGTTTAGTTAACAAGCCTTACTCACCTCGCGGCGTGAAGTATGAGTTCAATAGAGAATGTATTTGTCTGGGAGTTCTGAGGAAGACTTATTGTGCCTCTTTAGTCAATTATACTGCAGATATTATTTATTACATTACCACTTCCTGTCTCTCTACCTATTATCTCTACTAAAATCAGAGAAATGTTTGCACTGATATGGCATGGCGTATCTGCTTTAAGATCAGCCTCTAGATACGTCTATGCCAGGCTGGGTCAGTCATGCCCAGCAAATTAGTATCAAGAGGTACACTCATGGTTTTCCCAGATTTGTATGTCTGCCGGGAAAAGTCTGTGGCTAATTATAGACAGGTGTTTGTGTGTGTGAGTGTGTGCTTGTTTTACTATCCCAGTGGAGACTTCAACCTGAATGCACTCTGACTCATGGGGACTCGTGTCACCGTGGGGACCTAAATTGAGGTCCCCATGAGGAAACAAGTTTATAAATCATACAGAATGAGAATTTAATTTACATTTTGAAAATGTAAAAATGCACAATGTTTTCTGTGATGGGTAGGTTTGGGGTTAGGGTTATTGTAAAGGGATAGAATATACAATTTGTATAATATAAAAACCATTACATCTACTGAGAGTCAACCACAAAAATAGCGAACCAGACGTGTGTGTGTGTGTGTGTGTGTGTGTGTGTGTGTGTGTGTGTGTGTGTGTGTGTGTGTGTGTGTGTGTGTGTGTGTGTGTGTGTGTGTGTGTGTCATTCTTGAAACAAAGAATTGTCTGGTTCATATTTCACCCTAAAATCAAAAGTAAGATGTTTTTTTATATATATATATTACCAGGACATTTCTTTGTGAGATTCACTCCTATAGTAAAGTAATATGAAAATCTTACTGTTAATAGTTACATTTGTAATTTGCTATCCATCTATTTATTTATTTTTAGCATTGTAATGGGAATTGGGAACATTTTGAATGGTAGACTATATTTTGTTAAAAGAAATGTAATGTATGTATTATATTAGGGATGTGCGAGACTATTAGACTAGTGATGAAATGATACTGCTGCTGCTAGTTGACTTGGAAATAGCTAGTTATTTAGTTATTTTTTTTGCACATTTAATGTCTTGATATATATTTTTCAAAGGCTACGTTTAAATTACCGTGTTAATGTTACGTTTTGAAATGTATATATTTTGAATAAGTGTATAACTGCAGCAGAAAACAAAATATTTAATTTTACCTCTAATTTTTTAAAGAAATCTAATTTTAGATTTTGCATGCGTTGGTTTTCTCTGTGGCGCTCGCGGCGGGTTCAGAGAAATGTCTACTCGAAGATGAGCAAGATAAGAGAGTATTTTAACAGCCTACACTAAACCTTTTCATTTCATCTTGTCATGTCAAACTAGTTTAGAACAATTAAGCTATAGGCTTATGATGGGGCAATACGGTATGAAATTTTATATTGGATTAAATGAGAAACATGAATGAAACTTTCTTGACACCTGAACAGTTGCTATATCAGCTGTTGTCAGTAGCCTACAAGTCAAGATTTTTTGCGATTTTGCCGCCCGTCATGTTATGGCCGGTGCACATTGTACGGTTTTGGGCTGTCCCAGATGAAAGATGACCATTCTTGGTGATTTCTGTGGTCGTGGCTCCTAACCGGTGGTCCTACATCGTGCAGTGAGAGAAGTTCAAATACCGCCGTTGTCATGGTCTTGCGACCAAAGATTGCCAGCGTTAATTTTCTGACAATTAAGCATGATCATCTCACAGTCTGTTTGCTGCTACGACCTACATCTACTGACTAGCCAATAAAAATGCAACATAAAATGGCGAATTGATCAACGTGACATGGCACTAAAATGTAAAAAACTACTTGCCTCAAGCTCCATTTGCAAAATTCCCATGCCAAGTTGGCCTCTTTTCCCTAGCCATGACTGTGTCCATATTGTCCTCTTACGGCTTACTCCTCTTTTTCAGTCCATTTTAAAACCACACTTGCCGAAGTGCGATTCATCTGGATCTATTTGTCTACCACTAGTGTATGCTGTTGATGTTTTATTCTTCAATAGCCTACTAACTTATGTCGTAGCCTATGCTTCAATAGGTGTCATCATCGTACAGTCTACACACATCGTGAGCTTAGAATTATAAGGTTCTATCTCCACTTTTGGTCGAAATTGAGTTTTTGACATAATCTGATCCATTAGGTGTTTATTAATGCCTGTGTGGTGTTATTTTTGTAAAAAAAATATTTTGTTAGTAGTTATTAATAAAATGAACAAAACATAAACCGAGTTGGGATTATAAGGTTCTATCTCCAGTAGATTCAATATCCAATCAAAACCCTGAATCAACACGGACGGACCAATCAAAACCCACCTCTTAGCTCTGTAGCCTGGACACAGAGCTAAGGGCTGGACATTAGCCTGGACATTTGAAGCCGGCTATGGTTATCTGTAGGGTGATGGTCTTGTTGAGCTATAATAGTAGATTATACTACATAACAGTTTTGCCAGCTGGGATGTAAAAACTTTGATGCTCAATATCTACCCTAAACTACCCTAAACGGAGATAGAACCTTATAATTCTAAGCTCACGACATGTCGTACCCAAGTTTATTAGATCCATGTCGTACAGTGTTATAAGTAATGATGATCTTGTAGGATTGCCGAAATCGCAGTCAGTAGCAGGCATTAGACTAGTTGGTTGCAAAATTTCCATTTAAACGTTAATGAAAGTAGTCGTTGAGTACATCCCTAATGTAGGCTATATATATATATATTCATGGGTTTCATCAGGTCCCTTTCCACAGGTGTATAAAATCAAGCACCTAGATTATGAATGCAGACTGCATTGTGCTTGATTAATACACCTGTGGAAAGGGACCTGATGAAATCCATGAATATATTATAAAAACACCCAAGGCTTCTCTATGTTTGGCATGAAGCTGAAGCTCACTGAGCTCAATAGTAGAGTACTTCACTATGTGTGAGTTGATCAGATTTCCTAAACTGGAGCATGTCCATTAGCATCTGCCAAGCCTTTGCATCATCTGGAACAGAGTGACAGGTGCTTGTGTGAACTCGCCCCAAATCCACATCCTTTACGGTTTACAACGCAATCTTAAAATGCTTTCGGCTAGCAACTGTGAAACATACGCTAGTGATTTCACTCCATTCACCAGCAATAGCAGCATTCGCCGTCTTTTAAACAATCCCCTTTACTCCCTCACAGCGTGATTGTTCTTATCCTGTAAACTGGTTTGACAGACAGTTTGTGTTAACTTGCGTCATATGGCGAGGATTATTAATGACAAAAAGCAGATGATTTCAAGTAAATATCATTTACACTGTTACACTAAGCCCGAGGAGTTTAGCTGACGAGCAACAGGAGCCAAACAGGAAGTGTACGCATATACGTTTGATGGAATCCAGGTAGATCCTGGTTGATTCTGTTCTGTAAGTGTGCTGGGGTTAATGTTACTCGCATACATGAGCGCAACATGTGTGTAGATGCCTCGCCATTGTTCTTATACGCTCAGGTGGTGCCCACATGCTGTCGGTGCTCATTTGAGGCCATGTTTTGATTAGCAGTATCGTAAACAGACTGTATTACATGCAGACGCAGCCTGAGAACGCCTCACACGAGACTGTCATTGGCTCGATCCCTTTGAATTTGAGCACGATCCTTTTGGATTTGTCCAACACAACACTTTGAGAAGTTACTGGAGGAGATTGCTAGTAAAGAATGATCCAGTTGCACGGCCGCATACGTCGCTTTTATTTTCTTCAGAAAATCTATATTCTGTCACTGAACATCGGAGACCAAATGTGTCATATGAAGGATTTTTATGAATGTTCTTGACATGGTAGTGTTTCTTTTTTTTTAAATCCAGGAACTTCTTTCTTGGCAGGCCGGTGCGAGAGAAATGAATGTCACATATCCCAAGTATGTACTTGAAGTATAAAGCAGTCAAATAAACGATATTCCCTTCCGAGAAGAAAGGAGAACAGAGAGACGTGGAGACTTCATGGACATTGGATCCAGATGAGGGTTCGTCTCTCCCTGCAGAGTCACAAAGGGATGAGATTTGGTTCTTGGGTTTCTTTCATGCAGAAAAAGCAAAATCTGGGTTTGCATTGCGTGCTTCTCTGTCCATTATCCACTTCAGTGTCTTATATAACTGGCCTAATCTGTCTTTTCAGTTTAAAACAAAAAAACGAATGAATCATTGATCAATTCACAATCAATTTAATATTTAATTTTATTCAATATGCATAATCCTTGAGAACATGAATATATATTACACATTGTGTCTGGTTTTACAAAGATTAAATAGTTTTAAGTGGTTAAATTATTTTTCTTTTATAAATGAACACTGTGAAATTCTTAAAGATAAGGAATTAATGACAGTTCATTTCCTCCATATTGTGACGAGTGAAACAGATTTTTAAAAATGTTATAAATTTAGGACAGGACTTGTTTCTATCCATTGGTTGTTGATTGGATTTTGAGATATTGACAGCACACTCCAAAATGAATGCATGCTTATAATCGATTGTGAAGAGGCAGGGTTTAAGTGGACTAAATGATAAAAGTTCGATTAAACATGACAAAGTAAAAAAATCCATGGATGAATTGTTCACAGTGATATCTACACCATGCTTTCACAAAACAGATAGGGTGAATTTTAATTTCATGCCGACTTTAGTAGCCTTTTGTCTTGTTCATCTAACATTTGGATAGGTGTATGCTTCAGTTTTTTGTAACAATTTGCAAATGGGTAAGAAAAATCTTAAATAAAATGTAATTCGATATACAGTATATACTCTGGAAACAAGGCTTAGGGCCAGATTGATTAAACAGGGCAAATTAGCGTGAGAGCGCAATTCCAAAAAAGCACAGATGGGAGTGGAAAGTTCTGCACAAATGCAGCCGGATCATTTCTATAATGACCAACGCTACCAAGATTATTAGCGAGAATTAAAGCGTCTTAAAGACATGCTTTTTTGGGGTGGTAAATAATGGAGCAAATACCAGTAAATTGACGAACGCAAACCTTAGTAAATCACATTGCATGATTGATTTAAATGCTCTCCTCCCATAAATTTTGCGTCTGAAAGGGAAACTCCTACAAATGCATTTGCAATAAGGTCAGCAGCAAAAATAACCATATTCAGCACAAATTTTTCACTGCGTGTCTTTATTAAATCCTAACAGTAGTTTTTTAATGTCAGTAGATGGTTTGCGCTGGCGCTTAATGTCTTATGCAATATTTCTTCAAGTAAATCTTGTTTAGATATTTTTTTACTGGAGAAATGACAGTGCATTAAAGGCTTAAAACCAGATATTGGCATTGAAAGATAGGACATTTCTGCACAGTCCAACCCAAACACAAAATCTTAAGCAGGGTAGAGGCAGTCAAAACTGTGAAAGATTCTTTTGATTAAAACACTTGAGTCTTAATTTGACTCGAAGGGCCCATTGATACAATCCCCCCAGATTTCCCTCGCAGCACCATTGAGCCCACCACAAAGTCCAATATTAGAAGGAATGCTTTTGTAGGCCTGAACTCAAAGCGTTTTGATTACCCTATGATGGATTTGCGATATATAGCAATGATGAAAAACTTTAACGCTGGCAAAGGGCAACAGGGAAAAAAGTCATTATTTCATTTTCTTGCGGCTTTACTGGTAATCCGAATACTCTTTCTCACTCCTTTGCACTTTGTGGTTAAAGATATGTGGTAAATTCGTGCTACTTTGGAATGTTTTCCTGGTGTTCCTCCTTGGAATTCGGTGGTGCACACATCAAAATAATACATCCAGGATTAATCTTCATTTAATTGTTTTATGAGAGGTTTTTCTTGGAGGTTTTGTACTTCGCTTGGCCGTTCAGCATGTTGCTGGAGGAGAATGAATAGCAGGTTGAGGAATAACGGATGGATTTCATTTTTTTTCACGGTTACCAACACTCTTCAAGGGGTTGTAAATTGAGTTGTGTTAGTTCATGTGTGGCATCCATATGGACCTTCAGGTGCGAGACAGATAACAAGAACATTTGGAAATGTGAAGGATACGTTCATGGATCATAATGAGAGTGGTGTTTGTCCATGCAAAACTCAACAGTGGCTGTGTTTCTAAGGTTTTTGAGGAAGAAAACCTTAATCCCCCAATCACTTTGATGGATTATTCAATTACAAATGTAAGAGTATTTGGCCTTGAGGGTCAACAGATTGAGACTCAGCAACAGTGACCAATGGGAAGACCGACCTCCTCCAATGATGAACTTAAGGTGTCTAAGACCCTGAGTACTCGGGTCATAAATCAGAGTTAGATGTCTTAGCCGATTCGTTCATTTCTCTTGCAGGAAGTCCGCTGGCATTGACCTGTGCACATGGTGTCTGCTCACCATGAGGACACACCACAGAGAGCAGGCCATGTAAACGCTCCCAGATGTATGATTAGAGCTTCCAGCACGTCCTCAAAACAAACGTCCTGTCCTTAACATACCTCTGGGAACACTTAAGACCAGGGATTGTTTATTGTCCACAATGGACTCGTACATCTTTTGTCTGTTTATTCAAAGGCAGAAGCTTAGTGTTCGTTGTTTTAGCCCTGGATGTTTCCTTACTTTTGGGGTACAGACACTTCATTGAAGTTTGAAGGGCACTAGAACTTGTGTTCACTTCATACGCACGCAAACATGTGAGCATTTTCCAACAAGTTTAAAAGATACATTTTAAAAAGAGAAGCTACATGAAGGTGTGTGTAGACAGTATTTTTTAATACTTGGAACTACTTGTTAGTGCTGTTTGCTAATGCATCACTGTTGCTCATGATTAGGGATTTGAACAAACTAGCATAAAACATTAAAGCTACAATATGTTTTGTTTTTTGTTTTTTTGCCGCTAGGGGTCGCTAACCTCCTAAAATAACAAAGGCGTAGATTGATGACGCAGTGAATAAGCGGAATCATGGAACTTGCTGTCATGCTGATGGATCTAATAATGTTTATGGATGAGTGAAAACATTCATGTTTTTTAACATGACTGTGGTATGAAGCAGGGCACAATTGCTAATGAGAGACCGATATCAGCGCTTTTAATTCTACCGAACTAACCGCAAGTACTGAATTACTACTCAGGTCAGTTTATTTGACGAATTAAACTTGTGAGGTAATGCAGCGCTGTTTCACTAGAGGGCTTTTCCTGTTCTTCCAGTCTTATAACTTGGTCTAACGTTACACTATCATACTAAACAGCATTTGAATGTGTTGAAAGTTATGTTATTATATGTGTTATATGAGACTAGCATTAAGCTAGATCAACATTATAATAACATTGATCATATTTCAACATTTCATCATGTTGAGCTATATAACATTGATTTGTTTTATGTATATTTGCTCACCTGTCTAATAAAGTACATGCAAGAGCGTCTCGGTCAAGTCGTGAAGCTCTGTCAAGTCAAAGTTTGTCGCGGAGTTCCACGCTGATATTCATCCTCATTTTAGTTCTCCTTTTGTACCAAAGTCTGCTTGCCATGATCCATAATGTTTGAACGAAACAACAACAGCGCACCGCTAAACATTACGCAGTTGTTCGCTTTTGTCGCCATGGTTACTATGGCAGTACAAGCGGAAACCAGGGATAACAAGGATATTACGTCATTGTCAGGTGACAATGGACGGGCACTATTTAAAATTGGGAATTTCTCTAAATTGACTAATTCTTGGAAACATTTAGGATAATGTAAGTACACAATTGAAAGATCTAAAATTGTGCAAGTGGTTTTTGGATATTTTGATTAAAAATTCTTACATATTGTACCTTTTAAATATTAGTTTGTCTTTCTTCTGTGATTCTAGATCATGAGTGTTTGGAGAGCTGATCAACCTCTATCTGATCATTGTCATGAGCTGTAGGGAGGGAGATGTTCATTTCAGTGTTCTGTGTTGAGCAGGTAGATATGATGTTGTAGTTGCTGTCAGGCTCACTGTAAACCCGAATAAGTTAGCAGAACTCAAAAAATTTTAGGCAATCGATTGCCTCAATTTTTTTACGTTTTGGAATTCAAAGTTTAAGTAAGCAGAACTGGCAGATTTTAAGTTTGTACTTTAACATTTCATGTTAAGAACAATTAAAATCAGAGTAGGCTACACTATTTCATACATTTAACTTATACCTTCATGTAATCTCAAAGTGAACACTTGTTTCATTAGTATTAACTTATAGTTTTAACAAGCTAGTTTGCTAACATACTATTATGTTATCATGCTAACAATAGTATGTTTTACAGCACTTGCTGCATGAGAGCAACAATATAAAGATTACATTTGCTCTCAAATCAAGCCGCATGCACCACTTGTCACCATGATGGTAACTATCCTAAAACCAACATTAACAGAAATTCTTCTAAATTAGCGTAACAAAACATTAATCAATACTCAATCTCCCACTTATCATTAATCTTGCACAAAAAAACCCCCCATTATATTACACTTAATTTTAGCATTTACTCTCCCATTCAAGTGCCATCGCAAAGCATGCTGGGAAATAGACATCCCAGCCGTTTCAGTTAAACTTAAGTTTGTTTAAATTAAAATAAATCATTTCATAAAACTCAAAACAATGAAACAGTTCCGTTTACTTAAAATATATCAGTTCTGTGAACTTGAAAGAAAAAGAAAGTGCTAAATACTCATAAAAGTTAATTCGACTGAACTAATTAGTTTAATTTAAGTTTGTCCTACTCAAACCAATTAATTATTTTGAGCGTTAGGGTTTTCTCTCAATTTCTCTCCTAATTGACACCTTCTTTTTCCTCCCTCCATTAAAAGTGGTAATATAATTTCACCTCTTTTTTTCTTGTCCAATTTAACTCTAGTGGGTCAAAAATAAAGAAATTTAGTTTTTTTCATTTGACAAGTCTGACTGACCAACACACAGGTTGCAACAAGGCTTTCTTTTCTTCTCTTCTGCTTCAACTCTACTTTGTTCATGCTGTTTTGTTATATATCATGTTTCCCTTTCCCCACCCTAACACAAAGAAAAAAGTGAATGCATTTTTGATGTGTGAGTGCTACTAAAGGTACAGATATATGTTTCTAAGTTCAAAGGTCACAACCATTTTGATGACCTCCCACACTTCATTCAAAAGTATGTGAATTATTTGACACTGCGACTTTTAGAACAAGTCTGGGTGCTTCATGACACTTTTAAATCAGGGTTTTCACCTTTGGCATCAGGTCTTCAGAACAAAAATAAATTTTTGCATAAACTTTTTGCATAAAAGTAATAAAATAATAACTTATATGTTTAGCTGCCAGTGTTGAACATCCTTTCTATTTTTGACGCTGCACAGCCACTTTAATTTCTCAGTCTGATTTACGAACAACATGAGTGGACTATATGAATATTATTTGTTAAATATTTAAATGATGGAAAGTTGCACTGACATATCGTAAAATATGTCAGCGCTATTGTTTTGTCACAAGATGCACTCCAGTGATGTTTAAAAGTTACTTAAATGTCCTAATTTAACTAAGCCACTCCTGGCTTAATCTAAATATAATATACTGTAAATCTCTGTGAAACCAGGCCTTTATGTTGTAAATCAAAAAAACATGTCTCAATCCTCATCTTAAAAATAGAGGAATGACATAATGGCCAGACATGATCATTTTAATTCTGTTTTTCTCCTGATCCTCATCTTTTGATTTATCCCTCACACTTCCTTTCAGAGTCTATCCTTGAACTTACTCTTTTATATGACGGGCTGTCTGGGACTCCTGTGGTTTAATCGTCTGTGTTTTCTCTTTTTCCGACGTGCAGGGTCCACTTGGTCTGGATGGCAAACCTGTGAGTATTCCCCAGCTTTTAAAAGACAAGGATTTATGTGTGGAAAAGATGTTCTGAATTCTCACTTTTCTCAGTGTGACACTTTGAAAAGAAAAGTTGTCAATGATTTTATTATAACCAAATGCAGGCACCTCTTCACTAGACCACAGAGAAGTCTCCATTATATTATACTGTACGTTTCTGTGCGACCTGCACACAGACAGCAACACACGCCTCATCATTGTGTCTGCAATGACGTCTGACGTGTTTACATTTGACGTTGCATAAGAAAGTGACATAAGCAAAAACGGTAAAGATATTAGATTTGAATAAGACATGAATGTAGCTTGAAACGGATTTGTAAAAATCCGTTTTCAAGTGATTTTTTTTTTTTTGCCATTCGCATTTGCTAAATATAATCGGATACTACAGAGCCCCTAAAGGGACATGGTGGTGGAAAAAATATGAGATGGGAGGAAAAAAAATATTGTAAAAGTTTTGCATTGCCTCAAGAAACTTTGCGTTCACTAGCAAAACTTTTGTTCTTAGCGAGCGAACGCAAAGTTTCTCTGGGGAACGCAAAAGCAATGACAATTTTTTCTCCCATCTCATATTTTTTTTCCATCACCATGTACCTTTATGGGATCTAATATGTCATTTCAAAGAGGTATGTGTATTTACCGTATGGGTGACATTATGCGTGACATAACCTCACTTTTTTGCAGAAGCTTGTAACTAAAATGGCCACCAAGTAGATGTTCCTTTCATTTGATTACATAAGATTATTGTTATTGTTTTTTTTTAACTACTATTGCTCATTAATACCGTTAAATCTCTGTCATGTAACTGACTGTTTGTGCTACGGACATGAATGATGGCTCAATTGTGTAACTTTTCTAAGCAATCAGAATTATGAGTCTTGACTTATGGAGGATGTGAAACAATCTCATAGACTTACATTGAAAGAGTTACCTGAGCCATATCTAGAGGCCAGAGACTTGGAGAGACTTCTCGTTTTGACTAGAAATTTAATTGATTTGTTTTGCAGGGTACTCCTGGACCTAAAGGAAGCCAGGTAAAAACAATTTCAAATATTTACTGTACCGTATTTAATATTGTAGACCAATAAGTGCGGTTAACTTTTGCTTTATAATAGGTTTATAAAAGTTACCAAAATGTACACACATCTGAAAGCTGTTCATTTGTACTGTGTAAAGGAGAAATTATGGTTTTATTTTTGCATGGCATCAGAGGGATTAAACTCCTATATAAGTTTTCAGACCATTTATCGTCTCAGATATAGGGTCACACACACCACAAAGTGCCTTTTACCATGTATGTCTATCCCCAAATGAGATGGAAATAATGGATTACACACCAAAAAGAGAGAATTCATCATTGTTAGCTTGTGCAGCGGTGGTTTATAAACCCTGCTGTGCTCTTTAGCGCTGCCAAGGGAAGCCCATTTGTCCAATGTAACGTAAACCACTTCTTCTGGAAGGCAGACCACCTCCAAGCGCCATTCGTCTGTCGCTTCCTGTGAAAGACAGTTGTTTTGTTTTGACTTGCATGAAAGAGTCTAAGGTCGTCATACAGTGGGTTTCAATCAGGCATGGAAATGTGGGATTCTGGGATGCATATAACTGATGTGCATTGTAGAATATTCCATATCTAAAATGAGTAAGAGGTTGCAATTGAATCGGTTGCATCTGATTTTATAAAAATGTGACACAGATTCTTTGAATGACATGACTGACTCTGATCTTTTTAATTCCAGTGTGTGTGTGTGTGTGTGTGTGTGTGTGTGTGTGTGTGTGTGTGTGTGTGTGTGTGTGTGTGTGTGTGTGTGTGTGTGTGTATATATATATATATATATATATACATGTATACATGCATTTATTTATTAGGTTTTTGAGCCAACAAAACTTGCTCAATTTTTCTTTTTTTCCCCCTTTTATAAACATTTTAGATATAAAAACTAAAATAGTTTAAAAAAGTGTCTGATATGGGTCACAGTGAGAAGGTCATGTGAACAACCTCATAAAAATATCATATTTGAAAAATGAAAACACCGTAGACTCAGACTCTCATTTCCAGTTTCACTCTAACCATTTTCGGTCAGCTGTACGTCCATCATATTTTTATGATGTTTTGATCATGTTATTGATCAATAACTTTTGATCATGTTATTTACAAGTGACTTTTAAGATCAAAGATTACAATTATATCTAGTGCAGATGTGAGGTGCTGTCTATTATTCTATTTAGAAAAAAGATGACTTTGAAAACTTTGAAAATGAGGTACATGTGAAAGTTTATGGACACTAAAGACTCTTAGCGAATGAATTATGGTTCACATGCATGGTTTTTAGATACGTTTTTGAACTTCACTGCGTTTTCCCTTAGACTTTTGTCATATCAATATTTCATTTTGGACAATCTGTCTAATCAAAACACCCAACTCATTTATTTCCAGGGGCTGCCAGGACCAAAAGGAGATAAGGTACCCTTAGTATCTTTCTTGTCGAAATTGTACGTCACACACACACACGGTTTCGTTCCGTTTTCGATCTCAGCTTCCCAGCAAGCAGATGTTTTCCGATTTCTAAAACAACTCACAAATTTCATTTGCATTGGCTTTTGTCTTCAAACACATGTTTTGGAGGGAATGTAGACTGTGTCAGGCATCAAATTAGAGTAACAAGAAACCTGTGGTAAATGAAGACCGTCTTGAAGTATTTTTCTGATTGCAGTAAAAAAAATAAAAAAATAAAAACCACAACAAAACACAAACATGGAGCCTCAGGATGCTTTTTCACCTAGATCAGTGTTTCTCATTTATAGTCATTAGTAAACAGAGTTATGTTCATTTTCTGCCCTGATTTCATTTATCTGCTCTTTTGTTGTTAAATAGATGGTTTACTATACTGACAGTAAGCCAGTTTATATTATGAATGAGGATGTTTAAATGAGCTAAGTGGGTCAGGAAACTTTCTTTTACCTAAAACAAAAGTAGCTTATTATTGCTATACCACATAAGAACAGCCACAATCTGCCACATTACACAGTCAGAACACCTTAGCAACCGTCCACACAATCAAGAACCACTCAACTTCTTTTCAGAATATAGAAACATCTTTACTGAAGTTTATATAGTGCTGTGTTGCTAATTGAATGTCTTATCTATGTGTGTTTTAGGGTGACCAAGGAGACAGTGGACCAAGGGTTAGTAGTACATGCATATTTCTGTCACTTTGAATAGATCTATATATTCATATTTTCCCTTACAATCAGATAATCAGAATGTGCCTCAGAGTAATGCAGGAGATTCCTGACTGGCACATTTATGAAAATTGATGATGCATCATAAACCAGGATTGAAGGGCTGAATTGTGTGTGACAGAAGGCTGAATTCATTTGACTATTTTCTCTCTTTCTCATATTTTCTTCATCTTCCTTTATTCTTTTTTTTTCACGCACATCCAAAGAAGTGGCATAACTAAGATGTGCATGTGGATTAACGAGATGGGCAACTAAAGTAAAAATATGGGAAAAAATAAAATCCAAATCATTTTAATTTTTAAAATTTTATCTTTCTCTTGGGTTGGGCAATTTCTTTAGCATGAGCACGCCAACACTTGCTGGTGTCCCGGTCCAATCCAAACATAGAATTGTTCGACTGATATTTTGAAATGACCAAAGAAGTGTTGATTTTGAGTAGTGTGTTCCAAAATGTTAAATCTTGTCAATAGATAATGCACTTTTTCAGGCTTTTATTGATATTTTGATTCCCTAAAGAGTGTGCTGTGTGTGTATCTGTGTATGTGTCTGAGATAGATGGCATGTTTCAGAGCACAAAAATGTCTCCAGACTTCAGCTAAAGCTTAACAATCCTCCCTTTTGGGAAGCCCTCCCTGAAAAGGAAAAATACAGAGTAAATAATGTCTTTATTCTCCTCTAAAATTGCCACAAGTTTTATTTTAGGGTTGGGGTTAGTCTGTAGTAAATATAATTAGTGTAATTTATATAGCATAAGAACAATAGAAGTCAACGGGAAGCTTAGTTAGCTGAGCGTGTGTGTAGTGCTGAGGAAAGCAGCAGTGTGGGAAACCTCAACCATCCCTCAGGTCACCACATCCCTGCTAACTCAACCCTCATGCTCGCGCTGGCATCAACGTGCTGTGTCACTTTCTCTCTATGATGCTCTGTTTTCTCTTTTTCTCTTTTGCAAGCCTTTACTTCTCAGATTTCTGAAGCTGACTTTCATTCTTAGCCATGTACCGGTTTTACTGCAACGCAATTTAGCACGATGGTGAATTGCTATGAAATAATCTTTACACTTGTGACTTGTCTGTTTCCATTCACAACACTTTTCAGAGAGAGAGAAAGTGACATCTGTACTCACCTCAATGGTACGGCCTTATTTAAAATCTCTTTTGGCAGACAGAAAGTGCTGTGCTTCTCGTGCAGCTCTCTGTCAGCACAATCCAGCCCTATGAATGTGGTTTACAGAGACAAGCACACATAAATATGTTGTCCAGACAGATGTGATTTAAGACAGCAAAAATAAAACCATGGTTTTTGTCCAGGTTTATTTCAAGGTGGTAAGACCAACAATTTTAGGTACAATTTTCTGAATCTAAGTTGCGTTTTGGCAGTCCGGACACATTGTCCTTTTTGGTCTGCATTTAGAGCATGACAAAATTGCAAGTATTGTTTTTGGATTTTTATGACATGGCATGAATTTGAATAATTGATCCGGTCACATCCAATTTGAACACAAAATAATAGTATATTATATTAATACGTTTTTTATATTTTTGAAAGAAGTCTCTTGGCTGTATTTATTTAATCAAAGATGCGATAAAAAGAGTAATATTGTGTTCTCTATTGTAATATATTTTAAAATGTAATTTATTCCTGTGATCAAAGCTGATTTTCAGCATCATTACTTCAGTCTTCAGTGTCACATGATTCTTCAGAAATCATTCTAATTTGATGATTTACTGCTCAAGAGACATTTATTATTATTATCAAAGTTGTGAACAGTTGTGCTGCTTAATATGTTTGTGGAAACCGTGATACATTGTTTTTTCAAGATTCTTTGATGAATGGAAAGAACAAAAGAACATTTAACCGCATTTATTTGAAATATAAATATTCTGTAATATTGTGAATACATGTCTTACTATCACTTTTATGTCTTTTATTGTAAAGTATAAGTATAAAATGTATACATTTCTTTAAAAAGAAAACTTATTAACCCCAAACTTTTGAATGGCAGAGTATGTTATCCATTGACAAGGATGTTGGTCAATTTTGGAACCGAGTTTTTAATCGTCCAAATGGACGCAGTGTTTGGTTGACATTGAACATTTCAGCCAAATATCAGCCAAATTCTGCAAAGTGTTCGTCTGGGTTTGTTAATTCTCATTCCGGTGGCAGTGAAATGCTCTTTCAAAGCTCTTTTGATGACTGGTCTGTGTATCTCTGCTCCTCTGTTCATCCTGTTCCTCTCGCAGGGTCATGGCACTCATGCAGGTCTGCATAGTAATCAGATTCTCATTAAGGTTTGTCCCTTCACTGCTGCCATAGCCTTCATCTCCAAGCTTCTCCATGTCAAGGAACGTCGTCTTCCCTTCATGGCCCCTGAGATCTTGCTCAGCTTCCTCACTCTCCCTCTGTCTGAGTTTTTCCAATGCTTGTATTGTTTCTCCTCAACTTTCTCCTTTGTCTTTTCCTCCTCTGTCTGTTCTTCTGGGGACGTCCTGTCTCTTACTGTGGGGGACTCGCACGCACAGATGGTCTTTCCTCGTTACGATCACGGCTACATCTCGGCCGATCAGCCCAGTTTCCAGAGGCGCATGCTGAAGGTAGCATGTGTGCAAGGCATGTGCTGCGGACACTCCCCTTACTAGATCTTCATCTTCCTCATTTCTAACTTATGTCATGTAGCGTGATTGCTTGTGTTATTGTTTGTCTCAATATTTACAATGAAATAACCTCATCCATGTCTGAAGGATATGAGCGTTGCATGCAAGCTGCTGCTTCAGTGAATGTGTCTGATTCAGGGTGAATATCATATTTTTCCCCATAAAAATATTAGTAATTATATTTTACATAATGAAATTTAATGCAAAATAATGGCACAATGCAAAAATAATAATAATTAAAAAAAATTGTCCTGATAATAGATACACTTTCCTCCTACGATTCATCCCCTTAGATATACAGTATAATGAAACCTTATAGTGACAAAATTTACATTATACACTGAAAAAAATTGGTCTAGGATTAACAATTTTCACTAAGAAAATGCTAGTAAATTTCACAAATAATTACAAAGCAAGTAACACATTGAATTAAACGTGAAATTTTTAAGTAAAAAACTGAAATTATATTTGTCATTATAATTGTTGTTAATATTTATTTATGTAATATTATTATTCAGAAAAGTCAAATGACTTATATACAATAAACAACTGATGAAACTTGAAACATCATAGTTCTTCCATTCACTTTTTCATAAAATAAAAAAACCGAAATATATACTTCAAGAGAATGTTGTCTGTGCTTATGTGTGTGTGTCTCTTTTCCTGTGACTTACTTGAAAAATGTATTGTACTGTATATCACATATCTGTATTTTTTTATCAGGGTGATCAAGGACAAGCTGGCCCACCTGGACCTCCAGGTCCTCCTGGTGCACCCGGTGCAAGAGGGCCCCCAGGAAACACTGGGAAGGACGGCCCCCGTGGCCCAGCAGGAGATACAGTAAGACGCTTCAATCATTTGTACTTGCTTACGTGATACCTTAAAGGATGCTGTGCATAAAGGGGTCATCAAATGTAAATTGCAGAGGTTAAAGCACATCAGGGATACCATTTTTTTTAAGTATGATATTACGGATTCCTGCACATGACATGGGGGAAAAACAGGGCGTTTCATCCAAGGAGACAAGGGAGGCAGTGTCTCCTCAAAAGTGTGACATTAAAAAGTGTAAAATTCATTTGTTTTTATAAAGTAATAGTGTCTAATAGCTAGGGATGGGTACCGAAACCCGGTATTAAACGGGCCCCGGTGCTGAATTTTGAAAGACCGCTGGATCGTTAAGCTCGGACGTTATCGGTTCTGCTGTCGGTACTGGAGAAATTATGAAAGTAGCCTACACGTGCTATTTATTATTGCTATTAAGAAATTATTATCGTGCGAATATATATTGAACCATTTGTCTGTGATGCATTTTTGCTAAAGAGAGAGAGAGAGAGAGAGTGTGTGTGTGTGTGTGTGTGTGTGTGTGTGAGAGAGAGAGAGAGAGAGCGATCTTTCACGCAAAGCCACGGCGCGCGCAACACAACAGCCCTGCTTAATGAGTGACGATGAGGACAGAACATTCAAAAGGTTACACTTTAGATCTTTGATATTAAACTAATTTTATTTTAGATTTAGATTTTGGCTTCCAATGATTATAAAAAAGAAGATATTTGAGGTGTAACCATTAAAAACTAATAACTAAGCCACATTCTCTCCAGCGCAACTTCCTTCCCTTCACAGAGCGATGCGCTGTCATTTCTCCCTAAAACCCAAAAGTAACGTCAGAATCTGCACGATCGGTGATTGTTGTAAAATGTAGTCTATACTGTTGCTAAACTGCGGGACGCGTTTGATAATAAAAGGCTATTAAAAGTACCAAAATTGACGCAATAGACGCTGTTCCAAAATGCGGCGCACGCTCTGAAACACACCGCAACGAGACAAGCAACGTATATTTTGGGCTTCGTGTGCGCATCTAAACGATCAAATACACAAATATGTCAAAATGGCCGTCTTGGAGATTCACTTAAACAGTTTATTCACTTAAATACAGTTTATGTCTTAAATCGGCGTAAATAGTTGGGAGAAAATATGAGGCTTAATAATGATTAGATCTGCATTTGGTCTTAAAGAGGCAGCAGTCTAATAATCCTGCTGACGATTGCTCTATTAATGTGAATCAAACAACAAAAGGCAAAGAGAAAATCAGTCACAGCTCTTGAATGATATAAGCTTTAATCTATCTATGATAAACTATGCAGTGTTATTTTACATCTGACTTTATTAGATGTCTTTTTAACCCATATTACTCCTGAACAGTAATGTCAGTAGACATTACTGAAATTAAAGCACTGGGTATATAATTTGTATATTTGTTTTATTGTATACTTTTTTTTTTTTTTTGACCATGTGTTTGTACTTTGTTTTTGGCGTCCTGTCTGTCTATATAAAACACAAAAGCCAGCACCCTTCTGCATAACATACATGTTTTATTTGTTTTGTTAAAGCATTGCTTTTTCTTTTGCTATAGATATTTATTTTACATTTCAAAATATAAAGCAATATTAATTATGTTCTAAATTATTTTTCCCCCTTTTTTTAATATAACAAAAAGAACCGATAAGAATACCGTTAAAGTACCGGATCGATAAGGAGTATCGGTAAGAGTAGTAATACCGTTAAAACCTTAACGATACCCATCCCTACTAATAGCGATACTAGGAAAGTTGCAGCTGGAGTCTGCGTCTTTCTTGCCTCCCCTGAGCCCATTGACTTTTAACAGACCCCCCAAAGTGTGCGGTGGGTTTGGTGGGGGGTAATTGAGAATGAATGGGGGAGAGTCATGTGAGACGAGGCAATGCCTCCATCGTGCTATGATTGGATATGATCGGTAATGACTGGAAATGATTGGTTTGTGCGATAAATCCCGCCCCTTGTTTTCGTGCGCGTTCTCAAATCGGCCTGAATGAAGACAATGATGGCATTAATGGGAAGACTAATTAAAAAGTAAGTAAACAACTCAGCCACTTGGATAACACCGCTTTATGTACGTTAAAATCAAATATAAAATCCTTATTTCCATGAATTTCTAATATATCAGCACATTTTACTAATTTCTTTCTAATTCATTCCCTCATTTTATTAAATCATGACCACGTTGTGATAATATGTTACCTTGTTTTAGTTCAATCAAAACAAGGGAACTAATTAATACAACGTGGCCAAGATGTACTAAATCGAGGAAATGAATTAAGTTGTGGGAACGAATTCTTAATTCTTTGCCACGATTTAACTAAAACAATGGAACGAATTAGTAAATGGTGGCCACAATAAACAGGAATATATTGATAGATTATGCAAACAAAGACAATAGTGTCATTGTTCAGCTGAAGTCAGTTCAGTGTTGACTCAGTTCAATAACTGTGTAAAGTTCATCAATTATGAAACAAGTTCACTTGAGCTTTAAAGCACTTCTGGAGAAAACAGTGATGTCATCATTCAGCTCAGTTAAGTCGGCCATTTTAAAGGCTGTCTCAATCGCAGAATCCTTCCAGTGCACTGCAACGTTAGACACGTAACATGTTTACACGTATGTAACAATCAAAGTATTTATTATAATGTAGGCTACCTAAAAAAATGAATGTGTGAAAAATATCAGTTCTCCTGTTGTTCATAAATACCAGTAGTGATATTGTATAATGTGTAGTGAGCCCTTACTGTCCTTAGTGTCCAAATTTGTGTACACCATAGGCTAGACTGATTCACGACCTGCATACGCCATAGGCTATACTGATTCACGAATTGTTATTCACGATTGAGACGTCAGGGTGCCTTAGTTGTCAACAAAAATTATTCATTTAGTGCCAACAAAAAATATTAAGTTAAATTAAATTTGACATTTAAATGGATTGAACATAATTCAATTAGATTGTGACAAATTTTTCAAGAATTTTGTTGCTTTAGCTCATTTTAGCAAAGTAATTTGAACAAGCTGCTTAAACAGACGGCGTAGGGCACTAACTACCAAGGGGGCACCGAACAGTGATGTTTACTGAGGGGCCCTGATTGTACAATTGGATTTATTATCTGAAGATGTTTTTGTACTAGAAGCCTGTGGTTTACAACAGTTACAGGTTGTACTTTAAAGGTTAAAGGCATTAGCATTTCTCCGCTCAGGCCTCTCATCTCACGGTTGTGTTTTGTTCAGCGAGAGGTGATGGAGAGAGAGAGAGGTTAGAGGGGAAGGGGGCAAATCCAGTTCATCATTCCCCCGACGGGGCGTTTGAAAACCACAGCCAATGCCAGTGCACTAAAGCTGAACCAAATATAGATTTTAAGGCTCAAGACTCATCTGGTTTGGGTAAGACACGGCCACACTGTGTTCTTGACAAGCTCTGCTGTTCCTGAACGTCCCGAAAGAGATATGGCGCAAGTCCTGGTTCAGGAACAGTTCTCACAACATTTCTCGCCTCAGGTCCCTTCAAATGAAGTTCATCCTTTATAGTGTCTTATCAGAAAGGTAGCTTTATTAGGACTAAACGTGAACTTGAAATGATATTATTTCGATCTGAAGTTGGAATGATTCATGAGAAGCATTCATGGAATATTTACTCTTATCCCAGAGCTCAAACTGGGCTGGTTCTCACCGACACACTAGCCTGTCAGTTCTTTTCACAATACCAGGAATTATTCTTGCGTAGCGGCAGATTATGAGAAAGCCAGTACACATTCTCTTCTGTTTCTGCTCGATAAGATTGTCTGTCCTCTCACTCTGACTGTTAGTTTCACAAGCCAAAATGTTGACTTTCACCACTAAATCAGCAGCATATTATAGCTTATTCTGGCCAAAAATCATTCATTCAGATATAAAGAGGTTGTCTGGTTGACATTTTAAATTACCAGACTCATTTTACTCGATTTTACATGGCATTTAGGGGTTTGGCAAACATGCGAGAGATGTCATTTACTTGAATCATCTGCCTCTATAGTTTATATATAGACAAAAGTTTAGGGCCAGTAAGATTTTTTTTTTAAAGAAATTTTTTTTTTTTTTTTTTTTTTTTGCAAGGATGTAATAAGTATAACATCACATAACATCACAAGAATAAATGACATTTTAAAATATATTAAATTGTAATAATATTTCACAATATTAATATTTCTGATAAAATAAATGCAAAATTGGTGAGCATAAGTAAAAATAAAAAATCTTTCCAACCCCAAACTTTTAAATGATATATCCCAAAATATGTCACTGTATATATGTCAAATGTAATGTATATATTTGTAAGTCAGATTATATTTATATAAATATATTTATAATATTTTATATAAATATATTAATAATATACTGTGTAATATAATATTATTATATGTTGTATTGTAATAAGTTATATTGGCCAGTCTTTAAGAATCACACAGGGGAAAAAAGTGTCAAAATAGGTCAACTGTTTAGTTTACTGTTAGTCACCTAAAGTGAAGTCCCAACACCTGTTTTACCCCCACTTCATGCACTGGAGTAACACAATTCTGATATCATTTGATGAGTCTCAAAACATAGTATACAGTGAATGCATATAAACACAAAGAGAGTGTGTATCTGTGCTGGCAGAAGTAAAGCTTTAAGAGTCCCGTGGATAAAACAAGAAGACATGTTCTGTTCTGGTGTAAAGAAACATTTTATGAAAGCTGAGATCTATGAAATTCTGCTCCATGTTGGTCACAGATGTTTCCTTGACATCTTACCAGCTAGTTATCTTCCATTGTTATGTTTTTCGCTTGCAAAACCGCCTTGTTAAGAAGCCCAGCTTGAAGGAAGGACGGGGAAAGCGAACAGCACAGGGCTTCTGATTTTCCCAAGCGCTTCCTCTGGTTTTGCTCATTTTTGACAGGGAACTGAAAATGATGTCTCTCTGTGTTGTGGCTGAATACCAGCTTTGAAGTCTGCTTGACATAAATTACTACATTTGACATGATTGTTTGTGTGTATGCAACTGTATGTATGGGCGCCATGTCTTCGATCACTCTGTAGATAATTTAGGTCCAGAATGAGGACAAGAATATCGATTACAAAATGAAAAACATTGCTTAACTGACATCCCAAGGAATTGTAATCCTACATACACCCAGGGCATCCAACACAAGATGCATGTTATGTACGCTGTATGTGTCATATGTGTATATGACAAACGCACACATACCTTGATTTTAATTATAAAAGGAGAATAAACATATGATAACCTTGTATCAGTAATGAGAAGGTGTTTGCAATTGGTGCCCAAAATCTGATGGTGAACGTTCAACTAAAATAACCAAAGCTTTATATCACTGCCCCCTAGTGGTTAAATGAGAGACACACCAGTCTCTGCGCAGACCCCATTTTAAAGGGATCGTTCACACAAAAATTTACATTTTGTCATAATTTACTGTCATAGTTTCTTTCTTCTGCTGAACAAAAAAGAAGATATTTTAAAGAATGTTGGTAACCAAACAGTTGACGGTAGCCATTGACTTATTTTTATTAAATTTTTTCTACTATGGAAGTCATCAGCTACCGTCAACTGTTTAAATAACCATCAATAGAAGACCGTCAACTCATATAGTTTTAGAACAACTTGAGGGTGAGTATAGTGTTGACAATTAATTTTTTATTTTTGGGTGAACTATAAAAAAAAGAAAAAAAAAAAACCCAGTGAAAATTAACTCCGTGACCAACATTTTTAAAACTATTACTAAATAAAATGCAATCAAAAGCGGCCTCTTTTCTGATACTAAATGACATAATTTTCCTAAAAATCCTGAGATGTGAAACCAGGCATATCTTGTTGCAAAATGTAACTACATTATCGCTCCGCACTTTATAAAGTTGTATATATAATTATATGTATAATGTCCAACATTATTCGCATACATATAGTATACTTGCGTATTATATAGCATATTTCAACTGCTTGATTGCTTGTATTGTCACAAAATGTAAACTATATTATTCCCCAGCTCTAATCTGTGACTGTGAGACATGAAAATAATAAGATATTATAAATATCTTACGATATGTGAAAAGCGCTATACAGATAAATTTGACTTGACTTAACTTATGATATTTAATGTGAAACTCATACCACTAACCCAATCAAGCCATTTAATGTAATAATGATGCACTTTAGGACTGGCACATATGACTTTCGGTTCTATAGCGCTGACAGTCTCCTTCAAAACAAGAGCTCTGGCATCAATCAAACACTGACTGTAAATTTGTGGACGGTACATCTTAAAAGTTTGGTGTATTAAAGTAACTCTTAAATACTTCTCTGTCTCTCTAGGGTGTTCCTGGACAAGATGGAATAGAGGTGCAGCGCTGTTTATGATCATCATGGCCGTGGTCTTCATGGCTTACATTATATAATTGTATGTTACTTTCTTTCAAACATGTTTTCTCTCTCTGCAGGGACAAAGAGGTTTACCAGGAAAACCGGTAAGATAAAAACACAAACCCTGTGTGTGCGTGAGTGTGTGTGTGTATGCTCATCCTTATGATCAAGATGTTTCTTGTTTTTTAGGTAAATGTCTTGCTTTCTGAATTTTATGAAAGACTAAATTCTTTCCTCTCGGCATAAATTTGAACAGCATGTTTGAGTGTTTTGTCCTTTGTGCTGGTAAGTGCTTGCTGACTTCAGCTGTCCTTAAACACACTGACGTCTGGCTGCACTGACATCTGTATGATGTCTTGAATTATTTTCTGCCTGTTTTACTAGAAAGACTTTTAATGTGTAATAGCAGTTTAGTTTTAGTACATGTGCATGTTTGTGAGTGAGAAGCTAAGATGAGAAACATACATGTGAGTATGTTCTTAGCAGTGTTGAAGTCTCATGGGCCTGTTGTACATAAAGTCAGCATGAAATAGTGTTCGCAACCCTTTTTACTTCAGTAATTTGATTTATTTCTAAGTGAAACATGAAATAAGAAAAAAAAAAAAAAATTATGTATGAAAATTGAAAAGTGGCCTTTATATGTGGCTGGGAGGGTGACGTCAGCCGAAAAGGAAAGTTGTTTCAGGGCTGAAGCAAGCTTTTACATCGAAACATTATGCAGTGTTCCCAATAAGACCTTAAGACATTAAGAAAGTAAATAGGGTAAAACTTGCTTTTCATCTTGACTATAAAGATGGCATGAAATGGAATTTTTTTTAATTAGAAAATGTTCTAAATGCATCTTATTGATGTAATTACAGAAATGAATTGCAGCTGTAATTACATGCAGGTATTTTTAAAAGTATGTATGTACAGTACAGTACACAATAATAAGTGTGTATTGTATCAAATTATTAATTTAAATGTTAGTATATAGTAGTTAAAGACGCCTAATGTAAAGTAGCACTGAGCAGTTTCATGTCCATCCTTGTGTTGTTCAACTGGTAGAAGTTGATATGGCATTTAGAAAGTAATTAGTAATAAGTAATGCAATACTTTTTAGAGAAAGTAATTAGTACAGTAATCTAATTACACTGCTAAAGATTTTCTTTTTTAGAGTAACTCACCCAACACTGGACAACACTTGAACGTCATAATACAGAAAAAGATCTGTCGTGACTTACATTACATCGCAAATTTAACATGGATTTTTGTTGTTAAATGTCTTCAAATGTCTGTAAACGGGATGCGCTGTTATTCAGGTAGTTAGCTAGAACTTGTTCAGTTGTATTCTCTTAATTTCTCTAAAATGTTTCTCAAAACTGACCACAGAAACAGACTGTTAATGAACGTCTCCTGTAGCTCAGACAGTGGAGTGTTGGCGCTTGCGACGCTAAGGTCATGGGTTTGATTCCCAGGGAAAGCAAGAATTGATAAGAATATAAATGTGTACCTTGAAATGCAATGTCAGTTGCTTTGGATAAAAGCGTCTGCCAAATGTAACATGAACTTGCATTACATCATTAACTGGGTTTTGACCACTGATCTATTTAAATGACTGGATTGCTCATGACGTCATAAAAAGTGAAGCCACGGCGCCGCCATATTGGTATTCCCTGACATTCTATTGAATTATTAGCAAATCATCTGATTTTAATGAGAAAACATTACATAACGAGTCAGCGTTTTTATATCTGAAGTCTCCCTGTACATTCTTACAACCCAAACATCCTAAACATTTTAATGGTTATTTGTTTAAATAACATAAATAACAAATATATACTGATGAGACACCTCACCATTTGTACTGTATTACAAATGTCAAAATAATTCTTTATCTAAATCTACAGATTTATGCTTTGTAAGGCATGCACATGCAACTTAGTTCATCATTATTCACTGTGGTTATGTAATTATATTGTGTCATAAAATGCTGTTTTTATTCGTACAGTAACTGTAAATGATTCAACAGTGTTTTCATTAACGGCATGTATTTCGAAGCAGTAAAGATAACCACTTAAATGTTGGTTAAATGATACAAATAACACTTAATTCATATGCAAACCGTCATATAATTTGAGCTGACCTGTGGCTTTTTAATGGTTTACAAGATCTCCAAGAGTCTGAAGTGGATGTTTGTCAGATCAGGAAATAATATACACGCTTCACAACTTATTCAGAGAAATGAAGCTGACTGCGTATGGATTAAAAGCTTTATTTCTAAGCATTTATGCTGTCGCTCTGAGCAAGATGATGCATGGTAAACCTTTTTTTATATAATATAGAGCAAAATAATAATAGGGGATTGAATGTATAGTAATATTTATTGTATATTCGAATCATTTTCTGCTAATAATCCAAGATATATGTTCATGCCTAATATTTCCTGCATAATTACGTACATAAAAAAATCTATTTTGTGTTAGTTCAGTTACCTGTGTCGGCAGTGTGCAGAAAACACACCCATCTTAACAATTTCTATATCGCTTATCCTGCCGAGAAAGACCATAAATATTACAGATAATGTTCAAAGTATCTATTAATGTACATACATATATCTGAAAACAATTTATGTGCAGCTGATACCCTGCTAAGCAGGTCGATGTTGTCAATCCAGTCTTTCACATAGATCAGTGGTGTTGACAGTGGTGTTGCATTTTTGGACATTTTCCTAACTGTTTTACAGGGTGAAGTTGGTGATCAGGGTTACCCAGGACCACAGGGACCCTCAGGGTCAAAGGTCAGATTCTTGTTTGTTTTTTTGACACCTAAATCTTGAAAAGTTCATAATCATGATCCAAAAACATACTGTTTTCAAGGTCCTTTTCGTCCATTATGGTATTTAAATGAGACTTCAAGTAATATTTTTTACCCATTCATTTGTGTATTTATCTTCTGTTATGCACTCTTTCATTTTGTTTCTTTCAATCCTCTCATGCAGCATATTCTTTGGGTTTGATCATACGCTCAATTTGACCATAGCCTCTTATTACTTAATCATTAGCAGCGTAATAAGAATGATTTCATGGTGTAATGGACTTCATATGGATCCGACTGCTCTGTTCAAGCATCTTTTGCTGCAATCTCATTCTCCGCGATCTGTTCTATATTAATTTAAATGCTCTTTATACGTTTGGCAGGGCGAGCAGGGAGAGCCAGGCCCTCAGGGTGACCGAGGAACCGATGGTCTGCCAGGCTTGAAGGTGAGCGCTGGGTGAAACTATTTCTGTTTTATATATTTATATACAGTGATTTCTACAAAGACAGGACTTAGAGTAACTGGGTAACATAAATGTGATTGATTGTGTTGGTTTGATTTGGGCTTTGTATTTCTCAGGGAGATAAAGGAGATGTTGGAGAACAAGGACCCCAGGGTGAAACGGTGAGGAATGATGAATCTATGGTTCCATGAAGAACCTTTAACAGCCATGGACACTTTTCATTGCACAAAAGGTTCTTTATAGTGGAAAAAAGTTCTTTAGATTATTTAAATGTTCTTCACAGTGAAAAACAAATCAAGAAATGTTGACTAAAAGGTTCTTTGGGGAGAACCAAAATGATTCTTCCATTGCATAAATGCAAAAAATGCTGTAAAATGCTGTAAAGAAGCGCATGACGTGATAGAAAACAAAAACAGTTATTAATAAAATAAACAGGGAACACTCAGGAGATTGCAGAAGAATACATAACACAACCACGTTAAATAAAGACGATACCGGACAAAGGAACTAAGGAAGCACAAGGCTAAATACATGGATAAGGTAATCAAACTGAACGGAGACATGTGTCACTGATTAAATCAAGGAAACTAGCCAGGAACTAGTAGAGACGGACTGAGGTGGAGCCGGTGGGTCAGAGGACTGAGGTGGAGCCGGTGGGTCTGAGGACTGAGGTGGAGCCAGAGGGAAGGCAGAGCCCAACATTGCCAGACAGAGCCGAAGGGGTTGAGGGACGAAGTGTAGCTGAAGGTCCCTCACTCCTCAGTGGTGGGAGTGTGGGTGGGGTCTTCCCCCATTCCCTCAAACTCCATAAGTACTCCCATAGCGCATGATGTTGCCGGCTCACACACCTGGTCAGACTCACTGTGGCGCTCAGGCTCGGGCGATGGTTGGCTCAGTCTTTTTCTCTGGCGCTGCTGACCCGTGCATCGTGACGAAAAAAGCGATGTTGCGATTGACGCAAAAGCGACAATTCTCTCGAGGACCATTCCCTGGGAGGCGTGTCGTGGGAGACTCATCAGACCAGGCAACGTTTTTCCAATCTTCTATATTCCAATTTTGGTAAGGCTGTGCGAATTGTAGCTTTAGTTTGCTTTTCTCAGCTGACAGGGTGTGTGTTCTTCTGCTGCTGTTGTTCATCTGCTTCAAGGTTTGACATGTTGAGCGTTCAGAGATGCTCTTCTGCAGACTTTGGTTGTAATGAGTGGTTGTTTGTGTTACTGTTGCCTTTCTATCAGCTCGAACCAGTCTGGCCATTCTCCTCTGATCTCTGGCATACACAAGGCATTTTCACCCACAGAACTGCCGCTCTGGATATTTTCTCTTTTTCAGACCATTCTCTGTAAACCCTAGAGATGGTTGTGTGTGAAAATCCCAGTGAATCAGCAGTTTCTGAAATACTCATACCAGCCCGTCTGGCATCAACAACCATGCCACTTTCAAAGTCACTTAAATTACATTTCTTCCCCATTCTGATGCTCAGTTTGAACTTCAGCAGATCGTCTTCTTGACCATGGGTGTGTCTCAATCAGCTCCCTAGTTCAGTAGTCTGGACACTGATCAGGGAGTCTGCCATTTTAAGGGCTGTCTCAATCGCAAAATCTTTCCAGTGCACTGAAACGTTCGTTCCTTAAAAAGTCCCACAATGCACCATGCAAACCAGGGAGCATAAATACATGTCTCACTAATGTTCCCTTAATGGAAGTTCTGACACATAAATCAAGTCAAAGTATGTATCGTAATGTACTTTAAATAACATTAAAACATAATGTCAGAAATAAATCAGTTCTGCTGTTGTTCATGAATACCAGTGGTGATGTTGTACAATGAGGACATTGTCATTTTTAATACATTAGAATTACACAACAAAACCAGAGAAACACCTCTCCACATCTGAGAATACTTGCAGATTTGTGTGGTCAGTTGTGTAACGTTTTTTTTCATCCCGGCAGGGCCTCACCGGTGAGAAAGGCACATCAGCATCTGGTGACATCATTGACTTTAATGGCAAACTCTTAGATGCCTTTCAGGTGAGTTGTGATTTTATTAATGGTAATTGCTATAAAAAAAAAAAAAAACTTCTCAACAACTTAGAAATCTGTTATTTTTTGCCAGTTGGCCATCTGGATTAATGTCAATTTGATGTTACTGGTTAGACTTCCTGTAATGCAACTATGTAAACCACAGATGACTATAAATTCATGGTTGTATTAATACCAAATGCCATTATGTGTTCTGAAATCTGAGGTCTGACATTAGTTGATTTTTTTATTTCTGGCAGGCCATCAAAACCATCAGTGTCTCGGTAACTGTAATATAGCATGGGTTGCCATTTCTGCTTTTTTTTTTTTGGTTAAATATGCAGCCTGATCCTTATCCTTAACAAATACTCACTGTATCTGCGTGTGAATATGATTTATTTTTATTTATTTTTTGCAGTTGCAGTTGCCAAATTAAACACTATGTAAATGTTTTTTTTGTATTATATATTATTAATATAACTACTATTATTATTATCAGTCTGTAGCGTGCATGCAACATTATGTTGTAAGACAGTGAAGTAAACATGACTGACAAAATTAAATTTAAAATAATTGTTAAAATTATTTTACTTTACT
Source organism: Leuciscus leuciscus (assembly GCF_965113295.1). Lineage (NCBI taxonomy): Eukaryota > Metazoa > Chordata > Actinopteri > Cypriniformes > Leuciscidae > Leuciscus > Leuciscus leuciscus. Next base: position 8,562,647 of record NC_138732.1, read on the forward strand.
TTGCTATGCTTCTTCTAACATACCAAAGACAGATTTGTGAAATGAGATGCAATTAGTAGCAAATGTTGTTGTGCATATTCTTGTTCTGAGAATGTGTATATGGGCTGTTTAATGAATGGTTCTTGTGGTTACATTAATTATAATGTCTGTTTAAATGTTCTGGATGATGCCCTTCTTTGAAAGTCTGTGTTTTGTCACACAGCAATTGGGAAATGGGAGGAAAAATTAGGAAATTTGTTATTTTTGACATTTGCAAGGCTTTGTGGTCATCTCTATCAACAGTGTAATCAGTCTGAAATGTTTATCGAACCACAAACCTTGCCAGCTCATTGTACTGATACATTGAAATATGGTGAAATATGGTGGTGAATAAAAAGATCAGCCAATAATTATGGTTTGTATCAGACTAAAGAATAGCAATATTTCCTTCAAAGAATGCCACCAACATTGTTAAGGGATGTTGTTTTCATACTCCAAAAGTTTCAGATCCCACATGGTTGATTACACATTAAGAGTTATATTGGAACAACATTTCCCTGTTTTATAGCAGTCGTAAAATGAGGTCTATCAGAGGATTGTGGTTCTCAAAATGCATAAGTGGGGTTTTCAAAAAGACCATTTTATAAGCTTTAATTCTTTTTATTCTGTTTGCTTCCCAAATAGGGACCACCTGGCCCTCCTGGACCCCCGGGACAACCAGGAAAAGAAGGTCCAAAGGTGAATATCTTTCACAATTTTATACATTTCCACAGTGTTAACTCTTAACGAGTGGCTCGGTTGGAACGTGAGATTGTCAGAGACGATGTAAGCTATTCACTAATTAATAGCATAATGAGAAATATCAATTCTGTTCTTCTCTCAGTATGTTTCATTCATCCAAACAGGGGGAACTCGGCTTGCCTGGGCCTGCTGGGGTTGATGGCGAAAAGGTGATCATTCGTTCAACCCATTTAGAAGAATATAACAATATAACTTCTTAAAATAACCATCATTTTTATAACCATAGTTTTACAAGTTCATTAAATGTTAATGACTAATTTAGATCTCTGAGGTTCATGCAAATGAACTACACATCAATATTTGGTTTCATTTGATCATCAGGGTGATAAGGGAGACACTGGAGAGCCTGGTGAAATTGGAGAGAGGGGGGAGAAAGGAGAAATGGGCCTGTCTGGTCCCTCTGTATGTATACATTTTTCTCCCCCATTTTCTCCTTCTAAATATTCTCATAAAAAAAAAAAAAATCATTTTATTGATATTAATTAAATGTGTTAAAGGGAGTGGATGGGCAGAAAGGAGAGAAAGGAGACTCTATACTAGAAGACAATCTGGTTAGTACAACTGCACCCGCATTTATTGACTCGTTCATTAATATTCTAGTGTCAGGAGTACAGTCATCTTCAGCTTTGTGTTTATGACTATCTACAGGTTCAGATGATTTCACAGCCAGGACCACCAGGGCCTCCAGGTCCACCAGGACAACCTGGATACATGGTGAGACACATTTTAGACTTATGTAATATTTGACTTTCAGTTAATTTGATGACATCTGAGAACAAATATGATGACTGTTGACAATTTTACAAGTGACTGCCATAAAATGGAATGAATGAGTCATTTTGTTGTATCATGTCTCTTGTTATATATCCTTGGATTTGTATCTGTATCACATTAACATATGTAACCAAACTGTACTTAGCCTAACGATATGTTCTTTTTTTTTATTTATTTTTTTATGGAGTTTAAATGGCATCTGCAAGATCATGATTTTAAGAGTTATATAATAACATGATTCAAAGTTTGTGACCATTATTATGTGTTTTAGGGTCATCGTGGCATGCCAGGCACCAAAGTAGGTTATTATTTTCTTAAAACAAAATCTATTAATTTATGTATTCCTAAATTGAGTGATTTATCCAACTTTTTACTTTGACATGAAACGCATTATAAACCAAACTTAACTACTTTGAACTCCTTAATAAATATCTGGAGATATCCAGTGAAGTCTTAAACGTTGTATTGAATCTCTCACAGGGTGATCCAGGGGAGAGTATTAAAGGAGAGAAGGGAGAAAACGGTGCTTCAGGAATACAAGTGAGATCATCTAATCCCATAATGCACTAGTCCTGGATTTAAAAGCAAAAGCCATATTCACATAGATGTACGATTGGCCTGTGGATGTTATGAGTATGAAGTTATCCATGGTAGTAGTGTGCGCACATCCAGAAAACGTTGTACAGTCCAGTAAATTGATTCCTTGGAAGCCCAACTTTTATTTACTCTCTTATAAAGTTATCCATGTTTATAATATCTGTAAGCTATAACCATAACATATCCGATGGTTTATACTTATTGTTATGTTTTATAGGGCCTTCAGGGTCCTCAAGGGCCCCCGGGAGCAACAGGATTAGTTGGTCTACCCGGCACAAAGGGTGAAAAGGTAAGAAACTAATCACTATTTGTAATGGCCATTAGGTTTGAGCAAATGTATTTTATTCCTTTCAGCTCCTTCTCTAATTTAATATTTTATTTATTAATTTTTATTGCACTTTCTGGTTTTTAAAATGATTCATAAATACATTTTTATTTGACTTGATGAATGTGAAATGTAATGCCTAAACCTAATTGTAAAGTAATTTGACAGGTGCTTGTATTGGTATTAAATATAGCTTAAATTGTATATATTTTTATTTCACAGGGAAAACCAGGGGAACCTGGATTAGATGTAAGCAGCTCTATCTATCTATCTATCTATCTATCTATCTATCTATCTATCTATCTATCTATCTATCTATCTATCTATCTATCTATCTATCTATCTATCTATCTATCTATCTATCTATCTATCTATCTATCTATCTATCTATCTATCTATCTATCTATCTATCTATCTATCTATCTATCTATCTATCTATCTATCGGCTGGTGAATCTCTTGATGTAAGTTTTGATATTCTTGTATCGCAGGGTTTTCCTGGCCTTAAAGGAGACAGGGGTGAGCGTGGGGAGCGAGGAGAGCAGGTGCTGTATCATATTTACCTCAGAGAATCAATGAAACTGTCACAGATGTTCAATAAAACAGTGCTTTATTTATTTACCGTACTGACTGTACATAGTGCTTTACTTTCAAGTGATCTTGTTGAATTCATTCCGATGGTTGGTCCTGTTCACAGGGAGATCGCGGCCCTGTTGGAAAGAGAGGGCTCAAGGGAAAGAAAGGTGAACAGGGACCGCCGGGTCTGGATCAGCCCTGTCCCGTGGTGCGTGCTGTAGCTACTTTTGAAATGTTTATATGTGTTGATGTATTACAGATTCATACTGCTGAAAATCAGGTGAAAAAACATGCCGGGTAATTCTGTCAGGAAGGACGATGTTGTGCCCATCTGGGCGCACAGAAATATCACACACATCTTTTTTCCTTTTTCCACATTTCCTCGCCTTCCTTCTGTATGTTTCTATAGACTGCTGTTCCGTTTCAGTTTCTCTTTGATTGGGCTCTCCAGAGTGAGTGTGTGTGTGTGTGTGTGTTGTTTGTTTTTAGTCATTATGGGAGTATATATTCTGTATGTATGCTCTCGCTGACAGGGAGGTGATGGATGTAAAAAAGAGGCGGTGGAAATGGGGCAGCCGGCCCCTGAGGCCCCCTGCCCACTGGTACAGTATATCTGCCTGCTCTCTCTCTCTCTCTCTCTTTCTCTCTACCCTGTTTCTGACACTTCCTTTTTCCCTTTTTAACTACTCCTTTTAAACTATCTGTCACCTACATAAACAGTTCAAAAGTTTGGGGTCAGAACGATTTATTTATTTATTTTTTAAAGAAATTTATACTTTTATTCGGCAAGGCTGCATTAAATTGATCAAAAGTTACAGTGAAGTGATGTATAATGCTACAAAAGATTTCTATTCATCAAAGAATCCTGAAAAAAAAACTTATCACAGTTTCCAGAAAAATATTAAGCAGCACAACTGTTTTCAACATTGATAATAATAAGAAATGTTTCTTGAGCAGCAAATCAGCATATTAGAATGATTTCTGAAGGATCATGTGACACTGAAGACTGGAGTAATGATGCTGAAAATTCGGCTTTTCATCACAGGAATAAATTATATATATATATTTTAAAGTGTAATACTATTTCGGTTGATATTTGTACTGTTTTTTTAATCAAATAAATGCAGCCTTCTTTCAAAAACATTTAAATCTTCCCAACCCCAAATGTTTTGTTTAAGGGTTATAAAATCCAAATCTGATGCATAAAAAAATATTAACTAAGATTCACAAGAAGCATTGTAACTTATCAAGCGTTATGTAATGATCTGATATTATTTAATTAGTGTTACTTGCTTCATAACACCTGAGTTTGGCAAGCATGTATGTACAAATCTAGTTTTTGTTGTTGTTGTGATCCTTTGCTGAGTTTGAGTTTTTAAGTTGATGTTTTCTATTCATTATTACAAAATAGAATAAAAATGTATGCATATATTTTTTTGATCAGAAACAATTAGAATTTGGTGTGCAGTGTATGTTTGCAGGCAATAATACCAATTTAAATGGCTATATATATAATTTATTTATTATTACCATTTTAACACATTCATTTGTTCAATAAAATTGCAATTGAAAATCGATGATCTGCTCTTACACTCTTTTTTTTTTTCTTCTTTTTTTTCAAGGGTCCTGATGGACTTCCAATACCAGGTTGCTGGCACAAGGTCAGTAAAAAGTAAAAAAAAATAATGCATTATGACACTTGAATATACCATAACCGTGTGACTTTAACATTTACAAAATGACCTGACTGCAGTGCTTCAGTACACATGCCACATAAATGCCACATAGCTGTTTTATGTTGCATTTTCTAATTCTTATTTTGAATTATTTATGGTTTTGCTCATGACTAATATCGTTTGTTTGTTGTTCTTTTGCAGTGATGTGTAACCTGAGGCATGTCGTCTGTACATATTGATGTGATATATATTGGAATTTCATACAGCTTTTTCACTTTTTAAATATTTCTACATTTTATAAAGACAAGAGACTTCGATGAACACTCATCAGTGTTATTTTTTCTTTTTTTTTTTTTGGGGACCAAATAGTGGATGCTGTTTTTGCATTTTTTGTGTTATATATATCATTTTTTTAATTCCTGGAGCATAAGATGACAGCATTTTTCACCATCAGCTGCCTGTAATGAGCTCGGGTGAATGTTGCATGGGCATGCTGGACTGACCCGCTCAACTGGTGCCGATACAAGAATTTTGCATCACATCCCGTTTTGTTTTTAAAGGAGCAGGGAATGCTTCAGAAACTCAAGAGGAAACGTCTCTCCCAGCCTTGAAGTTCTTCAAGAACCCGAGCAGTTTCAATGACTTTACAGTCCCTCAAGTGACGGTATCTCAATAATATTGGTTAATATTGACTGTCCTCAATGTGCAGGTCGAATGAGGGTGCAAGCAGCCCTCGCTATGGTCAATATTTTTCATGGAGGATCATAATTGAGCTCTTGGAGATGATTAGAGATCAGGGATTGGCCTCATGGATGCAGTTGCTCCATAGGACAGTAACAGCAGCCTCACATAAGGGGCTTTGGCATGGAGGTGATACAGAACAGATCATTATTTTGAGAATTTTAATGAGCAGTAATTTATAATGATTTCATTCTTATGTGTTACTGTTTTATGCTTGGTTTTTTTGTAGTACAAAGCATCAGGAATTGACGCCCAAAGACTAACTTTTGGATGGTGAGCAATTAAATATTAATGCAAAAATCATTTTCATTAAAAGAAATACTTCATCTGTTTTAAATCAGCACAGCATCATAGTGAGCGAGAATAGTGTGTTATATTGTACCTGTTTTTTTAATTGTATTTCTTTAATACTACTGCATCTGTTTTGTTGCTCACATTTGTTGTAATGCTTTGTATTTTAACTGTAACTACCTGCCGTTGTTTTTAACGTCACGATCTTTGATACATATTCCATATTATTGTTTATAGTAATTTATGGTATATATCGATATGCTTTTTGAAGATGGCAACCATCTTGAGGACTCAAGTTTAAGGCTGTTTTTAAAATTGACAAAGTGTTGCCTTATTATCTTTCATATCATGAAGCAAAGAAAACCATTAGAGATTCCATTTTATCAATCTCATTTTGTTTCTTTGGTTTTTCCGAGATTTAACACAAAGACATCCAGACGAGATGTTTTTAAAGACGTTTTTTTAAGCATGTTCAGCATACATTTCCATTATGGTGTATCCTCTTTCGGGATTTTACAACCATTCTACATAAGCTTTCTCGAATATTTATTGATAATAATCAAATAATCAGTGGTCAGTTCATATAAAGGATCTTGTATGCATTAACTCATATGTTACAGATGACGGATTTGGATTTTTAGAAGCCTGTATTTGGTGTCATTTGGCTGACTAAATGTTCTGAGTAACTATATTGTGATTTACATAACTGTAAAGATAAATAAACTTGTTTGACCAATAGTATTATAGTGACATTTTAGAAACAAAACAAAATGAGAGGACATTTTGAGAGGATTTTATTACGTTTTTGTTTTTCTTTAGTTTTTTTTAACGCAAAGAATGTTTCATTTTGAAGGTATTGGAAGATTTTGCTGCTGAAATAGTATTTGTATTTAATAGTTGATGTTGTGGGGTAAGGAAAACAACCTTACCAGCTGCCTGACAGCCATTACATGCATTTATTTGCTTTTGAAGATGTTTTATAAAATAGAAATTAAAGTCTGTTACTAGTAATCTTAACTTAACTCTGACCTTGGTCTTGGTCAAAAAGCCGGGTGCTGGTGGCGTCTCAACAGTTCTCCACAATCCACGTTCTGCTCTGAATGTTTCTCAGATGCTTTTCACGGTCCAATCAATTCAATTGCATGAATATTCCTTTTCACTTGGAAATATGTCACATAAGGGTGCAAATTCACGTTGACTATAAATGCCAAGGTAATTAAGAATTGCAGAAACTTTGTTTATTTTAGTGGCATCACATTAAATCATGTGTTTCTTTCATTGGAAAATAAATCAAATATCACAATCAAAATTGTTCATTGTGCTTGACAGCGATGTTTTATTATAGGAATCAAATACTCATACTGAGCATTATGAACAGGTAATATGTGATGCACAACACGTGACTGGCGTTAGACAGTTTGGCCTGAGATGCAAAAGCCACTTCGGTCTGACAAAATTGAAGAGTCCAGCACTATGGAAAAAAAAACTACAACAAGTAAAGTTGAGCACAGAGTGGAATATTGTAAAACCAAAGCAATTCCACAACAAATATACAAAACAGCAACAGTGAAATGATTCCAGCCTCAGCATATACAGCAAACCTTCAAAACAGTACTCGGCTGTAGTGTGCAATACAGAAAGAAAAAACGGCGTGTGTGCAATGCGAAACCCAGTGATAGGAATGAGGTGCTTTCAGCATGCTGATATAAACAATGCTGTAGCTTATTGCACACGGGGCACCACACATAACAAAATATCACAGCAAAATCTCGTCATTGATTCATAAAATAAATTAGTAATCTGATTAAGTCACAAAAATGGCGCTTAAACATGTTTCAACTATGTAGAAAGATGGATACCTGACTGTTTTGTCAAACCTGACTTTTGCATGTTATGCAGTGGCAATGAACAGATGCATGCAACAGTACGTTACGATGTCGATGTGCTTTTAGAACTACAACGTGCCGCTGTCACTGATGAAATCCATCAATCTAATGGAAGATGATGTTGAAACGGGTTTAACATACACATGAGCTTTTCAAAATGGTCCACAAAATTCAGATTTACTATCAACAGATATACTCATGAATGCATCTCATTCCCAAAAACACAGAAGCATTTTAGTAATTATGCATATTTTCACTGCAATTCCAGTGTGGTAAATTTAAACCATAACAATCAAAAGCAATCTGTCATAGCATACACTAATAATAAAAAAAAACATTCAAGATTTTTTTTTCAATTTTGGCAGGGGATGCAAATAAAAAGCAACTATCCGTGATACTTGGCACTAATGTAAGAAATTCTGTCTCTTATCTAATTTAAAGGGAAATTCTATTAAAGTGATATACGTTTGTGAGTGGTTATGGTTATTAACAAGAGGCCATTAAAATGGCAAGTGACAGATCTGTCAATTTGTGCTGTAACGTGTATATAAAAGGCGAGGAAGCTTAAGAGAGTTGAAGACTCGCGGAGTTCAGAAGCCGGAGGGAGTGAGAATGTTCATGTCTCGGTGTCTCAGTCTGTGACAGGATGTTTTCTTTCCGTCCTCGCCGCTCAACATCTCGATCTTGGGAGAATTGAAGTTGGCAGGATCTTCAACAGTGAGGTTTATCTGGGTCTTTATGGCATCCATTGTATTGGACTTCTGAACCCCAAAGTATGACTGCAGTGTGAATCCCCCTGTCGTCACAGAAACAAAACATTTACATTAAAGTGCCCATATTATGCTATATTATATTAAAGGTTCCTAATTTTGCTCTAGAGATCTCCTACGATAGGTTTAAATGCATCCAATTTAAAAAAAAAAAACAATTTTCTCATAATATACACTACAGCATCAGCTCTTTTCTCAAAGTGTCTGAAAAGGTTCGATAAAGGATTCAGTCTCTTCCTCTGCTCTGATTGGTCAGCTGACCCAGTCTGTTGTGATTGGTCTGCCGCTTACAGCACGTCTTGGAAACAAAACACACGTAGGCAGGCAGCCAATGAAGACCATAAACTGGCATTATGCAAATTTGTTTCAAACCTATGTAGGTTCGAGCAAGTAAGATTGGAATTACTGACGGCTCGTTTCAGGCAGTTCAGAATCGGCTCTTTCTTTTAGGAGACAATAACTTTGCAGAGCTTTAACATTCACAAACAGCTATATTACACACTGCATGAAAGGTAATATACAAAAAGGCATGATGGGGCACTTAACAGTAACACACTTCTTTTCCTATTGTGAATTCCTGAAAATTTGGTACCAAAAATCCATGCTCAATATTTTCACATTTAGCATAAAGGAAAAAACAAACAAATCTGAAGTTATAATTAGGCCTCTTTAAAGCTAGAATAACAGAGCCATATAAAAGGTTCTTGCCAGGAGTGTTGGTTTCTGATCCTGGGTCAGTGGGGGATTTCTGCACGATGGGCCGCACCCCGAAGAGGCTCCATCGCTCTCCTCCCCGTCCTCCTCCTTCATTACCACCCATTGAAATGCTTGTGATCAGACTGCTGGAGTCAGACAGTATTAGGGGTGAGGACTCTGGCTAAACCAGCGCCTGTCGGGAGAAAAAAAATATATAAATCAGTACATGGTAGTTTATTCGATAGTACTTTACAAATCCAATTATTTATTTAAACAGTCTATAAACCACAAAACATGTCTGTGAAACTGTTTCCACCTGTGCGTGATGTTTGGGGTGTGGGTGGAGGGAAAAAGTGATGGACGGTGCTGATGTTGAAAGCTTGTCCTCTCTGAAGTCCTCGCTTAGCATCTTCAACTCCTATAAAAATAAAGAAAATAACCGTTTAATATGTAACCAGTGGTAACTTCGTCACAAAAATGCAGTTCACTCCCATTGGAAATGTGTATCATAGTCTATAAATAACAGTAGCATTGCAAAACAACCTGACGCATGTCTAATCATCTGGCGCTAACGTTACTTAAAAACATAATAAAAGTTTATCTAAAAAAAATCTGAACTGAACAGAAACTTAACAGACTGTAAACCATCACCACCCACAGAGCTTAAAAAAATAAACAACAGTAACATTAAACATAAATATTGAAGACCTCAAATGATGTGCTGTACACCAGTCTAATGATATCACCTAACTTAACTGTTCACAATAGCTCCAGTGTAGCATTAAACAGCTGATAGTAACATAATAAATATCATATACTAGACGTTAATCCAGCTCTCTTGCCATTTATATGTGACATACTGAATTTAATCTCGCTTCTGTAGTGTATAAATTGTTGTAATCCAAACACTAGAAGCTTCCGAGCGCTGGTAAACAGGCCGTTGTTTACAACATAGAAGTAACGTTAACGTTACCCACCTTTTCCGCTCTATAGCTCGTTTATCTGATCCAGCGGGGTCTTCCATTTGGTCCATGGTTATTAAATTAAATATTTGTTCTTGATATGCTGATGAAGTCGAGATAACACCGAAAAATCGTCGTTAAATAGGATTTTTCAAGATAGCGCAGGGGTGTCCAACAGAGAACAAGAACAACGCGTACAGCCAAAATGAAGGACAGGAAGTTCAATGTTTCAGAATAAAAGTCCCCTGCAGGCGAATGATGAGGGCGTTGACATCAGACACACCTCCAGCACAGCCCAATGAAACCACAACAACTGTTTGTTATATATTCATATACTTATAAACTGGGGTGTCAGGGTGTTGTTGAAGCCTCAGAAAAAAATAAATCATATCATAAAACTGTTGTTACATCATATATATATATATATATATATATATATATATATATATATATATATATATATATATATATATATATATACACCCCAGTTTATATTTACATGTCTAGTGTGAGAATAAGAAGAAAGGTTACTCAGCAGTAGTATGAAAGCTTGTTTCCGCCAGTGAATAGAAGTAAACAGGTAGGCTAACTGTGACTTTTGCAACTTTATATTCGCAATTCTGACCTTATTTCTGAGGCAGAATTGTGAGATAAAAAATCACAATTACCTTCTGCGTTTTTTATTCCGTAGTGGAAACGTCCATACTGTTGTGAACTTGTGATGCACCAAACTCATATCAAACAAATCTAACGTGTGTTACAAATGGCCCTACAAAGTAAAACCTGACATTTCTGACATTGTAGGAATGTTTAACCGGGCCCTAAGAAGAAAACAGCTTATAAATCATACTAAATGAGGTTTGAACACATTTTTTGAAACCATTACACCTCTGGAGAGTCTACATGGTGAACAACTTTGTTTGTGGTTCAGGTATACCCTATGTATTATGGGCAAAATGTCCCCACAAAGTTGGCAATAACCAAATCCTTGTCTTTGTGGCGACATTTTTGGTCCCCATGAGGAAAATAGCTTATCAATTATTCTAAGTTAGGTCTATGTTTTTATTTATTTAATGTAAAAATGCATTTCATTTTTATTTAAAAAAAAGAAAGTTTTCTGTGATTGGTATAGGTTTAGGGTTATGGGATATAATACAGTTTGCACAGTAAAAAAATCTATGGAATGTGAATGTCCCCATAAAACACAAAAACACAATGTGTGTGTGTGTGTGTGTACAAGTTTGTTTCTCTATATTAGTGAGGACATTGCATAGACTTTCATTGTTTTTATATCAGGTTAATAATATTTTCTATGGCCTAACCCAGCCCCTACCTCTAAACCTACACCCATCACAGAAATATGTGCAAAACACTAGAATGAAATAAGGCCAATCTATAAGCATTTTACCTTTTGAGGACCAGTAAAATGTCCTCACTAGTTGGTTGTCATATTATTTCACTATAAAAGTGAGGACATTTGGCCCTCATGTCACAGGTATAGCCAAACCTGTGTGTGTGTGTGTGTGTGTGTGTGTGTGTGTGTGTGTGTGTGTGTGTGTGTGTGTGTGTGTGTGTGTGTGTGTGTGAGAGAGAGAGAGAGAGAGAGAGAGAGAGAGAGAGAGAGATGTCTTTGGCTTAATCAAAGTCTATTACAGGAATATGAGCATTATACAGTAGTCCAGTTGAGCAAGCAAATCGGCATCAAGAAACAAAAATAGCTAAATATTCCACAAAGTTTCTCATTTTAAATTATAACAAGAATAAGTAATAATAACAAAAATAATAATAAGATTAATAGATGGAAATTTATTTCTGACATCACATGGAAGGCACTGCATTACAGCATATTTTGCATAAAGGGCAACTTTTTTATTTTTATGAAAGAAACTGAAATTAAGGCAAATAAAAATTACGGTGACTTTTTTCTGACTTCCTATGCAATCTGCAGTATCAAACTATCTTTACATCCACCACAATACATAATCATTTCAATAACTGCATTATTATCAATATAATAAAATTCATGTAAAAAATAAAAACAATTAAGGCATTACATTTGAAATCTTAACACTATGAATAAATAACAGTTTAACATGAAAAATCTGACAGAAATCCAGTACATTGGTCATAGTTTTCCAAAACATTAAGCATGTTAGGAGAAATTATAATAATTAATTAATTGTCCAGAGATTTTTTTCCCAAATGACTGACCAAAGGAGAAAAAAAATTTAAAATAAGATACACATTTACATGTTTATAGGTTATTTAAACCTAAATACATTCCCTGGGTTAATGCCCTTTTTAAATAGAACATAATCAAGCGATATCTAAAAAGGTAGAAAAAAATTTTCTCTCTCATTTAAGAATTCAAAATCAAAGCACCATATTTAATTTGAAGTCATTCTTGTCCAGCATTATCACAAACATCCTTTAAGACAGGTTATTTTTACTTGCTGTATATACAGTATATACTATAAATGGTGTACACGACTACACAGGATTTAACCTAAAAAGAGCCCAGTGCTATATAGTTCATATGAGTTTCTGAACTATTATTGCTATGAAAACAATCTTCTTGTGTTTTTTCCTTTCCAGGGCTGTTTCCTGAGTACAGATTAACCATAGTACTAAACTAAATTGTACTGGCAGTGCAAGTTAGTTCACAACTAGACAAATCTATGACAAAGCAACAGATGAAACTCATTTGCTCCCATTTTCCAGTTCACTCTATGTACTGTATATAATATACAATGCTACTAATGCGTGCAAAAATCTACATTTCATATTCTTGTTGCATGATATTCTTTCAGATGTCCCATGCTCTTGTTGGATTATAATGCCATACTTCATAGTTTTTTGTTATGTCTTTTCTCTGAGGTCTCATATGTAACATAATTATGGCACAGGAGTAGTGGAACTGCACCCCCTGAAAAACACTGAAGTTAGAAGGTATTCTTAACTCTGTGTTCAAGTCAATAAGGCAGACATCACTTTGAGTGAGGCAGTTTGATTGGTCACTCTTAAGGACATCTTAAAGGTGCAGAGCTGATTGATGTAGCGCTCCAATGAGCTTCACTGCAACTCAGCTCTTTCCAGAAACTTCCCTTTGGAACCTAAAACACAATCATATAAAGTATTACTCTCTAATATATAGTTTTCACGTGACATCACACTCTTTTAGTAGCGCCCACCTAGTTTTGACTAGTAAGACAATGATATTAAAAGACCAGATTCAATATACACCGTCCTTATTACTGATGCATATATACAGGCACCCAGAATACAAACGCAATGTGCAGTTTCTCAAGCGTTTTTACCATTATAAAGAACACGCTTAACCATTGAGCGCACCAGTCATGTGACTGAAAACTGTGAGTTATTAATTATGACTAAAAAAATTATTATTATTATTATTATTAACAGTGTTTCTTTTCACAGCATAAAACTTCCTCCTGATGATTACCTGACGTTTTGGAAGTGGCCAGTAGAGGGCTTCAGATTGGATTTCCCTTTCTGCAACATGACTGGTGCCACTGGCAGGCCATTCTTAGGCAGCGTCTGGATGAAACACAGCAAATATTTTATAATGTGCAGTCAAAATCAGTAAACAACACAGTTATGTATCTGATCTTGAACAGACTAGACCAGGACTTGACATTCACCAATTTTCTAAAGTTACTAGCCACTCAGCATTTTCACTGGCCACAATTTTGACATCGATACCATGGGGAAAAACTGCCATATAGATATTTTTAATAGAATCTCATAATTTGATAGCAGGTATATTAGGCTGCCGTCACTTTAAGATCTGACGTATGGATCCATTATACCGTTATACATCCCACATCTCACAGGCCCACTTTGTTACTTTCTCAACCTTTTACGTTCACATAAAACATATCTGACTGTGTTTACATGAATACTCACCAAGACCAGCATTTTGACATTATTTTGGTGTGTATTTAAATACAATACGCAGCAAAAAAGAAATTCAAGCCCTGTATATATATTCATTCATGTGTCAACACGCTTTAGGAGAGAGGGGAGAGCGAGAAAGCGCAGCTGGTGTCGTGTGTCTATTCTGTAGAAAATGAGTATTGGAAGCTTTTCAGGTATTTTAGTATCGATATGTTTCGAAAAATCACTATTTTTTTACATTGCACTTACTGTTTATTATTTCAGATAAAAGTGGCTAGTAGGAGTAATGTCAAGCCCTGGATTAGACCTGCATTTGCTCAGGAGGACACATCACGAGAGGAAGACACTCACCTCTGCAGTCTGGGAGGGTTTGGTCATGGGACGGGGTGGAGGGGGTCGGTTGGGTGGTAGCGGTCTTGTTTTGGGGGGTACTGATGGAGACGGCTGGGATGGCTCTGAATGCTGTAGACTCTGCTTGTGTGGAGTGTAGGCTGGGACTGGAGGTGGTTTCTCAGTGGGCCGAATGATAGAATGTCTAGATCTCGATGGACCTGTAGGACTCGCCTGAGGACATGAAAAACTGTTGTTCATATTCTGTCAAAATCAATTGCAAAAATCATCAGTTTCACTTATTTTTTTTACTTTTAGCAAGTAATCAAGTCTGAGCCGTTTGTTATAATAAATGAATGCCTGAAGAGATATAAGAGAGTTGCTATCATCGTGGAAAGACTGGTTTTGAAATTCCACCAATGTCAATGAACATTTTTATTAAGGGTCAATGTTTAACTCCTGGAATAGATTTTTTGCACATTAAAGGGATAGTTCACTTTGAAATTAATTTTTGGTATGTTTTAGCTTACCTCAAGGGCATCCAAGATGTAGGTGTCTTTTTTTCCGCAGTAGTTTCAATTTTGATATTTTTAGGTCAAACCGTTCTTGTCTGTCAGTCATATAATGCAGGTCTATGGTCACTGTCTCAAAGAGCATGCACAGAGTCCAAATTAAAACAATTCCCCGTCGTCCAAATTAAACAATTCCCCCATCGTAAGTACACATTGATGGCCTAAGACACGAAACGAGCGGTTTGTGTGAGAAAACGAACAGTATTTATATTGTTTTTACCTCTTGAACACAGCCATGTCCAAGTGATCTGATCTGATGTGTACACAGACTGGTGCATAGATATATACACACTAGATGTCGCCTTGTCTATGGCAGTTCATTAGAACGAATGTCTTTAAGGCGACATCTAGTGTATATATCTATGCACCAGTCTGCGTACACGTCAGATCAGATCACTTCGACATGGCTGTGTATAAGAGGTAAAAACAATATAAATACTGTTCGTTTTCTCACACAAACCGCTCGTTTCGTGTCTTAGGCCATCAATGTGTACTTACGATGGGGAATTGTTTAATTTGGACGACGGGGAATTGTTTTCATTTGGACTCTGTGCATGCTCTTTGAGACAGTGACCATAGACCTGCATTATATGACTGACAGACAAGAACGGTTTGACCTAAAAATATCAAAATTGAAACTACTGCGGAAAAAAAGACACCTACATCTTGGATGCCCTTGAGGTAAGCTAAAACATACCAAAAATTAATTTCAAAGTGAACTATCCCTTTAAAGTATATTAAATGTTATTAATTTTCACTGTGTCCAAAATTACAGAAAAAAACGAATTGAAATCAAACTTGACTATTCAGACTGAAGTGCATTCCAAAAAATCTGATTTTAACTGGATTTAAAAACACACATGGATCAGTGCTATAGTATTGTTTGCATTATTATAGTATATATTAATATTTTGAAAAAACTTTTATATTTTATGTTTTCAGTTTTCATTTCCATTTAAGTTTGTGGTAATGTGCTTTTGTCATTTTTATTAGATTTGGTTTTATTATTATCTATATTTTTATTTGAGTTTTAGTTTGAGTAATTCAACTTAAACTTATTTCAATTTTATTTCATTTTTATTTAAGTTTTTTAAGATGTTAATCTAATATTCATATTTTATTTCAGCTTTATTTCAATTAACAAAAACTATTTTTAATATTTTTTACTTTTGGTTAACAATAATCTGGATGGGTTTAGATTCCATGTGGTTTTTTGATGTTCAGACAACATTCAGCTAAACCCAGTGATGGGTTTAGCTGAATGCTAACCGTTAACCGCTAACCGTGCCATTGGATGGACATGCTGCGAACACACGCTGACAACAAAACAACTTCACACCTGTTCATCAGCGTGAGGTTTCTTTGGCTGGAACACTGGGTTGGCGTGACCTGTCGTGTGACTTTTAGTCTCATGGGTGTCTGGAACACTGACAAAATGAGAAATAACAACATTTTTAACACAAGAACAACCTAAAAGATGAAGATCACTGTATGTGTTTGCATTTACTTGATGCATGTTTGAGTAGCAGGAGGGGCGGAGTCTTTGTTGGGGAGGAGCTTCTGCTTGCAACGCCACCAAAAGACGCCAAGGATAACCGATACCAGAAGAAAAAAAAGGGTAAGGAGAACCAGTACAAGGGAAAGGTTGCCTGCACAAGATAAGACAAGAAGATAAAAACATCAAAAGGACACATTTAAAACAGGACGTATCACAGATAACATTAGATGAAATATTCAGTTTATTAGGTGTCTGTTGACGTACTGTGTGCGATCACAGGCCCACTGTCCACACTGCCTCCTGAACCCGTCATCTCACAGAATGGTGGTCCCCAACCCGGCTCACAATGACAGTTGTGGTTATTATTACAAAGCTGCAGGGAAACACAACAAAAAAACAAACATTTGTTCCATTGCTTAATTCTAAAGAAATAGATTATCGAAAAATGAAAACCTGAATTTTAATTCAGACATATTTCTTTAGTCACATACTGTCTTTCGGATGCAGCCATGGTCTTTAAACTAATTATTTCAACCCTACTCGCTATACAGATATTCATTCTGTATTGTTAAATAATACAATGCCTTATAAAGTCAGACATAATAGCGAATGCATTTAGTGGAAATGATCACACCATTGAAGTCTACCAAAAATAGTAAGGGATTTTTTCATTGACTGTTATAGAAAGTATTTATGATATCATAGGAGGAAATGAAGTAAACAGGAAATGCACTGGGACTGTAGCTCTGCAATGGCCATGCATGCATAAAGCTCTCTGCAGAAATAAGCAATATGAACTTACCCCATGGCCATGACATTTGGCATTGCATTCATCTGCTTGCAGGAAGGACGCATTGCGGCATTCCCCATCGAAACAGATCTATTCAGATAGAAGTGAAATTAAGTGAAATGTGAATGTAAGAAGATGTCCTCCTATAAACTCAACGATATAAAGTGACTAAAAAACATACCGCATTCTCCCCACATTTGGTCCCTGGCAGAACCAGGCCCGGGTCTAGGGTGTCATTCTGGTTGTGCTTATCTTGACCTTGCTGGTACACATGTGTCCCTCTGCACTGGATCTTCTGTTGATCAATATCGACGTTGGTGTCTATGGCGACGGCGTTGGATTCTATTGGTTTGGTGACAGTGCTTTGGCACTGAATCTTCCCACATTTAGCATTCCTAAACAGAGAACCAACAGCACTTCTTTGGATGGCTCAAATGATGTCACACACTACTGGAATAATTTAAATTAATTTAAAATTATTTATTTTTTCGTGCTTTTCAAAGAAGTCTTGTATGCTCACCAAGACTGCATTCTTTTGATAAAACATACATTAAAAACAGTAATATTGTGAAATATTTTACTAATTTAAAACTATTTTCTAATATATTTTGATGACAAAAGCTGAATTTTCAGCATCATTACTCCAGTCTTCAGTGTCACATGATCCTTCAGAAATCATTCTAATATGCTGATTTAGACTTTTATGTCGAATTATTAATTTCTTTTTTAATGCAAATTATTTTCTTAATGTGTATCACGGTTTCCACAAATATGTTAAGCAGCAAAAACGTGAAAAAAAAAATTCACATTGATAATAATCAGAAATGTTTCTTCAAATCAACATATTAGAATAATTTCTGAGGGATCATGTGACACCGAAGACTGGAGTAATGATACTGAAAACTCAGCTTTGCATCACAGAAATAAATTACATTTTAAAATATACCACAATAGAAAACAGTTCTTTTAAACTGTAATAATATTTCACAATATTGCTTTTAAAATATTTTTACTGTATTTTTGATCAAATAAATGCCGCCTTGGTGAGCATAAGAGACTTTAAAATCTTAATTTTTCCAAACTTTTGACAGGTAGTGTAACATTTTGTTTTAACATTTTTGTAAAAAAAACAACTTATTATTTGAGTAAATGAATATCACCTTTCAGTGCATTTCCTGTATGCGCCCATGAGGTCTTTGCCACAGTTTCCATAGGAATCACCTGCTTCATTTACTTTAATGAAGCAACGATCAGGAGCAAGACGAGCATCTAAGAAATAGAGGCATAAAACAGAACAGAATAGAATAGAAACATCTACTCATGTCACAAGTTACTGGTTGTGTGAATGCTAAACTCTCGGCTGGACTCGAATGATTTCTCTGATATCTGCAGAGAGCAGCAGATGGCATCACATTCGGAGACTGAGATCACAGCCAAGCACAGTATCTGTTCTACTGTAAACTACAGTACATTGCCAAGTGGATTTCCACTAGAAAATGTGAAAACATGGTAGAAAAAATAGCCAACATTACTCAAAAATACAGTAAAAACAGTAACATTACTCCAGTCTTCAGTGTCACATGATCCTTCAGAAATCAATCTAATATGCTGATTTGCTGCTCAAGAATTCTTATTATTATCACAGTTGAAAATATTTTTGTGAAACCGGTGACTCACTGAATATTGGGTGCTTGGATTTATGGTGTTACATTTTAAATTGTGTAACTTTTAGCAGACTTTAGCAGACAGACCTTTGCCCCAGAGAGAGAGGCACTGCTGCTCCAGCGTCAGACACATGCCAGTGTAACAGTAGGCACTGCCACCCGCACAACTGTTGCCATCTATCAGGTAGAAGTTAGCAGGGCAGGACTCAGATTTCCCATCACAGTACTCAGCCAGGTCACAGGAGCCTGAAGATGGACGGCACATCACTCCTGGACTCTTCAGCTGGTCAAGAGTGCGATAGAACAAACTTGTATTAAATGAATCAGCTTTTTCTTAAAATAGTCAAGTCACCTTTATTGACATAACGCTTAATGAAATATAGATCGTTCAAAGCAGTTTTATAGTGATTACAGAAAAACTATTTAATGATGCAAACAGAGTGTACAGCAGCTCTAAAAGAAAAATTGTCATTGTTCAGCTAAAGTCAGTTCAGTGTTGATTCAGGTCCGTTTTAAAGATCATCAATTGATCAATTAGTTTATTTAAACTAAAGCCAGACACTTTCAACTGTGGACATTTGTGAGAAAAAATATCCTAAAATGCACATCTATGTTTTAATAATAGTATTATTTAAAATGAATGATCGTTGAAAGCAAAACATTTAGCAGATATTTGAGTATAAAAGCTGTGGTGTATTAGTTGTCGAGGTGAATTAATAAAGGTTAAAAAAAAAAACTTAAAAATACTACTGTAAATGGCTTTTAATTTAAATTTAATTAAATATATATATATATTAATTGATCAAATTACACTTAAAAATATTTAAACTTACCACTTAAAGGGTTAGTTCATCCAAAAATGAAAATTCGAAAAAATTATTTACTTATCCTCATGTTGTTCCAAACCTGTAAGACTTTTGTTCATCTTTGAAACACAAATGAAGATCTTTTTAACGAAATCTGAGAGCTTTGTGTCCCTCCATTGACAGTCCATGCAACTACCACTTTGACGCTTCAAAAAGTTCATAAGGAGATCGTAAAACTAATTCGATATGAATTAAGCAGTTTAGTCCAAATTTTCTGAAGAGACTCGATCACTTTATATGATGAACAGATTTAATTTAGGCTTTTATTCACATTTAAACATTGATCCGCGAACATAAACTGAAGCTCAACCGAACCTGCTTGACGCACAAGAACAAACCTCATTGGTTCTTGCAGAAGCTCAAACGTGCTGTGTAACACGACTTTGGCTTTTTCCGCGTCAAGCGAACATACTTGAGCTTTCGTTTGAATGTTTATATGTGAATAAAAGCCTAAATTCAATCTGTTCATCATATAAAGCGATCGAGTCTCTTCAGAAAATTTGGACTAAACTACTCAATTCATATGGATTAGTTTTATGCTCTCTTAACTTTTTGAAGCGTCAAAGTGGTAGTTGTATAGCTGTCAATGGAGGGACAGAAAGCTTTCATTTCAATATCTTATTAGGGTGAGTAATTAATGACAGAATTTTTGGGTGAACTAACCCTTTAAAATCCCCCCTTTTAAAAACTCAAACTAAAAATTATTTTAAATCCCATTTATTTATTTAACTTTAGCACTTATTAATTAAATGAAACAGTTTTCCGATGCCACACCACAGGAAAGGGGGTCGAGACAGAGAAAGTGTGAGATGAGTTTGGCAGGGATTCACCTTGCACTCATGACAGCAAACTCCGTGTGCACACTCAGCGCCAATCTTCAGCGTGCAGTTGTTGGCATTACAGCAGGGACTTGAGCACTCCTTTGTAGTAAAGGAAACAGAAACGGAAAATGTAAGAATGAAAGATGAACCAGGACAACAGCGTGGGAGAAAACGAGACAGAGGAAGCAATGAAACTCTCTCCTGACCTCCACTTCTCCACAATCACACTCTTCTCCTTCCTCCAGGTATCCGTTTCCACAGCGCTGGCCCCCGTACATGAGCCTGGTGTTGGGAGGGTTGAACAAACACTTCCCCCCGCCGGAGCTCAGGTAGCGTTTCAGCTCCTTCTGATTGCAGGGGTTGAAGATACGAGGGAATGGAGCCCTACAGAACACGTTTGACTTATTTCATGTCGATTTTAAATGAAAATTCTGTCAGGTTTCATGCAGGTTTGGAATTATACAGTATTTTTTCTTTGGTTCTCACCCTGTGGCAGCAGCCATGATACAGCCTCCCTCGGCCTGAGCAAGACAGCAACCTTGACTGTCATGGCTCATCCCAAAGTTATGCCCCATCTCATGAGCCATGGTGGCAGCGATCCCCACAGCACTGTGAGAGTGGTCCTACAGAGAGAGGCAGACGAAACAAAGGGTGAGTCCAATAAAGGCAATAAAAACACAGTGGAATAACAATGCAGGTGAATGTACCGAATTGACTCCACCAGACTGGTATTCAGAACACATGGCTTTAAGAGGTGCAAGACCAATGATGGTGCCATGAAACGACACGCCCCTACAAATACACACACAAAAAAAACCTGTTTAAATACCAATAAAACTATGGCAGAATCAAATCAAACCAATGCAACCAAATGGCAAGCTGAACAGATGTAGACATAATGGGCCGTATCACACACCCGGTGCAATGCAGCGCCAAATGTGTTTTGCTAGTTTCAGCCTGACGCAGTTATCGCTTTCACGTCCTGCGCCATGTTGTTTAAATAGCAAATGCATTTGCGCCCATCTGTTCGTCCATGGGTGAGCTGGTCTGAAAACGAGGTGTGTTCGGGTGAACTGAAATAGACTGCGCCATTGACCAACTGAAACCTAGTCTAAAGTCAATGGTGCAATATTTTTTTTGTTATCTGAAGAGCGCGTTAGTAATATGCGCCTATAGGCGGGTCCACAACACACGTACACTTTGTCCCGTAGATGGTCTACTCGCGCGCTTTAACCTCGTGCACGAGCAGATCCGTTTCCTCGCTAGAGAAGCGTTCAGTTTTTCCGCTTGCAAATTCCTCCATGTAAATAGCGAATCTGCTTTTAAAGGGAATGAAAGATGAGACTCTGATTGGTTTATTGCACATTACGCCCAAAACACACCTATTACTCATTAAAAGAATATGGGCAACCCTTTTAGACCATGCGCCAGGCACGCCGACCATTTTCCAGTCGTTAAACTAGCCAAAAGTGTATTCGGACACGCCCTAAGTGCACTTGCGCCGTGCGCGTTAGACCATGCACTTAGATTGTTAAAATAGGGCCCATTTAAAGGGATATTGCATCCAAAAATGAATATTGTGTCATTAATTGGTGGGTTGCCGGGTGTTAAGGTCAAGCCCATAATTGCTACACTTGACAATGGACCATTTTTGACCACTGAAATTTGTTGCTCAGTTTCGGTACGATGACAGAATGATTGATGTGAATGATGACAGAATTTAAAAATGATCCTTTTAAATCCTTATCAGCGATCATTGTTATCTGCTCACGCGTTATTTAGGCGGGAGGAGCAACAGTGAGACTGACGTTACGAGCTGAGCGTTGTCATTGGGCAGCTGTGGCAGCTGTTTCCTCCTCCAGGCCAGAAACGCACTCAGGGTGCTGTAGGGGTTGTCGCTCACACTGATCTTGTCTTGATCGTTCCAGATCTCCAACCGGATCAGAGCCACACGGATGTTCAGTGTTTTGTAATACTGGCAACATAAAGTCACATGATATATTAGAGTCCAGATGTGTGATAAAAATGTGTGTTTAACGGTAGAATTCACAACAATCTCACCTTATCCACAAAGTTAGCTGCTTCAATCAGAGTCATTTTGGTCTTTTCAAAGTCACGACCGTGATTCACAAACTGAAAAAGAGACACGATTAGGATGTCTTTGATTTGGATGGCTGAAATGATCTTTGTGTCATGTAGGTGGTGATTAGAAATGACTCTATCAGAGCAGAGGACAGTTATTCTGAGTCATGACAGGAAACGAGCCTAATCTGCAGAGGTACCGTGAAGTGAGTCTTCAAACAGACAAGACTCAAGACACTTTACAAGACACTTTTATCCAAAGAAACCACCTGGCACAAAATCTTGTGGATTTCTGTGATAATAAGAACGCGCTACAAAAAGATGCCGATAAAAACCAAGGACAGACTGTCTGAATCCTGTGATCACAGAAATAAATACTGAGATTATAATTAGCAGTGTTTGCTAAAGAGCTGGGTTTTTTTTAAAACATCTTGGCAAATGCATATCAACACTTTATGGTGGCAGCTTTTACATGGGAATGCACATATTCTTCCGAAAAAATCACAAATTCAGTTGCATTTATTGTTTAAAGATACATGATTATTCAAAAGTTTGTGTATTATACAGTAAACCTATATATATTATCATAAATATGATTATAATTTTACATAACTGTTTTTTACTTGAACATATTTTTTAAAATGTAATTTGTGGTTGCAAAGCTTACATAATCCTTCAGAAATCATTTGAATATGCTGATTTGCTAGTCATAAACGTTTCTTATTATTATCAGTGTTGATTTTTTGTTGTTGAAACTGTGATCCATTTTTTTTCAAGAATCTTTGATGCACAGAAGGCTCAAAAGAACTGCATTTATTTGAAATATCATAAATCTATTGGAATTCTTTTGTAACGTTATAAATGTTCATAAAAGTATTAATCACTTCCAAAGGGAAAAAATCAGTAGTGTACATTTGTAAAGTATCTGTCAAAACTACATGGTGCAAAACATCAACTTCAGTAGTTACTGAGTCTTGTCTCTCAAATCTCCTTAAGAAGACCCTGCTTTTCAGCAGATACCTGCATTTAAGTGATTTTACCTCTGCATGGTCGGCCACCACCATCAGCTCCACGTATTTCATGCTACTGCTGACATCCCTTCTTTTCTGCAGGAAGAGATAGATAAGATATGACTAAGCATAGGCTAATTTGATATACTACAGAGGAAGTGCTGAGTCACAGCTTCAAAACCTGAGTTTATGAATATAAATGCTGTGAGACACTAATTGAGACATCCTGTGTCTTCAGTTAGGGACAGACACTCTATTCATGTATGCAAACGCAAAGAACAATGTGTCCTTAGTTTAGTACCACTTTAGTCAGCTCTTCACATTTATTTAAATAACAAGTTTTATTATCTGGTATACTTTCCATGAATAGGGTACAAAATAGAGCCTGAACTCTTTCTTTTTCAACAAATTGTCAGTGAAAGGAGGTGCATATAACCTTCAGGAAATGTTCACTGACAACTTAAGGAGGTTGTACTATATTTTAATATGGGCTGTTTTATTTTAACAGGGTTTACAAGGCTTTTACATGGTTTCGCAACACTTAGCCTATATCAAAATTGGGGTCTAAACACAGTTAAAAGCGTGATTTTTTGCAAATTTCTAGCTTAATTTAAACCTTAAAAAAGTCAAACATATTGCAAAATTTACTTCAAGGGCCAAATAAATGCCAATTTTGAAAGAAAATATATTTACATACATTAAAAATGTAAACAAACGGCCAAATAATATATATGGGGAAATATGTAGATAAAAACTCTCTGAAACATATGTAAGCAAATATATTTTAAAATCCATTTTTGTATATTTTGAAATATAGGCCCTTTTCAAAAATCTACATGGGAATAAACATCAGAATATTTTGTTATTTTCATTTAAATGGTTGGATCTAGAAGGTCAGGACCTCTAATTCACCATTCACCATTTTAAGGGGTACACCTATATTTATTGTTTCTAAAACTAGCTACTTTTCATGCTAGGTTCATTTTATGTTACATATTAGTTTCTCCAAAATACTTTGCACAACAAAAAACATAGGAAATGTGCCTTCAATGCTTTAAAAAAAAAACATGGGCACCAAAATGTACCATATTCACACCAAGTGCTGTTGGAACTATTTGATGGTGAAGCAACAAGTTACACAATGAGCTTCTTCAACGTACACTGATCCGAGAGGATCTCTAGTTTGACTTTGGGTGAAGTGTTCTTTCACAACAATACCATGATCTCACCCTATTGGTCTGCTGAGGCTCTGCCATGACATCAATCAGCTCTTGAAGGCTTTCCGTGTGATTCCCGTCTCCATGGTGGTGTCCGCAGGTGCCCGCTGGCAGTTTCAGGCTCTGAGCGTTGTAAACGGCATGTCCCTGAGAGTGTGTTTGGTTAGCTAGCGGTTCGATCATGTAGCTCACGCTGTTATTGACTGTTATCATGCCCCTGGGGATTGAGAAGACAACATGTCAATCACAAGAATCTTTCAACTTTAAATTTCAATGATCAAGTGGAAAATCAGAGTCATGGAAATTTAAACGGGCCTACAGGATGGAAACCTCTCAGATGGGCTTTGCACGGGAAGCAGCTTCACCACACAAAATGATCTTTATCCCGGATGGGAGGGGGAAGAAAAAAGGGAATAAAACTGAATTGATAGCCAACTTGTGTTTATGCTGAACTGGTTTATTTAAGCAAAAACACATTTCCTTGCTTCCTGGATATCCAAGTATTCTCCAAACACCAACCTAGTTACACAACACTTCACAGATGTGCAGGGACGCCCGACTATCAATGAAAATGCTTCCACTGCAGAAATGCACAACAATATGCAAGGCACAAAAAGAACCCAAACCAAATATTACGACGAACTAACAAACTTACAGTTACATGGCAATATTATGTGAATGTTAACTGTCTGTGAATGGTGAAAGTTGCTACTTTCTGTAGGAACAGGCATCCTGCAAAGATAAAGAATACTCAATGACATTAACAAGAGTTCTTGAATGGCAACTAAAGACATGCAAACACATCTGTTACATGATATATAAAACTCTAGACAAAATGTTTTCATGGTGCTCATTTAGTGGAATCATACACCGCAGCTGTGAAATTCATCTGGAAGGACGTGTGTACACCCTATCAAATTCTCAAGTTTCTCCCATCTCCAATCAACTCAAGCTGTGCTGGCTCATCGATCTTTTTGGATATCAGTCAATGTGTGTCTGTTCAGACAGGAAACGGAGTCTCTGAACGAGCTGGAGCTCAGCAGGACTCTATACATCTACCCTCGGCCCACTCAGAAACCCAGAGACCCGGCCACGCTGCTACAATGAACTCGCTGAACTCACTTCCTGGGCTAATAAACTGGAACTTTTGCGCAACAAAGACAAGTTCTCATGATGCAAAGTCATATCACTAAAGCTGAAGTTTCTAAGAGTCTGACAGAAAATGGAACTAAAAATGGTTTTGTGAAAGTCACAGTTACTAACCATAAAAGACAGATTTGCATGATAATAATAACACTATAAAATGTCAATTTGATGAACTAATTTTTTAGAAAACTGTTTTTGTTCAGATAAATATCATGAATTAATAAGAAAATTAAGCTATAGCTCACAAGAGGCCATGGGTTATGATTTGGAGTGTGTCATTTCAGAACCACTAGTGGCACCAAAATGAATTGCAAAAATGTAAAAAAATTATAAAAAATACATTAAAAACCTTTTCAAACTCCCCACATCTTCCAATGATTGGAATTATAATAAAATAAGCCAAGTACTGTGCATTTATATGTGGCTCTTCCAATAACAATGTGTTACAGTACAAGCATTACATTACAAGCCTCTAAATTAAAGATCCATTGAACATGCAAAATAAAAACATATAATTAAATAAATATATTTTTTCACACAATACACATGCAGATCTGCTGTGGTTCTTACCTGAATCCAGCACAGGTGCTGATGACGAGACTAGACCCCTGGATCCCCTTGACTGACCCATGATAATAACAGTGATCCTGAAACCAAGATAACATATTTATAACATTATAGGAAATGAGGTTTTGAAGTTCTATATACTATTTAAGTAATAATACTATAAATATATATACTGGGTTTGGACTCTAAAACACTGGCCAATATAGCATTGGAGGTTTCACGCCTTTATATGTGTGGCCTCACTGGCCTGGTGGCCAATCTTCACTAATTTTACATTCCATCAGTAAGAGCAGCAATAGCACAGCTGTACATAAAATATTGCAATTCACACAACATAATAGGAGACTTATGAGTACAAAGAAGACAAATTGTAGGACCGTGTCTCGCTGGCTCATCTGTGACCAGGACAGAAAATCCCTGTGGTGTATCGAGAGCTATGTTATCCAGGGTAATGTCGGCATAACACCGGTACCAAGTAGGACAAACCACATCCAACAGGAGTGACTGTTGACGCAAGAGGAAGCTGTCTGAAAGGGATGTCTGGGTACTAACCCGGTTTGTCTCCAAAAAACATAAAACCACAGCTGCCCAAATCACTGCAGAAATAAATGTGCACCTCGACTTTCCTGTTTCCACCAAAACTGTTTGTCAGGAGCTCCACGGGGTCGGGCTGCTATAGCCAAACCTTTGGTCACTCATGCCAAGGCCAAGCGTCAATTCCAATGGTGCCAACAGTGGAAATCTTGGGCTGTGGACAATGTAAAACAAGTATGTTCTCTAATGAGTCCACCTTCACTGTCTTTTCCACATCCGAGAGAGTTACGGTGTGGAGAAGCCCCAAAGAAGCTTAACACCCGGACTGTTGCTGCCCAGAGTGAAGCACGGGGTGGATCACTGATGGTTTGTGCTTCAATATCATGGCATTCCCTAGGCCCACTACTTGTGCTTGATGGGTCAAGGACTACCAAACCATTCTGGAGGACCATGCACAATGGTTCAAACTTTGTACCCTGAAGGTGGGGCTGTGTTTTAATTTGATGAACATGAAAGTGAAGTTAAACATCTCCCATGGCCTGCACAGTCACCAGATCTAAATATTTTGGAGCCACTTTGGGGTCTTTTGGAGGAGCGAGTCAGAAAATGTTTTCCTCCACTAGCATCACATTGTGATTAGCCACGGTGAGGAAAGAGGAATGGCTCAAAATCCCTCTGGCCACTGTGAAGGACTTGTTTCTGTCATTCCCAAGATTATGCTGTATTTGCTGCAAAAAGCTACACTATGCTAATAAATTATTGTGGTCTAAAACCAGGTGTTTTAGTTTCATTGTGCAACCCCTGTACGTATATATGACAGCATAGTTTATCATAAGATTATTATGACAATATGAACTATTCACATGCTATTTAGAAGTGAATGATTCTGGAATGGCTCTTACACTCACCCTGTTTGAAGGCCTGGAAAACTGA
Organism: Leuciscus leuciscus; assembly: GCF_965113295.1. NCBI lineage: Eukaryota > Metazoa > Chordata > Actinopteri > Cypriniformes > Leuciscidae > Leuciscus > Leuciscus leuciscus. Next base: position 8,590,668 of record NC_138732.1, read on the forward strand.
CGGTTTCCATTTGGATCATACCATGTCTCCTGATATTCAGAGGAGAACAGCTCCCTTAGAGAAGAACACACAAAAAATACAAAAACAAAATAATTCAGCTATACATTTAATATGCACAGCTGGTAACCAGACAGCTTCTATCACTTCCAAAAAGGAATAACATAAACACTTCAAACTTGTTTCCATTCCTTTTCTGGGGTCAAACATGAATCAGGATTGGGTACTTATCAGATGCAGGTTATTTGGAGAGAAGAAACCAAGAGGCCTTACTGGTTATATTGAGTATTTCAAAGGATTTCTGTGCAGAAAATGGCAGACAGTGTGAAGTCTCTTTCCCTTAATGACCTTGAGCTCATTAAAGATTCATCTGCGTTGTTGTTGCTTTTGCCTCTTTATGATGACTCGCTGAACTTAGTCCTAATTTGTAAGTCGCTTTGGATAAGGGCGTCTGCTAAATGACTAAATGTAAATGTAAATGTAAATGTAAATGTCATCTAAAGTGGCTGAATGCTTTGAGAATCTGAGATCCACAGTAAGTGTGCTTACAGTCTGAGAACAGTCTGTTTATTGTGCATACTCTTTCTCCTTAAAGGTTGAAACATGACCACTAAGTCCTAAATATTTAATTTCTCCCAAGTCTAACAAACAATTTGATGACTGCATCACACTGAAATCTTTTCTTAGCTACAGCTTAGCTATATACTATTAAGAAATAGTACTGTGTCATACAAAAAGAAGAGATTATGTTGATTTTCTTGAGTTATGTTTCCCCCTCATCCTAATTAAAAAGGCACGACTACCCTTCACAGACACCACCAACAAATGTGTTCCTATTAGCATGATACTGGATATTGGATAACATGCAGTGGATACACTTTACTATTGTCCCATTAGTTATCATTAGTTAATGCATGAACTAAAACTTAAACTAATAATGAGTAATTCATTTGTTAAATAATTTATTATTTTTTGTAAACGTTAATTAATTAAAATACGGCTATTCATTGTTAATTCATGTTAGCTCAGGTTCATTAAATAATGTTAAAAGATCCTATGTTTAATACTTTTTAATAATGTATTAGATCATGTTAAAATTAACATTAACTAAGATTAATAAATGCTTTAGAAGTATTTTCATTGTTAGTTCATGTTAACTATTGTAGTTAACTAATGTTAACAAATACAAAATTATAGTGTTACTACAATATCATAAAGACACTTAAAAATGATTAATACTGTCTACAACCCATACATATCTATATTCTGATTTATGGGTTTAACAAAGCAAAATATAAATACTTTCCTTCTAAGGAGAGTAAAAATGGTAAACATGTAAATGTAATTTATTTCCAACCAAGACACATTTTCAAAAATAAATTTAAAACAAAAGAAAATAAGACAAACAATCAATTTTCTGTCAATCAAATTATTTGAATTATATTTTGTATCACACTGACAAGTGCACTGTCATGTGTCATCTGTGTTGTTTTGGTTCTTTCAGTTTAGTTTCATTACCTGTGTTTAGTTGTCATACTCATTTGTTAATTGATTAGCCTCACCTGTTCCTTGTTTTACAATTTTAGCTGCATTCACACCATGTCGCTTTGGATAAAAGTGTCTGCTAAATGATTAAATGTAAGTGTCATAATTAGGAGATTCCAACTTGTAAAGAGCGTTCATGTCTTCGTAGAACTGATAACTTGTAATTTTTGGAGAGCACCGACTTGTACCACGTGAGCGCTGTACAACATGACCGCTGCAGATTCATTTTTGCCATTGATAGTCTTGCCGTAGAAATGCATAATTGGATGAGAGTGAGCAGCTCGGTGTTATCATTTCACAATTAATGCAGCATTTGTCTGTGTATTTTACCCCCTGTTTGGTTCAATTTACCCCCTGTTTTTTGTTTTCATTTAATAACTATACTTCTTTGCAAATAGATCCACGCTTCAACTCTCCTTACCTGCAACCATGGCACGCACAAAGCAATTCGAAGTCATTATTTTCAAATGAGAATTTTCTAATTTCTGTCAGTGCATAATGTTCCATTAGTGTGTTTGTAACAACTTTTTTTTATCCTTTACATTAAAAAAATAAAGTGATGCATTGTGAACACCAGTAAAATCATTTACCATTCAGTTAAAAACTGGAACTGAAACAGTTCCCACAGAAAATATTTTTGATTTGACTGTTTGACTTGCTAGAGATGCTATAGATGACTTGCTCTATCTATATCTAACCACACATTGTGGTCTCATTCTTCCTCTTCTTCACACATACACACACACACCTATAAATCTAAAGCGTCTGTCTCTCTTTGTTTAAATTAGTGGGCCCAACAACACTTGCTCTGGACACAGTCCAGACCTACTAGGCTGTGACCTCCATCACCCCCACGTAGGAACACCCACCAGACTGCACAAGTCTGCACTGGCCCTGCAGGACCCTGGATCTCTGCCAGGGAGTAAAAGTGTCATGGACGCGAGTGCAAAGAGCCCCTCAGAGACATACCGGTCATTCGGGCATTCTGATATATGTAGGGCCTTTAAAATAAATACACGCTACAAGTATAAATACTAGCACACAGGGTTCTTTAAGGTCATATGAGCATATTTAGTAGCATCAACATACATTTTAACAGTTTAAATCCCATTTCCACTCTTTTAAACAGACAAAGACTATTAAAGATACAACATTTACTAGAGGCACACTCAGTTTTTGATAGACAAATGATGAAGGTGCACAATATGCAATGTCAGAACTTTTCATGTCACAGCGAACACCAGCAAGGCCATTTCTCTTCAAGATACAGTCCAAGAGGGTGGAAAAGCACTCAGGACAGAATTAGGGGCAGTAGGATAGGGGGTTCTTGAGTGTATCTGACACCCTCTCAAACAATGCATGCCTGTTGATCCAATCTGCCGAGTAGTCAGAGGGAACTAAAACAAGGCCCGCACTTAATCTGACACACTGCCGCCCAATGACCCAAAATGTGTTGCTATATTAAACACAGCCACAAACAGCCACTGGGCCAACCAGAAGACTCATACATTCACAATAAACTGACTCTGGCTGTGCATGACGCTATAGTCCCTTAGGCTGTGGAAAAATTGAGTGAGTGAGACAGAAATAGGTATTATTTTACTGACAGAAAGAAGGATGTTGCACATACTAGGTGGGCGATTAACAGAAATTTTAAGTTGCGTCTTGGCAGTTGTTTTAGCAACACGATTACAAACACTTACGGAAAAACACCTATAAAACAAAAGCTGGCAAAATAGACCATGATTGATTGTGGTCCAAACTAGCTAACTAACTATACAAGGAGTCAGTGAATAATGTTTCTACTAACTTGCCAATGGTCGTGAACGCTCGTCGCTCATTAATATTTCTTACCCAAAATGATATTGCATTTCACTTTATCTTTAACAAAAACATATTCTTTGTCCCTATGAAAATGGGATTATTTAACATATTGTTTTTATGCTATGAAATATTTACTGATTTTTATAAAGTAACCATAATAATAACATTTATAATGTCAGTAATATTTCAAGATGAACACTTACTGGACTAAAGCATCTTAGGCTTGCTCGATTATCCATCATTATTAAAAAATAAATTTAAAATGTGAGTATCGATACATCAGGCTTTTGAGGAATGTTTATTCTGTACATCTCTCAATCATTGAAATGCACTGCATAGGAAATGCACTTTGATTATAAAACAAAGCATTTCAATTTCATCTTACTCAGACATATTATTGGAAGATATAGAGCAACAACTTATATTTATGTGCATTTTATGAAAGTAGTCTGCTATACTTTTATAAGAATCTCATCGAAATTAAGAATTACTTTTGCATCTGCATCAAATTGTATATTTTTGATAAGTTTGAGACTCTGAATAAAAGTGAAATGTTTTTTCCTCCTCAACTGTGAGCGACATATTCTCCTATATCCTACTAGTCATAAAAGCCTGATGTATCAAATATGATACTCAACAAAAGTTTTTGGGCTATTATTTCATACAGTATTTCAGGCTTTACAAGGTTAAATCCTAGGCTTAGAATAATAAAAGCCCTTAGGAAAACCAACGTGGCAAACTTTTGGTGAAAATTGATTGAAACACAATTGTATGCAATTTAGCATTTTGTTCCCTAACTTCACATTTATAATGTTAATAAATAATCTTTCTTTCTCGTTCCCTCTGTATAATAAGGGAAAATAATTGTATAAATTACCCCACAAAGATGCAAAATACCCACACAGAGCACTAAAAGCTTTGGCACGAGGCCCGACAGATGCAGTGATGAAGAGCTGTGTGTGTGAGACACGGCCGTCTGGCAGCGGCAGAAACAAAGAGCTCATTTCAGTACAGAAGAGCTGCGTCTCAAGGGTCAGCGGGCCGCATTTTCTCATATCAAATGACATCACTCTAGATGGAGGAGGGAGAGAGAAGGATGAAATAAGGACATCACGAACCGGCAGAGAATGATTGGAAAGGGCAAAAAGAGAAGAGACGACAGGCTGGAGGGGAGGATGATGTAATTGGGGGCATTGCCTCGGCCATTGCAGTAATGGAGGGGCTTTTATTGCTCTGTTTCAGAGCGTATCAGAGCCTAAAAGCCTGTCTGAACGGTCTGCCCTCTAACTGACAGCCCGTCAGCCTCCCAGAGGGGTCATTTGAAAGTCAAACAAGCCAATGCATGTATAAGAAAATAAACAAAAGCAACAGAATGCAGAAGGCACACATTAGCACATAAAATCAACATTGACCCTATTTACTTAGCCTACTGTATAATATTTGGTACTCAAATTTCTAAGGCCTCTAAATTATACACCTGACACTGACAGACCTCATTGGTATTTTTATTGCAAGCTATCAGAATTTCTTCTTACTTTTCAACTATATAAATAAAATCTTCACCAAATTGTATATTTTTACTCAGTTTGGGCCTCTGATAAAACCTAAGATGTTTTTTCCCCTTCTGGAGTATGAGCTCCATATTCTGATATATATCTGATATGAGCAACAAAAGCCTGATGTATCAAAAATAATACTCATCAACAACAACAACAACAACAAATTTGTCTAAAGGTTCAATACTGTTTTTCTGACTATTATTTCATATGTCAGGCTTTACAGGGTTAATGCACATTCCCGGAATTGATTCACCGGTGCACAATTATTTGTCTTTCTAATATTTCATCAAAATAATCCAAACTGCCAATCACCTGAGTCAAATTTTTTACCAAACACCCACTTTTTATGATCCAATTAACTCCAGATGGACAAAATCAAGCCCTGCTCTAAATCATTTCCATTTCATTCAAAAATATGTCACATTACAGAAGTAAAATGGTTGTAAATGACATTTCATGTTGACTTCAAATTAATCACCTCTAGTGACCTATAATCCCCTGGTTATGTATCATTCTGATGACACAAGCCAACATTGGGACTGAAAATATTAGGGAGGACATGGCGTCAGACTCAGACCATAGACTAATGTTTCCTCTGAGATCTGTTAGCCCTCCGGAGAGAGAAAACGGACAGAAATACAGGAGGGATAGAGTAAAAGAAGCTTCACCGACAGGTCAGCAGACATAGTCTTGAGTCTGTCAAGAATCATGCTAATGCATATGAGTGCAAAAGAGAATGAGGAGAATCAGCTGGGTTGTGGGGTTCCTTGCTACTTCAGAAAACCCTAAATGATATTTCCCCAAACAGTCCCTGCCCTGACACTCAAGTCACAAATCCCCAGTCTCAGCACCCTCAGAAGACCTGAATCAGCAGTGCCCTGCCCGGATCTTAATCCCATTCCCCTCCTCTGGGTCCATTAGGGCAAACATTCATTAGGATAAAAGCCAGGAGTCTAAGGCAACACACACACACAAGCTTTCTCCTTCAGACTGTGATGGATCTATCCTGGAAGACGGCCACTGACTACAGATGCCTAGAGACTCACAGCTGCTTTTTGAAATTCTATGCATGAGCGCTCAGTTTTAAAGAGAAGTACAACTAAACAAGAACGAGAAAAGCAGAAAATCTTTAGCATTTACATCACTGACAGCCAGCTATTCCCCTGAAATCAAATATACTACAGCTACAAAATCCTTAATAAGCCAAGAAACTCGTTAAGAGACCATTATATACACTCTCAGAAAAAAGGTAGAAAAAGAAGCTGTCACTGGGGAGGTACCTTTTCAAAAGGTACACTTTTGTTCCTTTTATGTATCAATATGTACACTTTAGGTACTAATATGTACCTCTTGAAAAGGTACCGCCCTAGAGACAGCTTTTGTACCTTTTTTTCTGCCAGTGTATCAGCATTAGTAATGATGATGATAATAATAATTATAACCTACATTATGGATCATGTTTCAAGATTGTAGCTAAACGTGCTTTACAAACAAGTGAAAATTTAATTCTGTGTGATTTCCGGGATGTTCAACTTCTGGCTGGCTTAAACTAAAATGAAAAATAAAAATATAAAAATAAAAGCAAATTAAAAATATTAATACATACTATAATAGTAAATAATTTTAAAACACTGGTTGTATTTTGTATTGGTCTTTCTATGACATTCTGGTCTTTATAAAACATTACTTCTGAGTTTAACGTGTTATTTGTAAAATACAGATATGATGATGAGTAATATAATATGCACATAAACATAAAAAAGTCAATAACTGGCTTTAACTGTTAAGATTTATCACTTCAATGTGTAAAAGATTATAAATGACTGCGCAGTGGCAGTTTGACGTGAGACAAGTGGAAATTTCGGGCAAAATTTTCCTGTAGTCAAAATCATCTGTCAAGAAACCTAATTAGCATGGACTGTTTTTCCCACTGGGTGACCCATGGGGTGTAGACGGAGGTTAAAAGTGTAAAGAGAGGGAGAAATAACATGAGAAAGACAGAAAAATTATTAATGACTACACTTGACCTCAATTAGTATTAACCCGAGCCTTTGAACTGAGATGGATATCTTTGAAACCATTTTCCTTGCTTTTATCTTGTCCCACAATTATTAAAATTATCCACAGGAGACAATTAAACCCAGCTTGTATTAATATTCATTGCTCCGACATGAATGCAGGGATGAGGGAGGTATAGCTGACCCTGCATTCATTTTGCAACAGCCTTAATCGATAAACAGTCCACATGAAAGAAAATCATGCTCAAACCCCAGACATACAAAAATAGTGCTGCCGAGACACTGGGACCACAAAAAGAGAAATCTCATTTCAGTGCTACTCAAATACTGAATATACTCTTAAAAATAAAGGTTTCAAAAGGGGGTTCTTGCAGTGATGCAATAGAATAACCATTTTTGGTTCCCCAAAGAAGCACTTTTTCTTAGTGTGAACTGTGAAGAATATTTTGTTATAATTTAAAAACATTTTTCCACTATAAAGAACCTTTTGTGCCGTGTAAAGTTCCCATGGATGTAAAGGTTCTTCATAGAACCATCAATGCCAATAAAGGACCTTTATTTTTAAGAGTGGTGGCTAACCTTTTCTTGACATTTCCAGTTAATTCTATATTTTCGAAGTACCTCCCACCCACACAACAGAACTGATCAAATATTACTTTGTATGGTCATCACCTATCAATGCTACTGTTATTGGTCAGTCACCAGGACTTCTGTTAGTTTGACATTACATCAGATTGAAATCCAGTGACAAGGTGTCTCTCTGAATTAGGATGTTGCTCAATATAATTTTTTGTGAAAATGACAACATACTTGGGAAATATAAACCACACACTTCCCAAAAACAAACTGACACAATGCTTGAGAAACGGTGCTGATTGTTTTCATCACACTGACAAATGACCAGCAGGGTGCCGTTCCCAGGAGTTATCTCTGTCAGACACCATGGAGTGGTGCTCTGGATGGATCTTCGGTTGGTAGCCTATGGCTATTCCATCTGCTCTGATTTCCAGATAGGACCTTCACTAATGTGACACCACTTAGACCAGTGTAGGGTTGCACCAGCCATTCGTAAGTTCTTAAAGGGTAAGTTCACCCAAAAATCTAAATTATCCCATAATTTACTCAACCTCAAGCCATCCTAGGTGTATATGACTTTCATCCAAACACAATCAGAGTTATATTAAAAAATATCCTAGCTCTGAAGCCCAAAAAAGGGCATCCATCCATCATAAAAGTAACCCATACGGCTCCAATAAGTTAATAAAGGCCTTCTGAAGCAAAGCAATGGGTGAGTAAATTATGGGATTATTCAATTTTTGATTGAACTAATCCTTTAAAACGGATTGTAAAGTCCACACTAGAGGCTTAGTAACCACTAGCTAGTTTGTAACTAACTGTACTTTATTCAGTTGCACCATTTGTTCTCTTTGTTCATATGATGTTAACACTCAATGATTCAGTAGCAGCCTTTGAATAGGTGAGTGGAAGTTGTGTTGAGATGCCGGGAATTTCAGTTAATAACGGTTCTTTATTTGGCATTGGTGGCTCTTTAGATTATTAAAATGCTCTTCACTGGAAAGCAATGGTCTTCTTTTAAGAGCAGTTCCCCAAAAGGTTCTTCTCTGGCATGACTGCGAAAACCCGTTTATTTTTAAGAGCACACAGCTGGTGTAACCGGCTCCAGGAGAGGATTGTGCTGGTTGCACCCTGGCTTTTCCTGAGGCATCCGACACAATCCTTGCCACAGAACAGCAAAGCAGGATGTCTTTTAAAGTCCTGTCACTAGCCACTTAATGGCAATGATACAGCTCAGAAATAATCAACCTGGTTTATTCGGTTGTCAACCTGTTATCATATGCACTTATCCCCTAATGGCAATGCACTCCAGGGGCAGAAACTAAACCATGTGACACGCTCAGCTTCCTGTGTCCTGGAGCAGGAGTATCAAATGTCATTCCCATATGGTTTAATGCTCGTGCGGTGCAAACGCTCTCCATCAACAGATGTACATATGCTTGTGCCAAAATGAAAAGGGAAACCACATAGATGTGTATTTTTGGTGCAGCGCTATAAACAGAATTTCATATATCACGACATATGATATATGGCTACAGTGGAGTAAAGCTGGACAGAAGGGGATGAAACTGAATGGAGATGGTTATTTATAAGACTACACGCACAAACTCACTCATTTCTCTGGAGTTGTAGAATCAGATCTTCTCCTCCCACAGTTATCTTGACCTCTGCCTCAGACGGATACTGGGAAGGGAAATCAATCAGGTTATCTATAATTACCCAATAATTTCCATTATGCAAAATTGGTGATAGATACTTAGTTAAAGCGATTATGAATGAGGCAAGTGTATTATACTTACAGTGGGGTCCAAAAATCTGGCTTCCGTATAAAAACAAGATTCTCTTTCAATCATTCTCAAATCATTCTTGATAACATGATCATGGGATTTTACAAAAAGTTATGGAGTTCATGTAGCAGTGCTGGGCAATATAGCAAAGACTTTAAAAAAAAAATCAGTTCAACTTTTCACTGGAATATTACTTTATTGGATTAGAAAAGCAAAATGGTATTATAGGTTTGTTCCCCATATGAACAAGCCATTTGATGAAATTAAGTTTGCAATGTGGAGTTTAAGAATATAAGCACAATTAACCTACATTAGTGCAATAGCCTACTACTATTCTCAAAACTGCATGTGCATTCTACATTACCTTAGTGGCCACATGAGATCTTTTGTGTCTGGTTGGGCTGATCCACTCTGGATAAGTGATAAAGTGCTGCGGGTTGTCATGGATGCGATATGAGTCTCCATGCCAACGTTCATCTAATAGTACAATAAATCAATCACGTGATCAATAAATAATCAATCTGACACAATTTCCAGAGAACGAGTTCAAGCGCGCAGAATCTTCAATTCCACTGCTTAGAATCAAAGCAACACAATAACGCTATTATTTTATTGTGACTATAATACAATAAGACTCACCCGTCTGTATGTCCTCGCCATGTGCAGTGCATCTTAAAGAGAGATGTAAACATAAAAAACATAAAAATAAAAACCAACGGAACTGCACTGCGCCCGCGACCATGCAGCGATTCAAATACACGCCCTGAAGCATCATACATTAAATTAAATGTAAATATAAATATAAAAAAATATAAAAAAATGCACGAAATGAACGAGCCGTGCAGAAGGAATTATTATCGATTATGAATAGCATTCATGATGAACAGCACCGGTATGTGTGACTGTAGAGTCCGGCAGAGGCAGTGAGAGGAGCGCATCTTTACAGCCTATATCACCCATCAAGCACCTCCCCTTCAGTGTGCCTCCATCCATTCATCCATCCATCTATAAATATTATTCGATTAATTAATTAGAAATTTGTTTAAAAATAACTACAAATAAATTACCAGAACTAGTAGAAGTCATGTTAAAAAGAAATTCAACAACAAATTATTCAAGCACAAAATCTCGCATGCTTAATGAGCAATAATACTGACCTTTGCTAAAATAATAGTGGTAGAAAAAAGTCTTCGAAGGCATTTACAGTTGTTAGTGATGGAGTACATTCACTGTTATAATTTAACCCTTAAACAGGCAAGAGTAGAAAATGATAAGCAACAAATAATTTCATGTCATTTTTTATATCATCTGGACTTAAGTAAATCATATCCAAACGAATTTTTGAAAAATGTTATGTATTTTGGATTTTATGAGTTGTGACTCCCAGATCACATTGCCTGTTTAGGGTATAAAAAAAGGACCAAATCTATAACTGTAACTGCCATTGCATGTTTAAAACAATTATATCCTATATTTCAACTCATATAATGTTGACATATTATATATATCATTGGAAAGCTTACAAACTCAAGATTCAGCCTGTGAAATCGGACCTTGCGTTACCATACAAATGGTACTTTAAAGGAGCCATATGTAAGATTGTGGCCAAAACTGGTACTGCAATCACTTTCAAATTACTGTAGAGCGGTGTATCCCCTCCCCCCTGACTCGAGGTTGCCAGATAGGCTGCAGGATCCAGCAGGAACGTTTGTAGCTGCAGCTGTGGTAACTAGAGCAGAGCTGGCAACCCGGATGCCGAAACACTACTGACTTCGTGATTGGTAGATAGCCGGAGGGTGGAGCTTCAGGCCAAAACACAACATGACAACATCAACATCAGTTGAGGGCTGCAACTTCACTTTTAAAATGACAATATCCTGGCCGGACTACTGTTGTCAGTGATATAATTATTTGAAATGAACATGATTTCTTGATGTCTAGTGACATATCAGGGCCATTTTATGATTAATTGAAATACATTTCTTACATACAGCTACTTTAAATTATTTTAGCGAGTTCCTTACCTAGTGGGTGGTGTCAGGTTTCTTATTACAACATTTATTTTAACTACTTTATAATAAAAAACTTGTCTAATCTTAACAAAACACATTTCGTCTGAAAGGTCTGAGACTGTATTGAGACAAAAAAAAATTTTTTTTTTTTTTTACAAAAAACACCCAGTGGCTATTTTTGGTACAGCTCCTAAAGCATTCTTGAATTACAACCATTTAAATTTGGATAGTGCAATATTACATATTATTCTCAAAAAGGGGGATGACAGGTTTGTAATATTGTTGTTGTTTTTTATTTGCAGCAAAAAATTGTTCATTGGTCCATTTTTTCTTGCATTTTTAACTATGCATGAGCAGTTTTTAGTCAATCATTGTCACTAACATTTTCCAAGGGTACAAATAAACAAGAGATTCTCAGAAATAAAAACAAATAAACATTTAGAATTCATTTTGATTAAATTAAATTAAATAAAAAATGTGACCAGCATACTCAAGACAGACAGGCTGTATCAGTTTAACCGGTACATTTTATCATTTGTAAAAAAAATAAAAAAATAAAATAAAAAAAAACTCAGAATACAAAGATAGAATACAAAATCTGAATGTCCTGCACCACTGGCAGTCATGTTGGATTTAGGTCAGGCTGACTAATTAATCACAAAAATGTTTAAACAAATCATGTGACCAGCATACTCAAGACAAACCAGGCTGTGATAAATGATAAAAGGATTTGATGAAAAAAATCATTCTTACGCCCCCAAAACTATGTTACACCCAGATCACATTGCCAGTTTTAGGGTTAAGCACGAAAACGAGATCAGGGATACCGTATTACACACTACACACAACATTGTGTCACTGTGTGTAATAATATACACCTTGGCTCTAAAACAAGTAGCACCGAGAGTAGTGCAGAGGGAAGATGTGGTTTCACGATCAGCCTAATTACATCCAACATCAAAGTACAGGAAAGACCAGCACACACACACCATCCTCTGGGATGTTCAGATGTGTCGAAACGTTGATATTCATAGTTGTTAAAGGAACATCTTGATCTCAGTACAGCTTATTCGCCAGCATTTGTGGCATATTATTGATTATCATAAAAAAAATATTTTCTTTTATTATTTATTTTCAATCTGGGTTACAGTAAGGCACTTACAATGGATGTTAATGGGGCCAGTTTGAAAACATTAAAATACTGTTTCAAAAGTATACCAACATGAGTTTAATGTCAATAAAATGAACATACTAACCTTTTCCATGTAATTTATATTCAATTTTACAACTTTTGTCAGCATGACAATGTAACATCATAACACTATAACCCTGAAAAGACTGTAAAAGCTATGATTTTTAGATTCAGAGTTTTACATTTTTAGAATTCTAATGCAAGTTTTAACAGAAAATTGAATGCAAGTACTTTTCTTTTTTATAAAGCTTCACATTTCTGCTTTTAAAAACTGGCCCCACTCACTTCCATTGCAAGAGTTTTGGCTTATTGTGATCAACATTATGAATGAATGAGGCATGAGGCATTATGCCACAAGTGCTGTGGATTGAGCTTAATTTGTATTGAACCCAGGATAGTTCACCCAAAAATGAAAATTCTGTCATCATTTACTCATCCTCAAGTTGTTCCAAACCTGAATTTCTTTCTTCTACTGAACACAAAAGAAGATATTTTGAAGAATGTAGGTAACCAAACCAAACACACTGACTTTTTTTCAATGGTATTTTATTTCCATACTATGGAAGTCAATGGGGACCAGCAGCTGTTCGGATACCCATATTCTTCAAAATATCTTCTTTTGTGTTCAGCAGAAGAAAGAAATTCATTCAGATTTGGAACAACCAGAGGGTGAATTTAAATGTTTTGGGTGAAACATCCCTTCAAAGTACTGATTTCATGCGCACGTCATGTTGATTCTATCGTGCGGAATTCATAAAGACACTTAAATCTGGAGAAAACAGACTTTTAAAGTCATCAACACACAGAGGGGGTGGGGTAAAAACAGATGCTCATCCCTGCAGGAGAGAATAAGATCCCTCCTTATCTCAACTAGGAATCTTAGGGGGAAAATAACATGGCAACATCACCTTTCCGTCACCTTCTTTTCCTCCAAAAAAGACCATATAAAACACTGAAAGTTTTTTTTTTTTTTTTTATTAAACACCAAAAGAAAAAAAAATCACACTTTTTGGTCAGAGTTTTTTAACAGTGTGATCAACACTGGTCACTTTCCAGAATGTCTGCATGTTCCTCCCAGAACTGATCTCCAATGATATCACAGGAATGACTTGTAACCTTCTTTCTGGTCCGTGTTACAGTAACTTCGGACTCTCCTTCATCTGGCCGCTTGATCTGTTTAGTTGCGGTTTCAGTCACCTGAAGGAAAGAGTTTGAGAAAGAAAACAGAGTTATATATTTCATTAAAAAGATGAGAGAATAAAAAATAAAAAAATCCAGCTGCCTCTTACCTTTTCCCATATTAAAGTTGTGCCTTTTTTGTGAAATGACGATTCATTATTGTAATTGATACTGAACTCAGAAAACAAGATCTCGTTCTTATCCGCTGCTTGTGTTCCCTGTGTGGGGAAAATTATGCATCTTTTTAGTTTCTTTAAGTAAATTACACTACAGCTATAGAACGTAAATATACAAAATAATTGTAATAGATTTAGGCATGTTTAATTAAACTTATTAGTATTAAATATTGCAAGATTATGTATCTGGGTAAAAAGTGCTTACTGGATAATATTCCTAAAAGAGATTGTGACTAGACCTAGTCAGATTTAAATACTGCCATGTTTATATTGTTTTGGATGGAAACCTTCCTTGTACTTTAGTGACAAGCATCCTTCAAATCTTTATGATAACTAATGTGGAAAAAAAAACAGAACATAAATATTTGAGAATACATTGAGTCTCTCTTCAGCCTGTGTTGTGGTCAATCCTCCTTTCTGCACCAGCGTCCAAAACGTAGTGTTGTACAAATTGTTAATGTGACCTGAGAAGATACAACACGTCAAAAAAAAATAAAAAAAATATCTTATTGTGAAACAATTCCAAATCCTTGTCTAGCTACATTTTTTAAAACTGATATTTTATGCATCAAAGTAAAACTTATACAATAGTATGACAATAATAGTTCATCCAAAAATGCAAATTCTGTCATCATTACTCACTGTTGTTCTAAACCTGTATGAGTTTCATTCAGCTGTTGAACACAAAACAAGATATTTTGAAGAGTGTTTTTAACCAAACATTTTCTGGTCCCCATTGACTAATATAGAAGTCAATGGGGACCAGGGGTTGTTTAGTTACCAACATTCTTCAAAATATCTTCATTTGTTTTCAACAAAACAAAGAAACTTCAGGGTGAGTAAATGATGACAGAATTTGCATTTTTGGGTGAACTATACCTATAATGCCCCATCAAAAGCAAGCAAGCATGTTATTATTACCATATTCTCACAAGGTTGTCATGAAATTTTTAGTTGTAGTTTTGGGGTGACAATCACAGTAAACTGCAGAAGTCAAAAGTGCAAATAATGGTCCAGATCTATCTAGTTCATCCTATTATACTGTTTTGTACATGTTACAGTCAACCCAAATCTGCAACAAAACACATTAACTTACAGTCTGCCTGTCTCCAGCTTAGATAGTCTTTAAGGTTACGGTTGGTAGGATACAGCACCACCCTGCCATCAAAGCTGGGCGGGTACAGCAGCGGCTGCTCCCCGAAATACTCCTTCCAATAGAAAACAAAGCTAGATGAAAACTGGGATGTCACATGGGTCATCAGTTTACTGTAGAGAGAAAAGAAAACATTTAATGAGTGATTTTCAGGGTCAAGGAATGCCATAAGGAAGTGTTAGGGGGTCAATGGAAATGTATATTAAAAAATATATATTAAAAAAAGTAAGCTTTTTAAAATAAATAAGATTAAAATACAAATTTGATATAAATAAATGAATACAAACTATAAAAAAATATTAGATTAAATGAATAAGTTAAATTAAAAAATAAATGTTAAAATAAATAAAAAATACACTGTACAGTACTATAGTGATTGAAAAGCTTAAACTAAATACACTGATTATTTTAAATAGGCAAATACTTAAGAGTATATGATTGGATCATTATTGCAGTTATTATTATGCTTCTAGCAGGTTATATGTTTGGTAAAAGTTATTCCAATCCTAATTGATGGAGTGTGTTGCTTCCTCTTGATGGAAATAAATGTTGTGATATTATTTCGAGATGGTCCTCACTGCAGAACACGAAATCCAGGGGGAGGGGTTAGATCCAGATCTAGATCCAACTCCTCCCACCTTACATATACCGGGCAGTGTATTTCACACATTTATAATATTTTCTTTATACATAAAAATATGTATAGCTGCCTTTTAAATTTTAGAATGGGGTCCTTCGCATAAGAATGATCATATATGGAGGTTCGTGGCATCTAAAATATTGAAAATCCCTGTCCTAGACTGCATTATCCTTGACAACCATTGTGGTGTTTGGCATCAAGATGGTTTTGAAATGCACTGCACAGTTTCCAAGTTTATCTACGGCACTGTGTCAGCATAGAATTATACCTTGCCCTTCTTTTGAACCAGGTGGTTGATCTTTTGAACACAAAGCTGAACTCGTCACTCTGTCCATAGGCTATAGTGATGTCCTCCAGATCCTCCATGACCGAACGGGCACTGCGACTCATCAAACCCAGAGCTCTGTCATCATTGGGTTTAATGAAGTTATGCTGATCAGAAAACCTGCAATCAAGGGGATCATGTTGGAAATGCCTTCAGTCATCACGCATGTTCTACTACCCTCCGTGAAACACCATAAAGTTAGTTAAATGTTTGACATTCGTCAGACATTCAGTTTCATACCCATAAAACTCTTTGCGCATTTCATGTTTTGAGCCTGAACAAACTCAGATATAAACAAATGTTCTTTGCATAGCAAAAGGAATACATATATTAATTAGCACTATAACTCAAATAAACAATTTAACTATATGACATTATGGTATTAAACTAATAGTAAAATGTTCAGAAAAATATCCCTTTATAGCACAACGCTTTGTCTTTAGAACTTAAAATGCATGCAATACTGTAAGCCACGAAACTAGACAGTGTTAGTGCCTGTACTGCAACAGCATGTCGTAACTGTACCTATTGCAAAAGCATTACAGAATCACTTACTTGTGGAAGTTGCGTCCATCAAGCCGAACAACAATATAGCAGTTTTTCAAACATTTGTCGTCAAGCTCAAAGTTTCTCACGTATTCAAATTTGCTTTTGGCCATGACTGATGATGTGCTAAATGTAAGACTTAAGAGTGTATTGTGCTTTATAGGCCCTCCAAAGTTCACCGACAACAGTCTCAGCATAAGGATATCAGAGTTACGAGTTATTTAATTGGTTTAACTTAAATAATGTTGACAGTTCTGAATATTTGTGAGGCGTAACTAGTTAGCTGACATCCAGAAAGCGCATTTTTAATATTCATGTCTCAAGAAAAATGTCAGCGAGAGATTATTGGTATTAATCTTAAATCTTAAAACGCGTTGTATTATTAAATATGTAACGTTGTATTGTTTACACAATATTTATTTCTTAACCGGAAGTATGTTGTATCAAAACTCACATGTGAGTGAGCGGTCATTGTATTGGTACGTCACCTTAAACAGTCCCTCAAAATACAGTTCTGAAACTTGTGTTCCGCCATATAGCATACGAAACATCAGGCTGCTAAGATTTAAAAGCATAAAGCCTTGCATCTGATACAAAATAAAATTAACATTACTGTACATGCTATTTTTAATGGAACGAGATGTTTTGTTGGTAGTTTTGAATGAGAGTTAAAAAATCTTGTGCAAGAATGTGCAGTGTGTCCAGTGTGCAGAAACTTTTTGTTTCTTTTTCAGTATAATAAGTATGTTGCAAAGAAAAGCAAGACATAAATGAAGCTGGTCAACCTTACAATTGTTTGGCTAAATATGTTTATTTTATTAGCAAAAAAAAAAAAAAGTAAAATCAAGGTATAAACGGTATAACACAGTTTGTCATGTCATCATGTCACATTTCCAGTTTTTTTTCCTTTTTTTCTTTTTCTTTTACATATTTAGAAAAATAAGCTGTAACAAAAAAAAAAAATCACTCTTGAAACATTGCACTCTGAGCAGTTCCAAAAAAAAAAAAAGAAGAAACTTAATGGAAGAGCTGAAATATATTAAGCCATCTAACAAAAATATGTTCTAAGATGTTTTGCAAATGTTCCCATTAAGTTATGAAAACGTTATTTCTGAATGTTCTCAGAATCTTCAAAACGTCCAGATTTTTTTATGTTTTAAAAACTTTTTTTTTCTTGGTTAGTGAACGTTAGAGAAAACATCAAGGGAATGTTTCCTCTATTTAAAAATGTTGCAAGTATTATGGGAACATTACTTTTGAATGTTCTCTGAGGTGTAATGTTTAAAAAGCATTAGACTTACATCCATCTAAAATTTTCCAGAAAAAAAAAACGCTCCATGAATGATGTATAATAACACTTTTGTGCTAATGTTTTGACAATGTCATTTAAGACCAGATAACTTTGAACATGCATTCGATTAATGTTACTGGAAGAACATTTGTTCATAACTTTGAGAGAACCTTGCCAGAATGCTAAAGTTCTGAGAATGTTCCCTGTTATCTGGGAAAGAAAGACAGAACAGTATTGATGTAAAACAAGCTAAGAAAATAGAAAATCAAACACACTGCACTGTTCACTCAAAGTCACTTAAATGTGATAAACTGACACATATTATTCACATCAGTACTAGTATTCATCATTTTTAACATGCAGTAGGTTTTCACACATCTACTGTATAGGTATACTGATAAGTGCAAAACTGGTCTGGATGAGCATAGCAAACAACACCCTTAAACAAACATAGATATGAAAAGCGAAGTGATGATATCATAAGGTCCTCCACCTCAGCAGCGTCCGTCTTTCACAATCAAAATGTCTGCATTTGTGTGCCTAGAAAACAAACACCCTTTCAGTTATCCAACATCAATACTTGCTTACTAACAGCCCTTAACAATATGAGTAATTACAGGCAAGAATCATACAGTAATGCTGTTATTCTAAACTAACAGAAGCAAATGAATGGACTCACATTCTCTGCACACACAGGGTGCATTCATTGACGTATGTGATGCCATCATTACCGCACACAGGAGAGTAGTTGAGAGGACATGCTTGGTTGACACTCAGTCCTCCACATGCAGGCTGTCGGATTAAAAACACATGCAATTTACAGTAAATGCCTGTTATGCATCACATCTTCTAATGCATAAATGGACTTACTCTGCGGTAGAGTCTTGATTTATCCTCTGCGCCTGGAAAAAATGGTTCTGTTGGATTAATCCTGTTGTTAATTGCAAATGGCACACTTCAATGATTAAAACAATTACAGAGCTCTTTTAAAATGACAGATGATGAGACTTACCCACAGAGAGGATGAGGACCAGGCTCATCAGAACCACTGCTGTTCCAGTCATGATGCTCAAAGGATTTCAAAACAAAAATCTGGATTTGTAAATTCAGGCTGAGAGCTTTTAACAGTGACTGATGACTTCTAGCTCGCTTCTGAGAGTTGTATTGTTGATGACCCTCAACATATAGTTTGAAAGTGAGGAGGAGGAGGAGAGGTGCTGATATTTTAACGGCCATCCGCCCCACCTACCCACTATCCCGCGTCAACACCAGTGAGAACAGAGCCTCTCTATTGTCTCTCTCTTTATTAAGGGATAAACATTCCAGTCTGTCCAAAAATTGCTGAGCACAATCCAAAAAGCATTGGCCTGTATAATATCCCTCAAAACAGGTCTGGCTGGGAGGTGTGTCCCTGTTTATTGGCCCCAAGTAAATGGAATTCCACTAATCATGGAATGCAGTAAACGATAATTATGTAATGTAACAATTAACTACATAATGCAGTAGGGAATATGGGCCTGAAGAGACTTTTGAACTTGAAAAAAAATTTATACGGGTCATTGGTAAATAAAGCTTAAAAAAATATGTGAATTTTAAATAGTTTTCTTAGTTTGTTCATTTGTCATGTTGCACCACCTGACATTTTGGGGGTTTAAGATAACAAAACATAAAATAATACGTATTATTGACATGGTCTAAATGAATTCAAACTAAATTGGTTTTATATAATAAAGTGATATGTCACGAATTTATCAAATTACTTGGACACAAAAAAATGAACACATCATGTCATTGACCCATATAGAGAATTTTCTCTTAAAAATCTCAGTGCAAAGTGGAACTTTCCTTATTTTGACACTTTTCATGTGTGAAGTGAAAACTATGGCTTTGGGAAAAAATTCTGGCAAACCTAGCCAAAATTGCATTAAAGTAATTAAAGAGACACAATAAAAGTATAAATGTATTATATTCTACTTGATTTTTTAACAACTAAATTTAAAGTAGCCTAGTAATAGTAGGCTACAATTATACAAGAAAGCATGGCATATATAGGAGAGCTTCATATCTAAGCTATTCAGATGTTTACAAAGGTTGAAAACCTATATCTAACCTTTATATCTATATTTGTTTATTATTATTATAAATGTAAAGTTTTAAATGTTAATAATTAATAAAAAGGATGAACGCATACTTCCATGCAGCGAACTTGAACAATACATTTCGGCTTCCGTACTACTGTCTCTGAGTGAACTTCGTGCAGGGTTGCACGTCTGATCTGGCACGTCAGTCAAGCTGCAGGTACAGTTGCAGATTCACGACGAGAAAAATGATTCAATTACGCGGTATTTTCCGGAACGCGTCACGTTACGCAGCAGAACACTGTCTGTCTGTGAAAAACCAACCTATGGTGAGTTTAATAATCATTCACAAGTTTTGTTTAAGACACAGTGAGAAACATTCATCAATGTAGGTTTAAAAATGTAATGATATTGAATCTTTGTGACTTTTGAATGGAGTTAAAAGACAAACGCCAGTTTTTGTTTTTGAAGGTGCGTCAGTGGACGCCTCCATTGTCAATCAAATGATCATGTAACTCCACTGTTACATTGTTCAGGACTTGGCAGTGTTAGGAATTACAAAAGCATGAAATCACTGCAAAAAAGTTTTATAATCCAAATAGAAACTATAAGAGGCCCATGTTCTTCATGCATATGTGGGGTCCACAAGTCCCTCCTCGAGTATGAGCTCCATATACAAGTTGTAAAAGCCTGATGTATCAAATATGACTGTTTCATTTCAAAAGAATAGTTTTTTCTGACTGTTTTTTTGTATATCATGCTTGCAGAGTTAATGACAGTAGCACTTCAGCTGCATAAACTCTGCATAAAATTTGACCTTTTGTGCAAAGGGGTTCACATAATTTTGCTATTTGATTAAGTGCCAAATCTTCTTAAATATTTTAGGAATTGACATACAGTATTCCATGTTTAAATGTCAAAACCAAAACAAAACACATTTCCATTTCAGACTTTTTGACCCTTCTTTCTTAATTTATACACAGTGCATCTACCTTTTTAGTTTTTAACATGCCATTAATGTCAATTTCACTTTAAGTGTAGAGTTGTCTTGTTAAAAAAATATATTATATACAGTATTTGGAACGTATGGACATTAGGGGTATAGGGGTTTGATCTTTGTACTTAAGTGGGAATTGTCTGGTCTGAACTTATAGAACATGCTGTAAACATTTGTACAGTTAATCTTTGACATGATTGACATGGCAGTTTCAAGGTTTTTAAAATGTGCTGATGGGTTTGGATGGGGGGGGATGTGCCTAAAAATGACTTGAACCTCAGTAAATTGAAATAGAAAAAGCAGAAGGCTGAAGCTGCCATTTCTCAAATGAGCCCGTTTTATGAAATCATATAGATTCAGACAAGTGTAGACGTAGAATATGAGTCATAAGTTATATATATGGTGTCACTATCAGTTTGTTTTACATTTGCCGAGCAGCCCAGGGCGTCGATCTCCACCGGACCGCAGCAGCAGAACGGAAACTTCTATGAGTTCCGCACATATTACATCCAGCCGCATCTCAACGCTGCCTTCCTCAAATTGACCAATGAGAAGATCCACCTGCGTACAGCCCACTCAGAGCTCGTCGGATACTGGAGTGTGGAATATGGGGGTCTCAATCAGGTTTTCCACATTTGGAAGTATGGTGAGAAAGACTACTGAATTCTTAAATGTCCAATCTGCACTTTAAAAACTTTATAAGACTAATAAATAAGTAAAATGCAACAAAACATTGAAATTACTTACCAAAGGAAACTGACTCTTTACTTCTAAGGGTTGCAAGGTGTCCCATAGTAGCTGGGACATCCAGTTTTTCTCCTTATATGATTTTTAGACATTCTTAGTAAAATTGCTTGTTTACTGTTTTGACCCAAAGATGTTATGTGTATATTTTATTTAAAATATCTACAGGCATAGTGCTGCTCCACATACAACTCCACAACAAACCCTTCTTTTCTGTCTTTCCTATAATGTTGTTTAGACAGCTATGCCCAGCGTGCATCTGTGCGGGCAGCCCTGGCTCAGGACCCCAGCTGGATTGAGCAGTACATCTCTAAAGCGATGCCCATGCTGAGCTCTCAGGATAATGAGGTGACGTACCTCGTACCCTGGAGCAAAATTCAGAAGCCACCCAAAGACGGAGGTGTGAACTATGTGCATTAACATGTCATGCATCGATTTTTTTTTTAAGGGTCACCAATTCCTGCTCACTTAATACATAAATAATTCTTAACAATTTATTGATTTGATTGGAACTGCAATCATAATGGTTTCCTGAATATTCCCCCTTCTGTCATTACAAATATGCATAAATTGTTCACAAAAGAAGTTTCAAATACTCCAGGCGTACTTATCTGAACAGCTTTTGTTAAAATGTGTTGTTTTCTGAAGGAGTTTTCGAGTTAGCCACCTTCCAGATGAAGCCGGGCGGTCCGGCGGTGTGGGGTAAAGCGTTTCAGGCAGCAGTGGGCACCCACTCGGGATCAGGATACGCCCACTCAGTTGGGGTTTTTCACTCTGAATTTGGACCGCTCAATCAAGGTGAGTTAGGCAAGAAAGCAATTATGTTTTAAAACAATTACCAAGTCATATCATTATGATATATTTTTTGAGTTACAGCATGTAATTTAAATATACACTAGCATTCAATAGTTTGGGGTCTGTACCTGTTTTTCTGAAAAACTTGCTTTCTATTCAGCAATGATACAGTAAAGACATTTATAATGTTGTTTAGATCTCAAATAAATGCTCTTCTTTTGAACTTTCTATTCATCAAAGAATTAAAAAAAAATCAGCATATTAGAATGATTTCTGAAGGATCGTCTCTCTCTCTCTCTCTCTCTCTCTCTCTCTCTCTCTCTCTCTCTCTCTCTCTCTCTCTCTCTCTCTCTCTCTCTCTCTCTCTCTATATATATATATATATATATATATATATATATATATATATATATATATATATATATATATATATATAGAATTACATTGTAACAATATTACTAATTTAATTGTATTTTAGATACAGCCTTGGTGGGCAGAAGAGACTTCTTTTTACATCATTAAAAAAATCTTACAGACCCCAAACCTTTAAATGGTAATTTATGAATAATACCAAACAGGACCAAGTGTATTGACAATGCTAAGTTTTAGAATTAGTAAAGATTTACTAACCGCTTGTGCCACCAAAACCCTCTTTTGGCGTTAAAAAACTACTGTCAGGATTTACTGAAGACACACTGTTGAAAAATTTGCAACGAAAAGACGTGGACAGGGTTTTATTTTTGCAGCTGAGCTTCTCTTTCAAATGCAAAAATTATGGGAGGACAGTATTTAAATGAATCATGTAACTTGATTTACCAAGGTCTGTGCTAGTCATTTTACTGGTATTTACCTGCGGTATTATTTAATGCCCCCCAAAAAAACAAGTCTTAAGCCACACTGCGGCTGTGTTGTTATTAGATCACACACACCTGATTACCATTGGCTGTGCTTGTTTGCGACCCTACGCAGATATGCGCTGATCTTGATAGACCGTGTTGGTCATTATAGAAATGATCTGACAGCGTCTGTGTTCTTTAATGTCAGTAAATCCCCTGCAGAACTTTCCACTCCCATCAGCGCTTTTATGGGATTGTGGTTTAGTAAATCTGGTTTCAAACTGCTTTTTGTATTTGTATTTCTTTCCGATGCGCAGTGCATGTCTTATGGTGGTATGAGAGTGCAGACCAGCGTGCAGCAATACGCCATAAAGCTCATGGAGATGCCAGAGTAGTGGCGGCAGGTAAATCTTACAACTTATTACAGCAGACAATATTGTACTGTGATTATGAGAGCATTTTTTTGTTTTACTGTTTGCATTTTTAAAGTTCCATTTCTTTTTTACTTTTGTATTTTTTTCTCCAGTAAGGGAGAGTTCAGCGTACCTGGTGTCACAGAAGAGCAAACTCATGTTCCCCTGTACCTTCTCACCAATCAAATAACATAGCCTCGAGGTTTGAATCCACAATCAGGGAAATGTGGAATGAGATTTAATTTATGCAGCAAATGAAATAAGTGGCCTGATAAACAGATTTAATTGTAGCAAGTTATTTGAAGTTTTTGCAGATGATCAAATAATGATAGTGGGTCAAAATAATGCTTTGCATCACGTTAAAAGACTTCCAACCTCAGACTGTTGCAGATATTAATCATCGGTGTACATGTCATTTCTATAAATAAATTCTACAATAAATTCTTCCATGGCAATAAAAATCATTCTAAATTCAGCAATGTTATGTAGCATTTTGCATAGATTAGATATAGTGATAACATTTATAGTGCTTCTTTTTGTTAAATTTGAAACAGATTGACATTCATAATTCATACATTGTCACAGATCAAACTAATATTAGGGTTGTAGATTGTCATGTTTTATTGTGTAAATACAGTGAATGTACAAGGCAAGTAACAGACATTCCACAGCCATAAATTTGAAATGTAAACAGGTATTAAATGAGGAACATCACTGGTACTAAGACTTTTTGTCCTTTTAGGTCTTTGTTTTTTTAGTTCTATTAATTTGAGAGAACCCAAATCTGAACCAAACAGTAAATGAAAAATAGCAAAAACATTGTCTGTGGAAAATCCAGTGCAAAGATCTTAACACATTGGCATTATATAATTTGTTTTAATTAACATAGCAAGTAAAGTGCTTGGATGAAAGGCGAAAATCGCTATCACCTGTTCCAATGAGATCCAAAATACTGATTTAACAATCCAAACTGAATGCAGGGATAGTTCACCCTTACTGTACTGAACGGATATTTAATTCAGCTGGAAATTGTTTGTGGATTTCTGTATTTAATGGCCAGAGATCCAATGAAGGACAACCCAAATGCCCTTTTACTAAAGAAGGCACATGATCGGTATGTTTCAATTGATTTCCTTCTAAGTTGTTCATACGACTCTGAGGTATTTGTTACATAGTGTAACTTTAAGCTTACTTGTATAAACTTTATTTTATTTTAAAAAACCCTACAAAATCAATCACCTTGTTTTGTCCATGCACAAAGATTCTTATATTACAAGAGAACGTGAGGCACTCTTGGATAGAACAGCCTATAAAATAATGCCCCTTTTTTTAAACATCTAAAACAATCGCTTGTTTATAAATAGACATATTAAAAACAAAATCATTTTAACATAGTACAATTTGCAGTTTTGCAGTTCAGCCTTTGGCCACGCAAACAATTATGATTCTTCAGCATGTGATTCCCAGTCTTCTAGTCTTAAGAAAAAAGTACAAAGACACTGACCCTGAATTATTAATCATTGGCATTTTTCCATCTGCCCTATTATCTCACACAATGAAAATTAATCTCTGTCAACGACTGCGCAAAATACAGTCCATGCAGTCTATACCAGAAATTATGGCTTCAAGTTTAACACTGTGACTGACACGGTTGGAATTCAACCATGCTAGAAACACGAGGGAAGTCTTTTCAATTTCTTTTGCATTGACTTGCATTGAGTGTCTCGTCTGCAGTGTCTGCCTCTCAGCTGACCGGTGAAGACGTTTAT
This sequence comes from Leuciscus leuciscus, assembly GCF_965113295.1. Taxonomy (NCBI): domain Eukaryota; kingdom Metazoa; phylum Chordata; class Actinopteri; order Cypriniformes; family Leuciscidae; genus Leuciscus; species Leuciscus leuciscus. The sequence continues at coordinate 8,616,120 of NC_138732.1, forward strand.
CTTCAGACAGAGGTCAGAACAGCAGACTGCAGCTCAAAGGCCACAAAAACATTGTGAAACATGTGGAATCCACTGGCTCCAGTTAGCATGTAGTGTAAAGAGAGACTCCGGCTCAGACAAAGCTTTCCATTGGCTTCTCCATGTTCTCTTTAGTAGACAGAGGGCTCAGGAGGGCCATGTCGACCCCTGTCTCTTTACGACGAATGGAGCTGTCTGAGTGGTCGTCACTTTGGTCCTTGGCAAAGTTGACAAATACCTGTATATTGAGGAGAAGAGTACTGAGTAATCACATCATGAGAAAAATATACTATACTAGTCCATAATATTTAAAGAGGACCTATTATGCTTTTTTACATTTTCAACTTTCTTTAGTGTGTAATGTTGATGTTTGAGCATGAAAAAGTCATGAAATGTCACTCAAAATGATATTCTCTTGATCAGTAAGCACTGTTTCTAAACTCCCAGAAATGAATTATTGACTGATTGATTGAACATACACGTCACAATATTTAAATAATTCATGCCCAAGGCATACGAAAAAATAAGGGGGCAAGGCCTGGTTGAGTTGACGAACAACATAACCTTTTTTGCAGAAGGGACAGTTATTTCTGTATTCTGGTGGTTGGGGGCAGAGCGATTAAAAATAAATTGTAAAATGAATATATTTTTTTAGATATCAGAAGGAAGTGTTGCCACAACTCAATGTTTTTCTCCCTCGACATTTATATTTAGAGATCACATTAGAGTTCCCTTCAATCTATTTCTTCAATTTATTTTTACTTGGTCTTAAAAGGTCTTTAAAAAGTCTTACATTTATCTAAATATAACATGCAGAAACCCTGTTTTTTTTGTTGCATGAAAACCTATTCTAGTGCCCCGAAAACAACATTCAAGAATTTCTAGAAGAGCATAATATTGCCTCTTTAACGGCAAAAAAATTAAACATGAAATAAAAATGATTGACTTTATAAATAAATGTTCTTGCTTATGTGTGTCTGTGTATGTCACTGTAAAGTTTGTTTTTTAATCAAAATGTAATTCTTTACTTTTCTGTCAAAAAATAATATTAAATCAGGCAGCACACATTGATTTCACCAGTAATGTCATAACACACTTTTCACAATCCAACTCCCCTACGTTATTTACTGCTAAATATTCTCTTTCCATCTTCCAGTGAAATGTGCTGTGAATGCCATGTGTTAACCATCACTACATACACGAAATGTGCCTGTGATATTTGTCGGTTGGAAATGCCGTCTCACCTGGTCCAGTGTGGTCTGGGACACAGAGTAGTCCTCTATCCTGAGAAACTCTTTGTTCTTGGCGAGAATGCTGAAGATGTGAGAGAGGGAGGTGAGGGAGGAGGGAAGCTGGTATTGTAGCATGTTTCTGTGTTTCTCTTTCAGTGTGCTTCCCGGCAGCTCGCTCTCAATGAACTTCATCACCGGCTGCAGGTCAGGATCTGGCCCCGCAACCCTCAGAATGATGGTGTACCCATCGCCAAATCTGGAGGAAGATGAGCAAGTGATATGTATCAAATCTAGAAATGTCTAGAAACGAATGTGTTTTATTCTTAATGTTCTTTATTTCAGTCATTATGCATTTTGCGGTTCTGCTTGACACTGCTAGTGTGCAGAAATGAGACACTGTACCTTTAAGTAATTACTTAACGATTTGAATATATTAAGTAACTTGTTTCAGTTCTCTGATTGGTGGAGATTTCTTTGCAGAATCATGGGTAATGTAGTTTTTCTCTAGGAATTCCACTGTTAAGCACGATTATTTAAAAAAACATAGTTGGAATAATGTGGACTGATGGCTTTAAACAAAGCATTGATTACCTTGTAGCTCACAGTAGGTTTGTCTTTTATGGTTTTTAAGTTATCTTTAAAAATCAATTCCCCAGTGAAGAAATATAATTGATTTTTACTTGTGGAACCTGACCTTTGCACTCTGTATTATTGGTGATCTTACCTGTTCTTCAGGTGCTGGACACTACCCAGACAGCGGAACCTGCCGTTCACCATTATGGCCATCCTGGTGCACAGCGCTTCACATTCTTCCATGCTAGGAGTGGACAGGACACAGGTTAGTATGGAAGAAAATCTATGAAATACTGCCTCCTAGTGGTAGGTGGAAGTCTAACCTAAGCATGAATCTAAGCTAAACTAAGTAGAAATTCAAATGAACAAATTTTTGTGGAAAACAAAAAAAGTATCAGCTGTCTAGCAGTTTTCTGGTAATCTTAGACTTTCAATGGAGGGACAGAAATCTCTATTCACCCAAAACTCTGACGGTTCAAAACCGTAATAAAGAGATCATAAAAGAAATTCAGTTAATCGAGTGATTTAATCAAAATCTTCCGGAGATCACGCAATCCTTTATATGATGAACATTTAATTTAGGCTTTATTTCACATCTAAACATTGATCAGCAAACATACATAGAGCACTCAAATTTTAAACAGATGTTCTATGTATGTTTGCTGATCAATGTTTATTATGTATAGTTCAGAGCATCAGAGTTTTGGGTGAATAGACTTTCTATGGAGGGACAAAAATCTCTCAGATTTCATTAAAAATATCTTCATTTGTGTTCCTAAGATGAAAGAAAGTCTTATGAGTTTGGAACCACATGAGGGTGAGTTATTAATGACAGAATGATAATGTATGCGTGAAATATTCATTTTAATAATACCTCTATTAGTCCACTGTTAGTGTTCAGTTTAAGAGCATAACGTTTGATGTTATTAGGAAAATTCTGCACCTGTGAGAGGTAAGCACAACAGAGCGTCCCTCTTTGATGACGCTGTGGATGCAGTTCCACAGGGCTCGTCGTGCTTTCGGGTCCATTCCTGTGGTGGGCTCGTCCTGTAATCAAAAGCACAGCCACACTCAGATTTGCCCACAGGTTCAACAGGAAACACACACTGAACAGCAATATAAGCGGGAAGAACGCATCTCTTACTCACGTGATAATATTCAGTGTAATACTCTGTAATATTATTGATTTAACTGCACTGGCACTATTGGATCAGAACTGAATTAAGCTGGATGATGACACTATTGTCTTCTGCATAGCTAATTACAGCTGAATTGAACTGATTGACAAATTTTGCAATATCGAAATTCGACACTGTTATTGAACTGAATTGAATCAACATTGAACAGACTCAAAGTGAATAACACTATTGTCTTCTGTAGAGCCGCTTGTAGCTCAGTTGAACTTGTTTCATGATTGATGTAGCCTACTTTACACAGTACTGAAAACTGAACTGACTTGAGCTGAATAATAACCAGGTTGTCTTTTCAGAGCTGATTTACAGCAGATTTTGAATTCCATCATTGATTCTGTTATTTTTCTACTGTGAAGCTGCTAAATTAAGATTACTTGATGTGTATCGCACATTCAAGTGAACCAAAACGCGCCTTTTCTAACGTGATCTTTGTGTAATAATCAACCCCTTTATGAAGCCTCCCTAAAGGCAAAGGCAAAAGAGTTCAGGGTAATTTAGCTCTAGGGGTGTTATAATCCTGAACTCCTTATACAACCAGAGCAAGAAACCCAGCTGAGAGAATAATCAAACAGTGGTCATATGATTCCGACTTATGTTGTTTTTGTTGATCAGTTTGCAGATATTCACCCAAGGAGGCACAAGCCTTTGAGCCAGTTATGTAAGTGTCTTTGTGTGTGTGTGTGTGTGTGTTTGAGGAAATGTACATACCAGGAAGACCACTGGAGGGGCTCCAATGAGTGATATGGCGGTGGAGAGTTTGCGCATGTTGCCACCGCTGTAGCTCCCTGCCTTTTTGTCCACGTACTTCACTAGACCCAGTTTACGGATTCCCCACTCTGCCACCTGCCAAAGGTACAAAACATCAGTAAAACCAATGACACTTTAATAGTTCCTATTAGAGTTCAAAACATGTAATATATTGAGGTAAATCTAACCTCATCATTATTATATAATATGATAGAGGAACAAAAAGTTTTTATTCTAAATGGTGATTTATTGTTACTATAATACAGGTTTTTTTTCCCCTTTTTCATGTTTTTTTTTTTAATCAGTATAAATTGAAGACAGTATAAATACTCTTTTATGCACAATAATGTGAAATGTGCTTAATTGTCATGCCAAAATGCAAAAAAAAAAAAATCTTCTACATTTTCTTAATGCAAATAAATATAAATATTTATTTTCAGTGGAGATTATTACTGTAATATAGTATTTCTTAAAAAAAATTTTATTTTTGTACAATGTTTCTTTTTTTAAATTAGCATATACTGAAGGCTGTATAAATACTTTTTAAAAGTTTTTGAACTTTGGTAATGAAAAGAAAAAAACTTAATTGGCATGTCAAATTTGGGTATTGGGAGGGCGGAGGTGAAATATGGCCCGGGTGTGTGAGATTCACCATAAAGGTCTAATTCCATGAAATGATATAAAAATTGTTAGTTTATAAGCTCTGCCCACCTCACAGACTTCATTCTCAGGTACACCGCGCAGGATAGCGTAGAATTCCAGGTGTTCCCGTCCTGACAGCAGATCATTGATGGCGTCAAATTGAGGGCAGTAGCCCATGTTCTGATGTACTTCATCTATTTCTCTGAGAATACTGAGACAAGAAAAAACAGCGTCGTCAAAAACAAGCAACCACAGAAGTATATATAGACTAAGCTGTAATGAGGAAGTAGCGTCTGTTCTCATCACTACATTATTTGAATGTCTGTACTCTCTACCTTTTTCCAGCTAAGAATGCTTCTCCTTTGGTGACCACAGAGTCTCCGGTCAGCATTTTAAAAGTACTGGTCTTTCCAGCTCCGTTGACACCAAGCAGACCAAAACACTGAAAGTAGAACAAAACAGATATCAGTTTGTGGTCGTACTGTTGCCGTGAAGAAGAGTGACTCATTCGGATGAGGCTGATCATGAGGCATCTGTCATGAATTACCTCTCCTGGAGGAATTCCCACACATAGACGATCGACAGCGGGCTTCTGTTTCCGCTTGTACACCTGGAAAAGAAAAGGATGACATATTGATGAGGGCATCATTTATTATACATAATTTTAAGTGCTAAAATTGATGTCTGTGATCATCAGCTGAGGTTTTCTGCTGACCTTAGTGAGTTGTCGGAGTTCAAGAATGTCTCCTTGTTTAGCTCCATTCATGATCCTCTGCCTCTCTCTGGCCACATCTTCATCTTCCTCTCCAATCGGACTCAACTTAGCACTTAGAGACCTACAGAAAATGGACAAACCATCACTTTAGATCTTCTGAAATGATAAACTATGTTCAACCATAATTTCATTAGCAATTCATGAAAATGCAATTTTTTTATTTCGGAATATCATGTTGTGATGATGCTTACTTGGGTTTAAAGAAGAAACGATACTGGATTAGGACTGTTATGGTGAAAAAGACCGCTCCTTCCACAGCCATAGCAAAAAGATTCTTGCCTACCATGTCCCATTCCAGTGGAGAACGGAAACGGTTCTCACCTGATGCAAGGAAAGAGAGCATTCAGCATCTGTAACAATTACCCTTGCAGTAGTTACAGTTAAAGGCGCAGCAAGCGATTTCTGAGAAACGCTGTTGAAAGTGGACCGGACCGAGCAGCACAACACACTTGTAGCCAATCAATCGGCAGTAGGGGGCGTGTCCAATCATGATGGGGGAGGAGAGAGAGTGAGCAAGAGGGAGATTTGAACTGAAGAAAGAGAGATGGCTGAGAGACATTACAAAAGCGAAAAGGTCAGAGGAATATAACTGGACAAAGAAGGGTTATGATCAGGCAAGAGCTTTAACGTTGTTTGTTTCACAGAACCAAGATATGGTGTTGTTGTAATGTTAGCTGTAGTAACAGGACAGTTTTGAGTGTCATTGTTAGTCTGGAGCTGGTGTGCTGTTGGCAACTAACAACCAACTCTTGCTTGTAGATACTCTTGTGTATTGTATGTTAATTCTTTGCTCTTCTTTGTCGTTTGTTTGTCAACTTCGCTTTCTTTTTTTCACGAAGCATTATTTTCCTTCGCTTCAGCTATGATAAAGAGACATCCAGTCTTGCATTGTGTGTTTGTGCATTTTGGGGGCGGAGCAATGAAGCGAGGGGTGTGTTTGTTTGGATTGATTTAAAAAATCAACAGTGTTTCTCAGAAATCGCTTACTGCATTTTTAATACACAGACCAGAGAACTCATATACTTGTCTTTTATCAAGTTTATGAGGTCTGACTATAAACTTCATTGATCTAATTCTCGTAATCTGTCTGCAAAATTGTTTTATTTAAAGTGGAGCAAGCTAATCTTACCAAATCTCTCCATAGCGTCAGCCATGGCCTGATTCTTCACCATGTCGATGAGACCTCGACCCAGGCAGAAGTGCGGGAAGATGAGCAAAACGTTCTTCAGGATGTCGTTAATGCCACCAATCTCCTGCAGAAGAGGATGAGAGGCCGTCAGAATTACTTGTGCTTGTGAATTACCCCTCAACAACACAAATAGCAGGACTGCATTAGGATGAAATCAAAAAAGTAATTTCTCACATTGTTTCCAAATAACTCCATGACAAATGTGGAGACACTCCCATTGATCCCAATGAGGATGTTTACGCTAGTGAGAACCACATAAGCAGTGCTGGGGATTTTGAAGAGGAAAGAAGCCGGGTACATGAGAGGAGTGATGGACCATCTGAGGAGAGACAAGAATAATTATTTATCATCAGGGAAAATGCTATGCACATTGGCAGTGTATTCTGACCCCATGTCAAGCTCTATCAGTCTATCTTAGAGACAGATTTAGGAAAAAAAAACACCACTCACATACCTAATTGTACATTATAATGTTTTATTTTTCTTCAGAAAATATACCTAACATAATTTTGTTCTATCCCCCCCCCCCCAATGTTCTTCAAAAAAGTACTTACATTAACTTTAATAATTAAGAAAAAAATGCATAATTACATTAATACATTTTTTTATTCTTTCACATTTTCATCAGATTTTTTTTTTAAACTATTTTGTATTACATTTATTTCTTGTTTGAAATTGTAAGTTTATAATACATTTTTTCCTATTTTTATTTCACATTTTAAGTTTATAATCCATTTTTTCCTATTTTCATTTCACATTTTCTTTTAAAAACATACTTTATAATTTTTATTAAATTTCTATGATGAATGTAGTTCATAGTCTGGTTTTTCTGTTTCTATTTATGTGTTATTATCAGTATACCTATAAATAATCACCTTATTGAGGTAATTAAACTAGCTTCATATGAATGTCTTTATCTGTCTTACCCATATAGAAGCAAAAGAAGAGCAAGAACAGGCAAGTTGGTGGCGGAGACGTAGGCTTTTTGTTGGAAGCACAAAAAGATCAGGATCACCAGTGTAGCAGGAACGACATAATTGCACTATACCAGAAAGCAGACAAAAATAAGATAAAAGATTTTGGGTCAGCAGCCAAGTAGGTGAATGCATTAAGGGATATGAAAGCAAAACCAGACACTCACCATATCCCAAAGAAAGTTGGCCAGCCAATAGAGGTATGGCTGAACTCCGCTGATAAACTGCATATGCTTGGCCTTATTCACTCGTTCCTGAATAAGAAAGACAACAAAGCTGGCGGGAACGAAGGACATGGCGAAGATCACACAAATGGAAACCAGCACGTCCACTGAGGTGGTCATCCTGAAATGGCATTAATCAGAGTTGAGAGATTAGAAAAACATGATCGTCCTTAAGAAATGTTATTTAAATGTAATCAATGTTTCAATACTTACAGGGCCACTTGAGAAAGCTGTTCTTTGGTCAGATTGAGCGGATGGTTGAACGCAGTGATGCCAAACTGACGGGGGTCTTTGCCAGGTGGTAAGTTGGCACGCAAGATGCCATTGTTCATTACATTGAGGAAGGATCCAATACTGTGCCAGCCCTTGTTATTGAACCATATCTGAAAATAATAACGAAACCCCAATGAAGATCACTCCAAGTAGACTTTAAATATAAAATATATTGTCTTTAATGGGTTTTAAATAGCAGTCGTCCAGCTTTCACTCACCTTGACATTATTCTTAGTGTCCAGTCCATTGATGAAGGCAGACAGACTTTTCAAGAAACGGTCGGGAGCTGATCCGGAGTTCTAAAAGAGTAGGATAAGAAGAAATACTTTACGCACTATTCCTTAAAGCTGTTTGATTCATATCGTAAGAATTATTTTTTGGTTTACCTGGCCCAGTTGGAAGATCTCCCTGACTCGAGAGATGGCATCATCGATCTCCTCAGCAGGAGGAAGTACCTGAGTGCTTCTAGCGCCCAATGAATATCCTCCATACCTGAATTCGTTCACCCAGATCTTGTTCTTTAAGCTTTGAAAGAAACCATTTGTTTACCCATTGAATGGCAGTGTATTGAACCATTTCAGTTTATGTAGGTACAAAATCAGCCCATACCTTTTCCCAATGATCTGTGCGTAAGTCTTCACTAGATAGTCTGAGATGTTTCGTCCTGTCAGGTTCTGGAGAGTTTCAGTTTCACTGATCTTAATCTGAGGAGGTGGGAGTCCACCAGCACCGGCAGGGCATTCTGGGAGCATCTTCTTTTTGCCATTACAGCTGCACTCACAAGCTGGCGATGGGTTGTCCATGGTCCAGTTTGTCATCATGAAAATGTCCATCAGGCTTTCTTCCACTTCTGGTGTAGACCATTCCTCATCGCCCATTGTACAGGGAGCCTCACTAAAACCATGGGAGAAGCAGGCTTAGTTTTTTCCAGAATAAAAAAAAAAACTAAACATTAACAGTTGCAAGAAAATCTTGGTGTTTCACATACTCGAAGTTACTTACAGAATTGGTTCTTCTTCCATGCATCGTGTTCCAAAGCCAGGATCATCTAATAAGGCGTTGAGTAATTTTTGTGTGCTTATATCATGTGGAGCATCATCACTATAACAAAGAATGACCGTATTTAATCTAAATGGTTCCCTGCAAGCATTTTAAATTTATGTTGAATAACACATGTTGTCCTTACGTACCTGATGAACATGATTTGTTCTTCATACATCCAGGGATTAAGAGCCAGGCTGGGATATTTTCCAAATGGCGGCACAATAAGACTGAATACTAGAGCGATGCACACAAACACAGCGGGAAGAACAATCTGCAAAGAGAATCAAAGTGAGTTGATCAGAAAGGAACTTTACTGACATGGGCTGCATTTCGCAAAAGCCTAAGTAGATCGTAGAAATGGAAAGTCTCTATGATCTACTTTTGGGAATCATAGAAACCATTGACACCAATAGTCTCTATGATCTACTTAAGCTTATGTTGTTTTTGGGAAACGGAGCCCAGGTTTAGTTTTTTATTATATTTCCCATTCCTACCTGTCCAAAAAAGCCTTTCCTTGAGCGGCGAGAAATAAGAAATCTCTTCCATAATAATGCCACAAACTGCTGCCTCTTTAAACTCCAGCCTTTCACTTGATATGATCCTTTTCCATCAGTCACGCTGAAATAGTCTGTCTCTTTGGATTCTGGTGATCAAATATATCAACAGGAGTTGTCAACAAACAGTTAAAACCAAGAATATTAAGAAGACATTTGTCTGTCTCTAATCTAATGATACAGTATATATTTTAGGGCTTTAAAGTTTACCTGGATCACCATAAGATTCGGTACAGTCAAAGTCATCGTCTTCGGTCAGGGGTTTGAGGCAGCTCTGGTGGTCACCGCCAAATGCATGTTGTCTATGTCTGCGCACTGGCACAGTTCCATCTAACAAAGTTATAAATACAAGATGAGATCTTAACTGGATTTGTTTTCTTTCTACTGTTTATTCAGTTTTCTAGAGAGCTAAAAATTTACCAGAGATGATTTCTGCGTCAACTCCACTGTCCTCTGCCACTTTAAGGAAAATCTATATAAAAATAGAAAGATCATTAAGAACTTGCATAAGAACTTGCATCACAGCTAAAATCCTAAATATTTTTGTTGACAGATAAAACACAAGACAAGCAATCCTGTACCTCTTCAAGTGTAGTATCTGAGACACCATAGCTCGAAATTCCAAGGTCAGCGAGCCGATCATCAAGGTCATGGAAGAGTTCAACAAAAGCACCATCTTTGGCAGACTCATACGGCAACACATATGTGATCTCATGACCGAGGTCTTCCACCATGCGGGCAGCGGGAACATACTTCAGGATTAGACTGGAGATGAGGGCCACATCAACAGGAGCAACAGAAGATTCGGGCCATGTAGTTCCTGCAGAACGTATTGAACAGAGTAAAAACTTTAGCGAAGATTCAGTTAGAATATGATGAAATCAACAGTCACCCATCATTTTAAAGTTTGAGGTCAGGTGTTGCCTTACCAATCGCTGTGGCAGCTTCGCTCTCTTGGTCGCTACCAAGACCAGCATCTGAACTGCTGACCGATGCATTGTCTTCCTAGAAAACCAATGAAACAACAGTGTTTAGCTATTAGCTTACCAACAAATCAACGTGTTCACTGATTTTTTGCAACCTGAAGTGCACTTACTTTCTTAACGAAAGACACTGTGCTGCTCGAGTTCCTGCAAGAACTGAGAGAAGTTTCAGAGTTTTTCTTCACCAAGGTAAGATAGTATCCGGTTCCCAGTTGAGTCTTCAGAAACAGCGAGGAACCCACACAACAAAGCTTTCCATGGGAAATGATGGCAATACGATCGCCCAGAATGTCTGCTTCATCCATATGATGGGTAGAAAGAAGGATAGTGCGACCTGAAAAAAATACCCACAGTCTTCTATGATTAATAAATGAGAGCTGGTTGTATTTTCTTTATATATAAATACAAAATGGACTCATGTCCAAATGCATAGGGTGGTTACCAGCACGGTACTTCAGAAGAAGGTCCCAGATGCCTCTACGAGCGTATGGATCCACACCAGCGGTAGGCTCGTCCAGAATGACAACCTTTGACCCTCCAACAAAAGCAAGGGCTACTGAGAGTTTCCTCTGCATACCACCTGAAGAACACAAATATTGTAAGTTTGCAACAAATCAAACAACCAACATATAAAAATTTCAAAGGTCATGATGCCACACACCTGACAATTGGCTGGTCCTGGATTTGCGTTTGTGTGGAAGGCCAGTATCGGTCAGGATCTGCTCCGTCTCAGCCTTCACTTCCTCCTCAGACAGACCCTTCAGACGAGCATAGAACCAGATGTGCTCTTCTACTGTCAGCCTGAAATACCCCAGGCCAAGCAAGAGTGGATTATCATCCACAGAACTGATCTATACAACCTTAACATCAACTAATATGTGACTTTTTTCAAATTATTTCTTTGATCGTTTCTTGTAGTTCTGAGAAAGGCACTTACATGCTGAAGAGGACGTTGTGTTGTGGACACACTCCGAGGCTCCGCCTGATAGAACTCAGCTCTGAGCGAATGTCTTTGCCCATGATATACGCAGTGCCAGAGGTGGGAGGGAAAAGGCCAGTTAGGATAGACCTAAAAACATTGAAGGTAAATTGAAGGGTTAGATATTATAACCAAAAGGTAAAATAACTCTTTTCTATTTGAATATATTTTAAAATGTAAGTTATTCCTGATTTGGTGCTGAAGAAAAAAATCGTATTATTATCAATAGTGAAAACAATTTGTGCTGTTTAATATTTTTGTGGAAACCATGACTTTTTTCAGGATTTTTTGAAGAATAGACAGTTAAAAAGAACAGCATTTATATGACATACATTTTTTTTTACATTATAAATATCTTTACTGCCACTTTTGATCAATTTCATGCATCCTTGCTGAATAAAACTATTCATTTCTTTTAAAAATGAACGTTACTGACCCCAACATTTTGAACTGTAGTCTATTTAACTTTTAATAGTAAGCTCCTAGTTGACAATAATAATATTTTATACTAATTTCAGAATGTGAACTTACATGGTGGTAGTTTTTCCAGCTCCATTGTGACCTAGAAAGGAGGTTATCTGCCCCTCATAGAAGCCAAGTGTCAAGCCATCGACTGCTAGCTTTTTGCCGTGACTGTAGACCTTCACAAGATTCTCAATGTAAACTCCAAGTTCAAGGTGAGTGGGTTCCTCTTCAATGCAAACGGCTAAAAAAAAACAAATAAAAAAAAAAAACACACAAAACACAATTAGTCCATTTTGTTACTCTTTTTTAGTGAATAATATGTCTAATGAACAAATTCACAGCTGCATTTAAATGCTTAATATAAAAAAGCACAATATTTATTTCCCCTATTTTTACATTTAGATGACCTTTGCCTTCATCTAATACTCACTTAGAGTTAATAACCCTATTATATTTAATCTGTAGCAAATAAATATAGATGTTTAATTTTGTATAATGTACAGTATGAAAATGTGATATTTATTTACTATGCTGTGATGCCTAAATTCACAATTTTTACCATGTCACCAAATTTACCATTATTATGTCTAGTATGTTTTATCTTTTTTGTTGTTGACAAAATTAAATCGATTTTTATTATATATGAGTAATCATTCATAGCATGAAACTTCTCATCAGTTTCTCATTTTGGCCAGAATTCTGAAAAACGTTAGTGATCAAAAAGGTTTCTTACCCCCAGCATTGCCCTTCTTTCCATGTATTGCAGTATTGTTTGTGTTTTTCTCTCCAAACCAGTAAGATTTAGTGAAGGGGAAGTACCACGGCCTGGGAATGCCATACTGCCCTGGGAACACGGTCTCAATGTACCAGGTCATGACCCCATAAAGGAAGGCGTCAAAGTACATGAGGATGAGGCAGGTGGTGAGGTTGTATTTGTCGTCTTCCAGTGGGCTGGAGAAGAGGTTATTCCACTGGATGCCCACACCCTGCTCCTCAAACAGTGCAAAATACTCACAGCCAAACCCAAACGCCACTGGAGACAGTAAGCTCTGTGGAGACAACCAAATTGGACGTAAGTAGTGTTCTGTTTTTTTTTTTTTCTCCTGAAGTCCACTTACATTTTTAGTCAAGGTTTCTTGCACCAAAATAACTAATTTAGTTTTACAGAATAAGTTTCCACCCTCCATAATGCAGTTAAATTATATGGGTCTGTTAGTCTGGCGTTGCAAAAATCTGACTGGTAGGATTTCTGTCGGATTTAATTGTTTACATTACTTTTTTAAAATATTGTTTTAGTTCGAATGAAATCAGACTGTTAAAGAGGCCATATTATGCCCATTTACAAAATCTTGATTTTGTTTTTGGGGTCTACTAGAATAGGTTTTCATGCTTGAATGTATAAAACACATTACTTTTAGCATATTTTACTTTGTTGCAGCACCTCTCTTCCCAGTCTGTCAGTGTCTCTATGAAGCCCCTCCTTCTGAAAAGAGCAATGTGCTCTGATTGGTCGGCTGGACCAGTGTGTCCTACAGTAAGTCACTTTAATTACAAGTAACTAGGTAACCATGCAGGATCAAATCACCCTGGAATAACCCGGGGTTAAGTGCCTTGATCAAAGTAATCTCAGTAACTCTTCACTGCTTGTTCACCTTTAACTGAACTCTTGTATTAGTGTCCCAGATCTTTAATCTATTACTTTAATCTAGTGTAGATTCCTTGTAATCTAGTGTTAGCCTACAATGAGTTTAAAGTGCAATTGTACAGTTAAGATAATTGTCATCGCCCATGTAAGTCATTTTAGATAAGGGAATCAGTATAAATGTGTTTCCTTATGCAATATACTGTACAATAACGTAATGCACTTGGCCCAGCACAGCAACAACCGATGGCGCTACACACACACACACACACATTTGTAATTGTAAAGTTTAGTTATTTTCCATAGGTGGTCGTAAAACTCACAGCGATGACTTTGGCGGTGAAGCCCACGTAGTCTTGCCAAGCCACACACAGCACATAAGGCAGGTACAGGGTGAAGTAGATAATGCCACCGCAGGCCGCTGCCAGGTTGGCACGTGCGAACGCAGTACTGATCAGGAAACACTGCATGATGGTTACCACAGCGAATGACCCGAGGAAGAGAAAGACTACACCAGGGTCACTGTAGGGCAGGAGATTTCCCATCTGAAAAGGTAAAAGAAATCAGGTTGAGTAGTATCTCTGGACTGAGTGGTTTGAACATTTGTCACTAGCTATTTTGATGAAAATTTCCTAAAGAATTGTACATTATGAATTATAGTTATAATAATAACAGTGCTATTTTAGTATTATTTATATGCTATTACAGTATTTATTATTAATTATTATTATTATTATTTAGTGTTAGTAAGACATCACTGGTAAATAAGTTTATTATCACCATATAAATAAGTTTAGTCCATTATCACCACTATTTTAAGGTGACGTAGTTACACGTTACTACATGTACTTACTATAGTAATAACAGTAAATTATGCATAATGACAAGTTGCTAACCCTAAACCAAGCCCTAACCCTAATGGTGAACTCAGTACATGTAGTTAATTAATATTACTCAGTACTTATTTGAGTATGTAACTAAGTCACCAAAAAAAAAAAAAAAAAAGTGTAACCAGAAATCTTAAGACAGAAGTAAGATGTAAATTCAAACTCAGAGGGAATGTGGTCCTCAGATTTTTAAGCCAAGTTGATTTTGAATACAACACCCCAAAAAATGTAATGCCATCTAAGGTTAAACTTTATTTCGATGGTCCACTTAAAACATTCTATTAACTGTAAATAACTTTGCAACTACATGCCAACCAACTCTCATTAGAGTATTAGTAGACTGTTAGGTTATGGGTTCAGGTTAGGAGAATATATTGACATGTACGTAGTTTTAAAGTTACTTATAGTCAGTAGAATGTCTGTTGGATAGCATCAAAATAAAGTGTTAGCAGATATTAAGCAGACAGTCTACTAATACTCTAATAACAGTTAGTTGACATGTAGTTGCAAAGTTACTTATAGTTAGTAGAATGTCTAAAGTGGACCATTGAAATAAAGTGTTACCACACTTTGATAATTAAATTAAGTTTTTTCGTAGGGGAAAAGGAAAGGAAATAAGATCTGCTGATGTCTTTTTAGTACCTTGAGTAGAAGAACCAGCAGGCCTGCACTGACGAGAAGAGGGATGAGGCTGCTAATAAACCAGCTGAACCACAGGATTCCATTGTCTAGTCCCATAATCCTCATGGTTTCTTTGAGTCGGGCCTCTTTCTCGTAGACAACGCCTTTGATGATGATGGCCACCGAATACATCCAGGCCAGAGTCATGAAGAGAGGCATGGAGCGGCTCATAATGCGAAGGAAACTATGAGAAATGAGAAGAATTTTAAATAATTGTTCCTTATAACATACTGAAAGGCAAGCATAAAGCAGTCAGGACAGGCATGCCGGACTAGCGCTTTGGGTTTTAGAAAAGCGCATTATAAAATGTAGGCCTATTATTATTATGCCATTTTTTCTGCAGGAGAGGTAGTTTAAAGATGATCCTTGATAATTTGTCATCTCTGTAATTTCTCTAGGTTTATGTGCGGTGCAGTGGAATACTTACATATCATCTACATAACATGGATAAGGCATCTGCTGGATATAAACACCAGTCTTCTCTTTGGTCCCAGTTACTGCTCTGATGATGCTGTGTTCAACTACATCCTGAAGGTAAGAAAATCCTCCCCAAATATACCGCATATCCTCAAAGGGATCAGCCCTGGGACCAGGATCCCAATACCTGCCAACAAAAAACACAATAAGCATCTGATTTCATAGCAAGCATACTCGTTAAAATGGGAATTTCCATCATTGGACAGCTGAGAAAAGCAAACTTACCCATCTTTAATCTTGTTTGTGCGTTCCACGTTGTCGATATCCATGCGGATCTTGTAATTGACGTGTGGTGGAAGTTCCAAGGTGTTGTGCTGTACGTCCAGGAACACAATTCCTGCCCAGAACTTTCTGTTATCCAGGAGACTCATGGACTCATTCACCAGTTTCTCCTCTGTGCTCACAGGTTCAAGTTTATCCAGGTTTACACACTGTAAAAAACACCATCATTTAGTCACAATGTGACTTTCTCTTTCTAGTGATAGTCAATACATTTTTATTTGACCATATTAGACTGTAAACATGCTGTTGTGTGCGGTTTAATCAATAACTTTTATAACTAAATCTATTTGACCTGTAATAATCTTAGGCTTGTTTTTGTATTACTGTAAAAGGGAACTTTTGACCCATTAAAAATGGCGATGACTAGGGAACAATGTCTTTAACCTAAATAAAAGTTGATTTTCACTTCCTTTCACTCCTTCTTTCAGATCTCCTTTTGTCAAACTAACAGACATCATATTGCTGGAATAGACATTAAAACCCCAAAAACCAACACAATACATGCAACATGTCATCCAAGCACGTTTTGCACGTGCCTTTCTCCCAAAAAACTTGAAATCCTGGTGGTTGTGACATGCGTGTACTATTTAACTGATGATAGGTTGTTGACGTGCTTAATGTGAAAGTATGTATGTGGGAGACAGATGGATTATGAGATAGAGAGGATGTGTGTGGGAGGAGAAAAGAAAGGAAAAGGTGGTATGAAAGAGAGCTGTTCTGACCTCCATGAAACGGGATATGCTCATAATGGCCTGGTCCGTCTCATTGAAGACATCCCGCCACGTAAATGCCGTCCCATGGGGACGCGTGTCCTCGGAGTGCTTCGACAAGAAGCTGATAACATCCTCCACATTCCACTGAGTCCCAGCCAACTGGGCATTAAATAAACTAGCAGTGGCGTTGTTACGAAGAAGCGTCTGTGTTTGGAAGAACAAAAAGATGGACGTTGACATCAGTAATATTGAGTAGTTCTAGTCCTGCACCGCAACCACCAGCCACATAGGGGCAGTAATGAGAGTAAGACATAACTTACCCGCATCAGATCCATTTCTTCACTATTCTCCATGAAGTTCCAAAACTTCGGTCTGGCTTCTTCCCACATTCCTCCTAAATCTCGTAGAATTCCGAGCTCCTGAAATGTCTTGTTGACCTGGGAAAGAATTAGGAAGTTGCTCCAATTGCACTGTAGATTCATGCATGCATCATGCACATGTTTTTTTCAATATGGTTACCTCATGAATGATCTTCTGGGTTGCAGGGCTATGTGGCGTATAGAGGATCTTCCCCATCAGAAGAGGTTTCAATGCCCTCCAGATCATCCGAGAGATGGGACTGGCTTCCATGTTCCTCATCAAGTTGTTACAGTATGGAGCTAGAAACACAATGCCATGAGAATATGCATTAAAGGACAATTTAGCATCCGTTTACTGCATACTCTGTATCGTATAGTATACTGCTAGTATGTTATTTCCAATGCAGTGCATGCTGTTTATGAAAAAGCATGTTAATTGCAGGGTTGTTATTGTTAACTAAAACTATATAAAATTGTTTTTGTTAATTGAAATAATACTGAAATAAAGCAGAATATAAATATTAAGACCTTAAACTTAAACCTAAATAAAAATAGTACTGAAATCAAAAAAAAAAAGAAAAAAAAAAAGCTTACTAAAAAAAAAAGACTAAAACTATAATTAAAAAGAAAACTGAAAATATAAAAGCTATTAATAAATACTATAATATTATATTAATAATACTAAAAAAGAAACAGTCGTATGTTTGACGTACTGGTGGTATTGTCGTAGACTGAAACCGATTCGTCATCACTGTCGTTGTGGCTGCCGAACAGAGCCTGGAAGTTGCTGTCCTCGTACCAGTTGAGGGATTTAATCTTGAGGCCACCTCCTTCCGGGTGTCCACACACAATACGGGACACAGCCTGGTACATCAGACTCGGAGAGCCGGTGGCGTTTTCGGTCAAAAACAGGATCTCATTTCGCAGGTCAATCCAGCTCCTCATACTGGCCAGCTGAAAGAATGATGAATGTTACAGTTTTAACCGAGTCAAGAAGAGTCTGATTGATATGTCATCATATCAATCAGTCACACAACAATCACACAACAAATTGACTTAGTGGTTTTCATTAGTTTGTTAAACATGTCGTTTTCTATATGAAGTTGGTGTGTGTTTTTAATCAATTAGTTGACCCAAAATAGAAAAATTCTGTCATCATTCTATCACCCTCATGTTGATCCTAACGCATATGTTTTTATTTAAAGTCTCCCTCGGGTAAAAATCAAGGTTTTAATATCGTTTATACGTCTATGTGGTGTTTTTAATATGCTTTAAGACAAACCATGTGCAAAGTCATTAGTCAGCACCATTGCTGAGTATTTTCTCCTTAAAACTGCAGTGAACCAAAGACAGTCTCAAAAACGCGGTTTGAAAGGTGTTTCTGATGTCACAAACTACCTTGTAACCAATCACGTCAACGTGTGATCGTCAACGAGTGGATGTCTGAGCTGGTGAGAGTGCGTGGAGGCGGGGCTAATTTGCATATTCATAGAACCGCGAATACTAAATGAGGCAAGGGTGTAGAGTTGCATTTGAGATATTTTAAGGCATGAAGAATTTTTTTTCTAGGAAAAAACATTTAAATATGTAATTTTGCTGATCAAATATAATTTTTAAGGGATAAAACGATTGACTACAGGCGGACTTTAAGAACAAATGGATTCATGTTGAAGAATGACTAGTCACTCTATCCTATGCAGTTTCAAGCATCAAAAGCACTATAAAAGTAGTTAATTCAACACTATATCCAACTGAAGCCATATGATAGCAATTTAAGCAATTGGTGTAGGTCTATGTAAATGGTTGCGACCAGATCATTGAGACTGACACTTGAGAATTGGTTCAATCCGATTCATGAATTTATCATTCAGACATAATTTTTTGTGAACTGAATCAAATAATTAACTGAAAACATTCAATTCAAAAGAGTGATTAGTTCACAAACCCATGAAATCCTTGGAACATAGTGCACAAGTCGTTTGAACTACTACCATGATCCATGCTTTTGTGTCCTTTTTAGAGAACGAAAGCTCCAGTTTCCAGTCATTGTAATTGAAAAGAGCCTAAAAGAGCGACTCCTTTTGTGTTTCCTTGAAGGAAGTTATACGGGTTTGGAACAACATGAGCGTGAGTAAATAATCAAATAATTTAAATTTTGGGAGAACTATCCCTTTAACAGTACATCGAAGAGAAAGTTGACAAGCATTACAAGGAATAATGTTAGTGTTTCATTATTTACGCCAGTGCAGGCTATGTTTGCAAAATCCTTAAAAGCTACTTTTTTTTGTGATATTTATCCTTTATTTTACCAGGATAGTCCCATTGAGATATAAAATCTCTTCTTCCAGGGAGTCCTGGCCAAAATGGCAGCACAGAAAGTTTCACATAAACAACATACAAACATTAAAAAAAAAACTCAGAATCTTTCATAAAATTTTGATCTAGATCTAGTGCTATAAGTACAAGTGTAATACGATAAAAGACGATCATTGTCTAACTCCTGTTTGGATGTTTAACCAACAATCCTGAATCCAGAGATCAGATGCCCCGAGGGCCTGTCAAATTGAACACAACTAGCATTAGACAAATAAACCCTCCCATGAAAAGCTGGTTCTGCTTTTTCAACACACAAAGGATTGTCAAACATAACAGAAATCGAACAAAAATGCATGTCTAAACTGGGAGGTTTGCTTTTGGAGGGTGGCTGACAAGAAGAGAAATGTTATTCTGTGCTGGTCAAGATATTTCACGTTAAAGCAAACCCAAGAGGAAACTTTTTATTATAAGACTTATGAAAAAGTCTCCAGAGTGTTCCCATTTAATCTCATTGCTGTCTAAGAGAAGCAACTGAGACATTAAAGAAAATCTCATTAGTGATTTTTCTTTCACACCTGGCTATGTTCAGATAAGCACACTACACTTAGTATTTCTGTAGTATATAGTATGTATACTGTGCACATAATGCGTACATTTAATCCAAAAAAAAAATAGTAGGCAGTATGCAGTGTATTCTGAATAATATGCAGTAGTTGGGTAGTTTCAGGATAGGATAGTTTCACTGAGTAGAGAATTGTGTCTCCTGGTCATTCATTTTAAACCAGGTGTGGTGCACAGCATAAAGCTTTGCTGGTCGAAACCCACGTGAGCCTTACGGATCTGACTCAGCAAGCATGCGAGTCACTTGCTGATATTTTAGTGTAAAAGTGCCAAGAGAATGGAGGGCGGAGAGTGCAACAGATGTCTACCGCAAAAATACTCTCACAGAGGGAGGGAGGGATAATGTCCCCTCATGTCCCTTCTAAAACAAAGCTGTACAGAGAAAACTCCTAAATACCTGCACTGGTATTTATTTTCAATAAATATATCATTTTAAACAAATGCATTATAATGTATAAAACTTTCAAGATTTTTAAATGTCGAATGTATTTTTTTTGCACTTTAATCAGCATTCATCCGGTCTCATACCAACACAGTGAAAGGTTACTGGAATTCACCATCCGTCTCAAACATGAGGGTGAGCCAGATTAGAGCAATGGGTTGAGTTTAGTGTTCCATTGAGTTAGACTTGTAGCCAAAGGTTTCCCTTTCAGTTAAGCAGAGAACAGAGAGGCTTTTGTATGGGCAAACAGGTCATGAACGCCCATCTCTCTGTGTAAAGCAAACGTCTTTATTGCAGTCTTTAGATACTGACTGCTGAGTAGATTGTGTGACTCTCTCTCTCTGGATGCTTGTTCAGCTGTGCTTGGTTGTATATCTGTCCAGCTGGGAGCTGAAACAACTTTCTCTTCCTCCCACTGTGCACCACTACAGCTGGCATACGAGACACTACCGAACTCATCGACACATGCAAGCCCAATGTGACACCTTTACTCCTGCATCACAGGCCCAGCAGTTGTCCTCGCCAGTAAATGTCACTTTCACTCTCATGGGACAGTTTTTAGAGCCTTACCGGGTTAGGTTTGTCTGAATTATGACAAACAACTCTCATTTGCAGTTGATGGACAGTTCACAGAACAGCTCAGGATTGGTTTACATTGCCTGTAGTGATAAACTCATAGGCTTTAATGCTTAATAAATGATATGAGATCTACCTCCACAGCCAGTGATCCCAGGCTCTCCAGAAGATTGTCTGTGGCTTTGGAAACTTGACGGACATCAGTGGCATTAGTCCTTATGTCCGACTGGTAAAAGGCAGAGAAAAAATTATTATTGTAATAAGTTGTAATACAGTTATTGAAAAACAATAGTGTGATTTATATATATATATATATATATATATATATTGTACATGGAATATGTCTAAAATACATTTACATAGTAATGTAAAAAAAAAAATTATATATATATATCAATATATCAAAAAAATCATACAATGCTGTAAATTAACTCAGTGTCAATCAGTTTATATGGGTGTTAAATCAAATCTAGTCGCTCATGTTGGTGCTGACTCATTCTTGAGGCATCTAATTTGCATGATTGTAAATGATAAAAGAACCATAAATGTTACGCATGGTCACATTCATTCCATGCATTCTATATGCAAACAGCCAGCGAAATCAAACTAAGATGACCCATTTCTCTGGGTTTCCACAATCCCAAGAACGTTGAGTCAAAATCATCTTTCATTGACCAGCGTGATCTATGAGTCAACCCGACATCTTGACATTCTTTGGAAATCATAGGAAGAAGCAGAACAGAGGAACTGAAGCTGTCATGACGTGTTTTAACTTCCAGCCGTGCCTTCAGGCTGTACATTAAGGTAGGTGTGTAGGGCAACAGGCAACGACATGCATCCTCCCACGCTCTTCATAACCCGCTAACTTTTTCTTTCTTTTTCCCTTTCTCTCTTTTAGTTGACTGTTGAATTGTTTGCGTCTTGGCACAATGCACGCCAATGATAAAGTCGCCTGGTTTTGTTTTTAAAACCACTATCAACAGCAGTGGAGGAGGAGGAGAGGACACTATTGCACCGGTTTGGAAGATAAGATGATGACCTCTGTCACCCTAAGACACACGGTGGGGGTACCTTATTCAGCAACAGTTTAATTTACACCCTTTGCTTACAATAAAGCAACACCATCTGGACACCCCTCTTACATTAACATGGTTTAGAGATGGTGTCAGAGAGTAGAGTGAAAAATTTGAAAATTATATTTTGCATAAAGACAATGTAGTCTGTTTTAGGACCTTGTTTTGCACTGTGACATATTGTTGATAATAAAAAATTAAAAAGCATGCAGAGCTTTTTGTAATTACTCTCGATGATTGTCACAACTGTAAAACAGTATTATTTTAATATTTTTGATCCCCCCCAAAAAAACATACAAAATATATAAACAGAATTATAATATTTAAGTAAATACATTAACTAATTAATTGCACTGAAATAATAATATGTTATTGTTTTCATGTTTTTCTTTTGATTTTTGTGTGGAATTTCATTAAAGGGATAGTTCACTTTGAAATTAATTTTTGGTATGTTTTAGCTTACCTCAAGGGCATCCAAGATGTAGGTGTCTTTTTTTCCGCAGTAGTTTCAATTTTGATATTTTTAGGTCAAACCGTTCTTGTCTGTCAGTCATATAATGCAGGTCTATGGTCATTATCTCAAAGAGCATGCACAGAGTCCAAATTAAAACAATTCCCCGTCGTCCAAATTAAACAATTCCCCATCGTAAGTACACATTGATGGCCTAAGACACGAAACGAGCGGTTTGTGTGAGAAAACGAACAGTATTTATATCGTTTTTACCTCTTATACACAGCCATGTCGAAGTGATCTGATCTGACGTGTGCGCAGACTGGTGCATAGATATATATACACTAGATGTCGCCTTGTCTACGGCAGTTCATTGGAACGAATGTCTTTAAGGCGACATCTAGTGTGTATATATCTATGCACCAGTCTGCGTACACGTCAGATCAGATCACTTGGACATGGCTGTGTATAAGCGGTAAAAACGGTATAAATACTGTTCGTTTTCTCACACAAACCGCTCGTTTCGTGTCTTAGGCCATCAATGTGTACTTACGATGGGGAATTGTTTAATTTAGACGATGGGGAATTGTTTTAATTTGGACGACGGGGAATTGTTTTAATTTGGACTCTGTGCATGCTCTTTGAGACAGTGACCATCGACCTGCATTATATGACTGACAGACAAGAACGGTTTGACCTAAAAATATCAAAATTGAAACTACTGCGGAAAAAAAGACACCTACATCTTGGATGCCCTTGAGGTAAGCTAAAACATACCAAAAATTTATTTCAAAGTGAACTATCCCTTTAATCTGCAACACTACAATAATGTCAAATTTATCAAGATACAACTTTTATTTTTAAAAATGTATTAGTAAATGCTGAAATTAACATGAACTAATATTAACAAGTGCTGTAGAAGTATTGTTCATTGTCTGTTAATGAACCCTTATTTTAAAGTGTTACCAATAGGTTTTTATTAGAATATGATACTTTTAATATATACAATGGTACTGTTTGATTACCATATTTATATTCCATGGACATTTAATAGAGTACTTCAGAGAATACCATGGTTATATCATGGTTCTTACATTGAATATTTAAGGATAATGCCATGATAAAAAAAAAAACCACACATATAAAATCTGTTCATTTTGATTCACTGTACTATGTTTCTTACCCTAAGAGGTTTGAGGAAATCCAGGTTGGACTTGAAGTGTCTCTCAGCCTGGTCTAGCCAGCTATTTGGAGACCTGCAGATGATGTCCTGGGTGAATCTCGCCACCCCTTTGTCTGGGATGGTCACAAAGTCCTCAAGTGTGGTGGAGCTGCACATATCTCTCAGATGGACGCCAAAACCTTTGATCAGCACCTAAAACATGAAGAGCATCGGTGATAACCGGTAAGGTTGAGGGCAGATAAGAAGGTGTTCATGTGATCCGTGAGGGGTTTTGGAGATAGGCGGGACAGAACAGTTCATATGACCTATGAGTTTATTATCAGGAGAGGGTCATTATAAAGTACTTAGACTAGATACACATTCTGAGGGTACATTAGGGTAAACCTAGGCTGCCTATGGTCATTTATGAGGACTGTAGATTGTTTAATGCCCTGAGGGCACGTCATACCGCTAACAGCTGTTGATTTCCCAAAAAATTTGAGATGCATGCTGGTTTCCTCTCTTTAACTGATTCCCTGGGGCAGTTTAGCAGCATGTGTGGTGTAAACGAATCAAAATGGACCTAGAAACAATGACCGTGCCCTACGTACTGTATGCACTGTAATTACTGTACAACAGATGTGACGTTTGGGTCTTGGTTTTAGCTTGAGCATGGAAGAAATGGGTGAACTTGGGTCATCTTATGGTCACCATTGTTTTTTTTCCCCCTTCAAAATAATGCTTTTTCGATGCTCACCTTTTCAAGATTCACATCAGCTTCCAGAATATTCTTCACAGAATTCTGGGGAAAGGAGGCATTTTGCCGGAGGAACGTTGAGAGGGTCTCGTTTTCCCTCAGGAAGTCCTTCAGCTTGAAACCTAAGGACAAATATGCCACTTTAGTGTGTGCATGTTAAGGAATGCTTTACAAAACCAATATACAATGGCTGTAGTTATAGGTTTTTCAGCAATTTGACCAGACTTTCAATTTGAGCAGATCCGCCCCTTTATTTTAGGATTAATTATTTTGGAAACGCACCCCACTTTCCATCAATTTACATATACATCACATTCTTAGAAAAGCTCAAACTTTTGTTCTGAGTACATGCGCTCACTTGCTGAAACTTAGCGCTGTTCATTCAGGCGGCAAGCCTTTGAGAGTGTTAACTACACACTCGTGTGCTCTCCTTAAATTTCATTCCTCTTTCAAAGTTCAAGTACATGTCGCAGCAGGCCAGCTAGTGCGGTTCACCTGGGCGTGGAAAGAAACATTGACTAATTCATCGCGTGATTCCACAAACAACACACGGGGAGTCTAGTTGCCTAAATGTTCTGGAATCTACAAAAGGGGATGAAGTGGAACACACAAATCAATAAAAATGGAACAGATTTACTTAAGACTCTCATTCCTTTCTTAAATGTGTGACATTACACTACTGTTAATAAGTTTAGATTTCTTTTTAAGAATTTTTTTTATTCGGAAAAGATTAATCAATTTCTGAAGGATGATGTGACACTGAAGACTGGATTAATGATGCTGAAAATTCAGCTTTGCATTATAGGAATATATTACATTATAAAATCAATATAAATAAATTCATCTTTGGTGAGCATAAGATAGTGTACCTCTTAGATGATATGAATCTTTAAAAAAAAAAAAAACTAAATTTTTACATTATCAGATGGAAGTGATGAGTCCCAAACAAATCCCTATTCTTGATGGAAATGCTTCAAATCTGTAAATTTGGGGATCGCAAACAGTCGACACCCCCTCCTCCAATCCATATGCATAAAGCCATACCTGATGTGTTTGGGTAAAGTTTAGTCATTCACACCTAGCTAACAACTATCTGCGATAACCCTCGGCAGAGCAGCCCAACTGTCTCCCTGTCTTCCTTCTGTGCTGTTCATGGAAACAAAGGCTGGAAGTGTGTCCATTGCAAGGGAGGGGCGAAACCCCCAGGAGGTGGCAGATTCCTGAACTATTCATTCGCTTCCACACTAATCAGTCTTTTGAAAAGAGGGTTAAGGGGGGTAGAAATAGGGGAGTGCAATGGAGTGCATGTGCACGGACCTTCTGTAAAGTCATGGCTAATTACATCTGTAAGGCCTTTTTAGATTGGACAGGTATATGCAAGCTCAAGATGAAAGTTTTAAAGAGTCTAAACGAGGTGAAATCGGGATAAATTACATGTTGAAATCAGGATACTTGGTATATGTAATGCATGGGTTTCCAAAGCCTTAATCCAATTCTTAGACAGTTGTTATTTATGTCTGACATTCACACTACCATTCAAAAGTGCGGGTTGATAAGACCTTTTTTTCGGCTTTTGAAATAAGTCTCTTTTGCTCACCAATGCTGCGTTTATTTGATCAAAAATATGGTAAAAACGGTAATATTGTGAACTATTATTACAATTTTAAATAACTGTTTTTCACTTTAATATATTTTAAAATATAATTTATTTCTGTAATGCAGTTGTATTTTCAGCATCATTTCTCATGTATATCATACATTACAACAGTCCTCAGTGTCACATGATCCTTCAGAAATCCTTCTGCTGATTCGCTGCTCAAGAAACTATTTTCGAGAAACTTATTTTATTATCAATGTTGAAAAAAATTTTGCTGCTTAATATTTTTAAGTCATTAATTATATATTTTTTTCAGGATTATTTGATGAATAGAAAGTTCAAATGAACAGCATTTATTTGAAATTGAAATCTTTTGTAACATTATGAACATCTTTACAGTCTCTTTTTAACAATTGAATGCATCCTTTCTGAGTAAAAATTTTTTTTTTGAATAAAGTTTATTTAATTTTTTTTGCAGGAAGTGCGCAAACCGTTTAAGTGCTATCGGGACAGGTATGTGAATATACAAGTCAAACGCTCAACTAAACCCTCAATAGCCAAAGAGAACACCATTACATTATTAATTTGGCCATTTCAACGATTTGGCGTCATTTTTTAAGCCTGAATGTTTTTAATGAACATTGTAACCCATTATGTGGCTAATTGTAAAGCAGATTTTTAAAGCTCTTTGTGAATCCAGCATTACAACTATAATAGCAAATGATCTTGGTGTGAATGAGTTTAAGCTTTAACTATAACATAAACCCAACGAACTCAACTCTTTCATGTCTGTTGTCATTAGTTGAAATCAAAAGAGGAGAATAAAGACAGAAATGAATGAGATCGCAGCATGCGGATGCCACGATAAGCCCCACAATGACTGGATGGCGAGTTCAAAGCATTCCTATTGTCATGCACGACAGCCTGAGACACAATAATGAAGCTTTAATTTGAACAGGTGGGCTGACGTGGCTCTTTTTCTTTAAGGCTCTTCTACTTTGGGAAAACAGGAAGGTATTATGTATTATGGTTACATTTTAGCTCAATTGTGGTTTTATTTTATTCTCTGTCTGTATAGCTCTGAAGGGAGCAATTTAAAATCTACCAATTTCTCTAACTGTAAAATGTTACTCCAGACGTTCTATGATTGCGTCTGTACAACCTCTCCTCCATTAGGCAGAGAAATGCGATTAAAGCTCACTTAGCGTGAGAAGAGAAGTCTGTGAACAGGAAGAGACAGTTCACCGTGCTTACCCAGCACACGCTAAGTGAACTGAATAGAGAAGGTAATGCTAGAGGATTGGATTCTGGGATGTTTGTGCGTATTTTACACCCACACCAGCCCTCAAACCGACTTGCCATGGCTTGTATGAAAGGCTTGATCCTTCATTCAGCCACCCACCTTTTCCTCTCCCAGTGGAAAAAAAAAATCACAATTCCAACAAATCCTCAAAGACTGATGGGCATCAACCTTTCACTTGTATGTATGTTTACAAGGATTTACTGATAATTCGAATGAGTCACTTCATGTTAGGAGAAGTATTTGCTACGGACGTTTCTGAACAAAATCCTCACGCT
Organism: Leuciscus leuciscus; assembly: GCF_965113295.1. Taxonomy (NCBI): domain Eukaryota; kingdom Metazoa; phylum Chordata; class Actinopteri; order Cypriniformes; family Leuciscidae; genus Leuciscus; species Leuciscus leuciscus. The sequence continues at coordinate 8,643,599 of NC_138732.1, forward strand.
GTAGTGCTTGCATCTCATTTTGGTCATTTGCATACTTGATATATAAAAACGTTAAGTTTATGATGTTAATGCTGCTGAATGCCATTGGTTCTTGTGGGTCTCTTAACTGATTTTCAAAGTTTGAATATAAATTAATATGTTGTCATATTACAGCAATGCAAAGGTTATGGGTTTGATTTTCCAGGGAAAGCAAGGGAAAAAAAGTACCCTGAATGCAATGCAAGTCGCTTTGAATAAAAGTGTCTGCCAAATGCATAAATGTAAATATGGCTTTAGAAGACTTGGAGTACAGTGCACAAGTCATATCACTTTTATTATACTATGATGTCTTTTTTGTCCTTTTAAGAGCTTGGTCACTGTATGCATTCACTTTATGGAAACGAACAGCTCAGGCATTTGAAGTTTGGAATGATAAGAAGATGAAGACAGAATTTACATTTTCAGGTAAGCTATTTCTTTAAGAAAATGTGAAATGTTTTTATTCTAGGCCACTGTACTGTACTCACCAGCTGTGTTTTTTTGCATGACTTTTACTGCACTGATAAGCTCCTTGAATCCATCTAAGCTCTTGTCATTTTGACTGTACAGTAAGATCTTCTTGGCATCAGAAAACAGGCGTGAGAGTCTAATAAAGAAAGCAGAATTATTACCAAATTGCACTCAATGTCTTATATTACATATACTAGGTCACATTAGAGCTGACAACCCTGTTATTTCAAAGTCTTCAGCTCAAGGCAACAACTTACATGGAATCGTTGAAGTTTCCAACGACTCCCGGAGATTCCCCAGGGGTTGGGTGTCGGAAGCACGGATTGTTGGCATTGCAGACAATGCCCTGGATCCATGGCAGGGTGCCTGCTGAGGGCATGGCTTTGTTGGGAAAGTGACCTGTAACAAATAAAGGGAGACGAAATGAACTACCTCATTGAAGAGGATTGAAAAGAGTTTCCACATTAAGGCCTTTAGGAGAACAGAAGAGAAGAAAGTGTACACGATAAAACCAGCATAATCAACACAATGGCATAGAGTGATGATGTCAGAAAAAGTATATTTCTTGTAAAATCTTTTTTTTTTTCTAGATAATGCATCATCTGACTTAAAAAGCTCCTCTATTTCATGCACGACGACTGATCATGATAACGGGGAGCTTTTAGATAGAGAATGAAACGCTATCAGATTGACATCCAATGGCATGGACATGATGTGCCGGATGAGATTTTGATTATTTTTACCTCCCAGTGCGGCCTGCGGCCAATCCCCATGCCCATATACACCCATATACAGATAATGGACAACGTGCACCCTTAGACTTCCTTATCTTCCCACAGACCTAAAAACATCAGCAAAAATCTGACTCCCCATCCCTGGAAGAAGCGTACTCTACGAGGAGACCTTATCAAGTGATTACCTAAGCAGTATATGTGACCTATGTCCCCCCCCCCCCCCCCCCCCCCCCACACGCACACCAGAGGCTCACTGTTATTTCTATAATGAGTCAAATGTATAGGTCTGCTATCAGTCAACCTTAAGACTGCCAGCTGCTCCATTGCTGAGCACAGCAAAGATAAGATAATACTTTAAGCATGAAGTAATCAATTCAGGGGATATTTGTTCAATTCCATATGATTATTTAATTTTAAATAATTTATAACGGGGTGAATCTGATGAAAAGCATATATGGGTCATACTTAAACTTAAACTAAAAAGAAAATGAAGAAGTTATAGGCTATTTTGTTACTTAAGAATATGAAGCCTATTTTTAGGAACATTCAAGTTTTTTTCTCCCACAATAACCAAGCACATTTTCCCCAGTTCTCATGAAAGACTGAATTTTCATTATTGATATATACACACACACACACACACACACACACATACAGTATATATATATATATAAACCATAAAGATTTATTTTTGTATTTTGTTATACAATTAAGCATATTCTGTAAAAATACTTTAATAATGTACATGTAATAATGTAAACATATTTTTAGTTTAAATTCAGCATAAATTAAAATATGTACATACAATATATACTGCCAGGATATATAAAAATGTAACTTGTATATTATAATTATATATGATAATAAATGACATTTTTATATATCCTGGCAGTATTTGTTGTACGTCTTTTAATATATGCTGAATTAAAAATTTAAATATCATGCATTACAGTATTTTTACAGAATGTGCTTAATTGTCATAACACAATACAAAATACATTTTTGTGGTTTAAAAATTATAAATTTTTGTATAATCAATTTCTTTATTCTTTTTTTTTTTTTTTTTTTTTAAATACTTCTTGGAATTCATTTATCCACATAATTTGTCTGTTTACAGCTTAAGGGACTTAATTAATACTGCTGGTTTTTGAAGTCTTAAAATTGATTATTACCAACATGATGGACATTGTTCTATGTCCATTTAATCACTTCAGCAAGAGAGGTTGCAACATGCCTGTACTCGCATATGACCAATCTACTCATCCATCCTCACACAAATCCAGACTTTAGGAGAAGTGAAATTCTGCTCAGTACCTCCTATATCCTGTTTCAACCAAAGCGGTAGCACACAGACACATCTGAACGTCAACAAGATCTCATGACCAAGGCTCACAGTTCCACAAAGAAGAACAGAAAGTTCACAATCTCACAAAATCGTATCTATTAAGATACTACATTTAATGTAGTATGTCTTTTCAAAGGCTAATAGCCAGGCATTGTGTTTTGAATTCATGAGTAGTTTACACCCTGGCATGAGTAGCATTTCTTAGGTCGTGGTGACATTCCTCATATATACAATTTTAATAATGAGGATAGAAAAACAATCAGGCACAATAAAAGCTCAGGTGCTATAAAACAAGATGCGATACACTGAACAAACCAGCTAATAAATGCGAACACTGTACTATCAAATAACAACTGATGATAAAATGTAGAACATTTTGTCCATGTTTAAATGTTCTCAAAAATGTTAAATCCCAGCATGCTCCTGATAACATCACCTTATCTTTCTACATCTGTGACTGACAGAAGACCAATTCCTCTAGTTATCAGCGAGAACTCATAAACACCCTGCGAGCTTGACACATCTGATAATAATGCACCATAAAGAATCAAAACGTGCATTTTCACCCCTCGCTTACACCACATATTTAGGTTATGCAACGCGATTAATATGCACATGTTGAAGTGCAAAAGGTGTTTTCCGAGCAACACGTGCAAGCCATTTAGTTTTCCAATGGCAAGTTGGGAATTTAATGTTACAAAACAAGCTAAATGTTGCATTGTGTGGACACAGCACAACCGCATCACTTCTAAAAATGCTTTTCTCTCTATTCACAGGTCCACAACTGTGGAGTATACTTACATTCATGTTGTTCGTAAGGCGGGTAATTCAACCTCACGGCGATCAGGATGAAGAAAATAAAGAGAGGCCACACAATCTCCGTCAGCAGCTGGAGCTGCAAAAGTCAAACACATGAGGACAAAAACAGTCAGCGTTTTCTGAAGTGCAGACATTAGAGACCAAACATGCTCTCACAGAAAAAAAGCTCTCAGTCTCCAATGTCTAAAGTAAGGGCTTCTGGTGAGTAATGTCATCAAGGGTAAGTTTTTATTAACAACATTTATTATTAATACATGACGGGGAATCGATCAATCCCTCCAGATATAGAACTACATGGCATGTCTGCATCGACCCAATAGGGAATGAAAGTCATCTGACCACTCTTTCTCCATTTAGCACTTTTGTGAGTAATGCTTATTTGTTTTAAACAATACACTCTAAAAAATTAAGTTTCAGTATTTTACTGTTTTTAACCATTAAACTGTAGAAAAGTAAATTAAGGACTGTATTTTCATGCAAGTCTTTAAATATAAAAAGTACATGTGTTTTTGGACATAACCATGTTTTAAAACATGTACCATGGTAATCTTGTGTTTAAATATTTTTATTTGGAATTTCACAACAATTCCTTTGTAATTACCATATTCTTGGATGTACCTTGTAAAAACACAAATTTCAGTCCCATGTTATATATCAAAATACCGTAGTATGGTATGTCACACTCTTAGGAAATAACCCTAGGGTTCTTGGCTCAATTTTCAAGAGTGCTTTATGACAAAAAGTTTCTATAGAAGAGGAAATGTCTTAAATGATTGCATAATACTTTCATATTTAAAGGGTTATTTCAATGTTAACTTGAGATAGAGTATGTTTGCAAGCTGTTTATTTAATACAATTTAATTAAAACAAAAAACGAATTAAAACTAAATTAATTAATTAAAATGAAATCATAAATATAAAATGTAAAAAAAAAACATAAAATGATCTCATGATGTGATCCCCGGCCTAAAAGGTTCTATATAGAACACATCATGTTTTGTAATGGTTTAAAGAGTAAAATATCCTATACAATTTCAAAGAGATTTGAATTCTATGTCTGTCTGTATCTGCATCACTTTTAGGAGAGTCACATAAAAGTGGTTTGAATTTGCATTGGCCTGAGAATATTTATGTTAGCAGCATTCTGTATTGAAATGACGTTAAAATAACTGAATTTGGGTTGTTATGGGATATGAACATCTTCAGATTATATAACTTTCCATAAATTAAGAGCTTATCAAATTAAATCTAAAGTGACTAAATAATCTCAAGTGACAATTCTGATCTCTAAAAGCAGCATGATGTTAAATGAATCATAACTGTTACACATTTTCCTTTTTTCAGTAAGCTACATTCCTAAACATAATGCGTAACATGCGTAACACAAAATGATATTTGCATTTGAATAAATGTTATTCTTGTTAGTGAAAGCAGATGGAAAAACAATGAGAAAACCAGAAAGATATATCCAAAATAAATCTGTTGTCCTCACCGTTTGTCTCCTTCTATAGGTGAAGTTCTTCCAGAGCAGCAGACCCAGCTGAGTGGAGACAGACATCTTCACTCGGGTCCCTCTTCACTCTCAGCTCTCAGCTCTCAACTGCAACGACACAACGGAGGAGCGCGGAGTGAAAAAGACACCCAGCAGCGAACAACAGAGCAGCTCAAAAGTCCAGGACAAAGTGCAGCCCTCCTATCTGACTCTCTGCTTCTCGCTCACGTCTTCGCTTTTCATCTCTCCTCTCATGACCCGTTTTAGGGAAGGCTAGCATTTTCTTTTTCCCATAATTCCTAGAAGTGGTGGACCTTGTAGTGTCAGAGTATCATCAAGCAAGGAATTTCACAGGCCATTAGGGTCTCTGGGGTAGGTAGCTTTATTCCTAATGGCCATGTTTGATCAAAGAGCTTCATTTAAAATGCACAGATTTGCTGAAAGTCAAGGAGAGAATCGGTGGCCTTGCTCTATGCTAATGATTCTTTTCAAATGCGAAAAGGGTCCAGACATTCTTGAGTGATCTTCTAATGCTCACATTGTTTTCACTCTCGGTATCCTTTCAGTGATTTAATCAGCTATCCCCAAACAGATATGATCAGGTTTGTGTCAGATGGGATAGGATGGAAACAAAACTTAACCCTGTAAAGCCTGACATATGAAATAATATTTAGGGGGGGAAAAAGCATGCATGTCTTTGTTGAGTATCATATTTAATACATCAGGCTGGTTGGCTCATATACTGTAGTGTGATAGTGAGAATATAGAGCTCAGACTCAAGGAGGAAAAACACCTCAGTTTTATTCAGAGGCTCAAACTGAACAAAAATATGCAATTGGATGCAGTTGCTGATATTTATATGGCCAAAAAGTAAGATGAAATTCTTATAGCTTGTAATGTAAATCAATGAGATCTTTGTAACCGTATAGCTAACTACTTAAATGCATATAAATATCAGTTGTCACTCTATCTATGTCTTCTAATAATGTCTTAGTAAGGTAATATTATAAATGCATAATGTAATAAAAGCCACAAAAGCCTGATGTATCATATTCGATACTCACATTTTAACATGACATATGGATAATCAAGTAAATCTAAGTTGCTTCAGTCTAGTAAGTGTTCATCTTGAAATATTACTAACAATATAAGTTTTTCCTATGTTTACTTTATAAAAATCAGTAAAGATTTCACAGCAAAAAGACACGTGTAGCATGGCCTGAAGGAGGACATTTTTTGAATTGTACTAAAAGGCCTTTCGCTTGCTAAGTACAGTAGGCTTTATAGGGTAAATCATCACCCTAAGGAAATAAAATACTTCTTGAATATCTCACTTCTTTCTCCTACTTAGCAATGAGATATATTGTACACTTTTACTTTAGAAAAATGACTCTCACAAGACAAATCAGACATTTCCCATAAAATTTTCTTTGAGATCAAATGATCTGACCTGCTATCCACATTAATTGTAATGCTCTATACAACAATAGACACATTTATATGTATTTTCATCTCTTGTAAGGAGTTTTAGGAGAGGCATCTAAGAAATTGTTATCCACAATTTTACTACTGATGCAAAACGCAAGTTTTAGTGTACCTGCGTCCCAATTCAGAGGCTGCATCCTTCGAAATCCACGAAGGTCGGACTGAGCGATGTTAAATGGGACGGTCTAGCCTACAGAGGACTGTTCTTGTCGCCAAGCAACTGTGACAGATGCCGTTGATGGTGTTTGTAGTAGATTGGGAAAGGCCACGAATGATCCATCTGTTGTATCCTTCATTGCACGGGAAACAAAGGACGCATTTGGAGGCCACATTTAAAGGAGCCTTCGATTTGGGACAGCCTTCGTCGCACCGCTGTAATGCAATCGGCCTTCAAATGCGGCCTTCGAAGGATGCAGTCTCTGAATTGGGACGCAGCTAATATGAACACTTCAGGCAGATCCATAGAGCACAATGCATCGTGTTGTGACGGAACAGCAGATTATGCTTCATTTACCCCGACCCCACAAAACTCTTAGTGTATGGTATCAGAGTTATTTTGACATTTAACCACATTTTATTTGTAACTACCTTAAGCTGACTGTTTTTACACAGTTATAGTTTTGTTACACAGTTATTGTATTGTTATCATTTTCGTTTGTGAACTTCTTTATATTTTCTCTAACAGCCCAAACATACTATAGAATGGTGCATAAAACTAATTTATAAGGAAAAAAACTGTAAATAATAAATCAGCTCCTTTGCGGATTCCAAGTGATCAAGGGCGCCTTAAAGGGGTGGTTCGGGATTTTTGACATCGGACCTCATTTTTAAGTCAGCCTGGTTGTTATTCATCAGTGGAGACATTTTTTTTTCAAAATTATCCAGTCCTTATATTTGGATAGTTAGCCGATGCTAGGCTAGCGCGAGTCAATGGTATATGTTAGCCAGCCATTAAAAACCGTTTTACCCACTCCACAGTGCACCAAACGCAAATCAATTATAACACTAGACTATCGATGTATATGTCCGTTGAGAGAATAATGTTAGAAATCAAACTTACCTTTCATCACATTGCATTAGTTATAATTTGTTCCCTGTAATCATAAGCCTTGTCTACAGCAGCAGCGGAGTGATATTGATTACCTAGGCAACCGAGTGAGCCGGTACACACATGACGCAAGTGTATTTACCTGCCGCTGGTACACTGATTACAGTGCGCTTCTGTTCTGTGTTTACTTTTTGCCGCATTACTAACCGGAGCAAAGTAAAATTCCGCAGCTGCTGAGAAACTAGTTCCTTTGGGATCATTGAGATGAAAGGTAAGTTTGATTTCTAACATTATTCTCTCAACGGACATATACATCGATAGTCTAGTGTTATAATTTATTTGCGTTTGGTGCACTGTGGAGTGGGTAAAACGGTTTTTAATGGCTGGCTAACATATACCATTGACTCGCGCTAGCCTAGCATCGGCTAACTATCCAAATATAAGGACTGGATAATTTTGAAAAAAAAATGTCTCCACTGATGAATAACAACCAGGCTGACTTAAAAATGAGGTCCGATGTCAAAAATCCCGAACCACCCCTTTAAGGCGTTCCATTTAAACTCATTGCAAGGTTTCAGCCAGTAGTGGGCACTGGTGCAACGTAAGCAATGACGTACAACGGCGTGAATGAGACAGAGGTAAGTTAGCAAGGAAAATTGGACTTAAACGTAGCCATTGAATTACTCGCTCAATCGATTCATTCTCTCAAGTCTCGGATTCATTCAGGAATGAAACACCACTCTGTTCGGCTATGCTGTGAGTCAGTCGCACACCGGGTCAGTGACTTTGCTTTGGAAGTTTAGCTGACAGAGAAAATAAAACACACCGCTTTGAGTGACATCAATTAATACTCCATATCAATGAAACAAACTCTGCGTATTGCCTAAAAAATGGTTAGCATCGACGCTTAAAAAGATACTAATGTAAATGCATTTGCTTCGTGCATCGTGAAGCTTTGCCACACAGATTTTGAGAACTGGCCAGCTAAATAAAACAGGCGGTGTGTCAAATAAGTAGACTAATGGGTAATGTAGGAGCAGATGCGTGGTATACATTCATACTTCCGATATAAACACTTAGTGAATTTCTCTGACATACTATGTCTACACAGAGGGAAGCCTATAGGCTCTGCCCCGGTAGGGTTTATGTCAAGCCATTAGTCTGGTTGATGAGAAAGAGATTAAATAGATGCAATAAACGCTTTAAGAATCAGTACAACTGTGGCAGCGGATGACTATTATTCTTGTTTTTAATGTTTTAATTAAATTTCAAACAAATAAAGGCAATGTACAGTCACAACTGCAATAATATACTCAGAAAAACATACTTAAAGGACTCACATGTGGATGACTATTCTGTTTGGTTGACCAATCAGTGTAAAGGGGCGTTTCATTCCCGCCCACATATTTTGGATTTATTGTTTTTCCATTTGGGAAAATAGAACAAAGTGTGATGAAAACAAGAATAAAAATATGAAAGAAAAAAAAGAAAGAAAAAAAACATACACGAGATGGGATTCCCTACCTGGGAATCACTTCTCTTGTCATAAGGAAATCTATAACTCATTTACGAATAACCAAATTAATCATGTATAAACAGTGGCATTGATTGAATACACATAAGAAAATAATATTTCTCTCACAGAGATTAGCTCTGTGTGTTCATGAGAAGGGTCGAATAGGCTATGTGATAAATTAACGGTGTATTTGTCTTACCGTTTTGAAGGCAAAAACGAGAAAAGAAATGATCCGAAGGTAGGTTCACTGTTCTAACATTTCTGTTCTCAAATAGCAATCCTGATCTTTCTGTCCACCGATAACGAACCAGAGGTTGTCACTTTTGCTATTTTCTGTTAGCCTTCTGTTATAGTTTCTCTTTTTTTTCTTTTTTTTCTGTCAGATTTTGTTTCTGAATTTGTCATACAGTTAAATATCATGTGCGTGTCGCATAATTTCATGAAGCATTACTTCGATGGGAGGGAAAAAAAACTTGTACCAGTAGACTGAACTTTCATTCAACCATTTCTTTTGACAACTTTTACTCTCTCTCTCTCTTCATAAATTCTAAAATTGTGTTGTTATAGCGCTTAGCCTACTATTTGTATTGTTTTCAATTTCAATAATACATCTAAAACGTTGCGTTTGCGTTCATTCTTTAAAAAAACATAAACGTTGTTAAAGAAAACGAAGCATAAATGTATCTTACCCAGATGTATCTTCTTTGATGGACATTCGCTGTAATCCCTATGAATCAGATGTATATTGCTTCACTCCGGTGACGCCGGTGGTGCTCGTGCGAAGAAGCATCTGAAGATTTTGAAGTGGTTTTATAGCGCATCCGCTCTCTCTGAGCGCCGGGGTTACTGTCGGTCATCCAGTGTACTGCTCCTCTACAAGAGGAGCCCAAAACAGCTCTTAAACTGCATAACTGCTAACATCTGCTGACGAATGAATGCTATGAAAACAATGCAGAGGGAAACGTGCCTTTTCCACTGTTTTTTGGGAAACTATGACATTTTGTTTGCTTTTTAAAAACCATTAGCAGAATCCAATTTGAACTATTTATTATTTAAAATACAGATGATGGCAAAGTATTTAAATGCACTATTAGGTTCTTGAATGCAGGCAGAACACTTGACTCATTCCCTTTCACTTTTCACTTCAGTTCCATTTCCTTGGATATGGTTGACGGGATGTGATACTCTATGTAAAGTGTGTACATAGAGTACACCCACGTGTACTCTAAAGTGTGACACACACACACACACACACACACACACTTACACACACACACACACACACACACACACACACACACACACACACACACACACACACACACACACACACACACACACACACACACACACACACACACACACACACACACACACACACGTTGCCTTTGGCTTGCTCAGTTGGGGATATTTTGGGGATATTTAATTTAATTTTATCAATCAATCAATTCCTCTTGAAACAAACTTTGTTGTATTATTTTAATTTAATACTGTGAAGCTGCTTTGATACAATCTGTATTGTGAAAAGCGCTATACAAATATACTTGACTTGACACACACACACACACACACACACACACACACACACACACACACACACACAGTCATGTGAAAAAGAAAGTACACCCTTTTTAATTCTATGGTTTTACATGTCAGGACAATAAAAACTTGTCTGGTCTTTAGCAGGTCAAGTCACATCAAGTCAAGTTACTAATATAGCGCTTTATACAATACAGATTGTTTCAAAGCAGCTTTACAGTGTTAACAGGTAAGTTATGCATTTCTGCTGTTTTTTAGCTGAAGACAGCTCAGTTTTGATTCATTTCCGTTGCAAAGTTTAGTTAATAAATCACTTCATCCATCATCTATAATCTATAAAATCTTTATATATAAAGCAGTTCTGCAAAAAAAGATGTCATTGTTTAGCTCAGTTCAGTTCTCATACAACAGTGTCCGTACAGTCAGATCAATAATATTTTTGAATATTAAGTGTCCCCTGCTAAGCAAGCCAGTGGGTGACAGTGACAAGGAACCCAAACTCCATCAGGTGACAGAATGGAGTAAAAAACCTTGGGAGAAACCAGGCTCAGTTGGGGGACCAGTTCTCCTCTGGCCAAAAATGAGGTACCTCAGATGAACAACACCACATGTCATGTCATGGTTTAACAAAAACTAGGCCAAAATGGATAATCCATGTATGACAAACTACACCCTTACTGTTTCTATAGGAATTAAAAGAGTAGCAGTCAGGTGCTTCTAATCAAATGTCTTTGATTAATTGATCAATAGCGAGTGTGATCACCTCTATAAAAGCAGAAGTTTTGTCTGTTTGCTGGTCAGGATCATGCATGTGTGTCTTAACAATGCCAAGGAGGAAAGACGCCGTGATCTTAGAGAAGCAATTGTTGTGGCCATCAATCTGGGAAGGGTTATATGGCCATTTCCAAACAATTTGAAGTCCATTATTCTACAGTGAGGAAGATTATTCACAAGTGGCAGCACAGCTTAGGTTTGCAAAGTTGCATCTGAACACATCTCAAGACTTCTGGAAGAACGTCCTTTGGACAGACGAGACCAATGTGGAGATGTTTGGGCCATAATTTACAGTGCCACGTTAGGCGAAAACCAAATATATCAGCACAAACACCTCATACCAACTGTGAAGCACTGTGGTGGAGGGGTGATGATTTGGGCTTGTTTTGCAGCCACAGGACCTCGCAATCTTTGAGTCGACCATGAACTCCTTTGTATACTAAAGTATTCTAGAGTAAAATGTGAAGCCATCTCTCTGACAGATAAATCTTGGCCAAAATTGGACTTTGCAACAGGACAATGATCCCAAGCACTCCAGCAAATCTACAAAAGAATGGCTGAAAAAGAAAAACATCAAGGTGTTTCAGTGGCCTAGTCAAAGTCCAGACCTCAACTCGATTGAAATGCTGTGGCAGGACCTTAAGAGAGTGTGAGAGACTGATAAAGTCATATGGAAAATGATTACTTCAAGCTATTGCTGCTAAAGGTGGTTCTAAAAGCAATTAAATCATAGGGTGTACTTAGTTTGTCACACATGGCTTCTCCATTATGGCCTATAGTTTTAGTTAAATAAATAATGACACAGTGTAATATGGCATGTGTTGTGTTCATCTGAGGTTGTTTTACCTAATTTTAAGACCTGCTAAAGACCAAATTATTTTTTCTATTATGCCTGATAATTAAAACCATAGAATTCAAAAGGGTGTACTTTCTTTTTCACATGACTATATTTGGGAGAACATGTCTTCTCAATTTCTATGCTCTATCTATGATCTTCTAGCTATTTTATTCTCTCAGTACAAGAATGTAAATAAAACTGTACAATAAATGAGGTCAGACTAGACCTATTTGATGTATTGACCTATTTGACACTTAAAATGATTGAGTGTATGTTCTTAATCCTTTAATCCTTATCTGGAAAATATTTTTTTCCCATAGACCATTTAAGTAATCTCAGCTCTTCAGGTACAAACAAAGCAACAATATTGTGCCATGGCATATGCCAAGAAAGATGTCATTTGTGTGTGTTTGGTGTTTGTCGTGGTGTTGCAATACAGAAGCAACCGATATTGTGAAATTCCGGGAAATCATGGCCTTGTTCTCAAGCCAGATCCCGTATTCTAGCATTGTGAGAAACACAAACACTGTCATCTGAATTCCCCAAAATACTGCACAGCTCATTATCCAAATGAACCTATTAATGATATCTTAATGGACCGTATTTTACAATTTCATAATACTGGCAGAACAAAACAGACTATATTGAAGTTCGCCTAGTGACAACATCAAGCTTTTTAAAGAAGACACAACAGTATCACTGACTGATCTCATGTGACATGTGCTGTATATTCCAGGTGTTCTGAGGCTGTATGATAGGGTTTAGTGGAAAAAAAACGAAATTGAATGTATTATTTAACAAAATTCTTGACCTTGGCCGTTGGTCTTCTGTGCACGGCTATGCGATGTCCGTTCATGAGACTCATTAGCGCCACAGTTCACTACATCTCGCCCAAAGAGAGCACACAAGCTGTGACATGAAATACAACGCATAGAAATCCCCAAAACATTATCAGTCTTCACTGAGTCAAATATCACCAGTCCGGATCTCCTGTTTGTCTAATGACAGTTGACAGATGTGAACGCGATAACCCAAAGACACGAACACACAAGGTAGGCTATTCACCTCAGAGATAAAGGTACATTTTATGTCGCGTTTTCGTAAATCTTGATTCTCACAACTTGTGTGTTTTTTCTGGGTGAGACGGACTGAACCGTTGGACGTCGTGCAGCCGTGCACACAAGACCAACAATAGGCCTACATTAAAAATGTTGTTTGTTTTTCACTAAACCCTGTCATAAACCACCCGCAGAACACTTGGAATATACTGCACATGTCACATGGGATAATTCTGTGATATTTTGCATATTTTTTAAAAGCTTGATGCTGATCACTATGGATGAGCACGAGCGCCCAGCAAACACAGAACGTTGGCACAACGTACCCAACCTACTAACAACGTTTTATCAACATGGCCAAAAGGTTGCTATAACTACGTTGTGTGGTGAAGGTTGTTACAGCGTTGTGCCGTTGTCACAATGTTGACATTGAACCACCGTTCAGGGCCATTGCTTAAAGTTGTGCCTAGGGTGTCTGGACAACCACTGGACGACATAGCCTACTTTTCACTGCCCTGAAGCGCGAAAATCAGCCTTTTAAATTTCAACTGACCATTGGGCCGTCTCTCATTCTTCATCGAGCAATCCTTACGTGAGAATTGCGTTTAATTTACCTCAGCTAAATAAGATACGTAATTATTCAAACGCACAGAGACATTTTTTTTTGTGTATCTGCTCGCACAACTGTTTATTTTTTCCTTTAATTTCTCATCTCATTCGTTTCTTTGCTAAATTTTCTCATGTCTGCTCATGATAGTTAACGTTAACCCACTCCCTGTTTTGTTTTCTCACAAATGTATGACTTTTGGAAGTGCAATTTGATTACCATGTGCAATTTTAATAAAGTTGAATTAGGTAACCATCTATGCCATTTTTACTCTTCAAAGTGTTTTGGCGCGTCTTCTTACAATTCTACGTTGTTACAATGTTGCGAGCACGTAGACAGCGACGTTGCCATTGCAGAAATGCAACGTGCCACAGACGTTGCCACAACGCAAATGTGTTTGCTGGGCGGGACATTTAAAAAACAAAACAAAAAAACAAACTCCTTTTGTGGTCCATAAAAGAAAGAAGGGCTGACGGCAGTAAAACAACACCAGGTTGAGTAAATGATAAGGTTCATTTTAGGGTGAACTATCCCTTTAAGTAACCTGTGTGTGATCTCACTATCTGGAGGAAGGGTCAGCTGATATTACCGGTTCATGTATTGCATCTTCTGCAGTACAACTGTTGGCACGTACAACACACACCGATGTCTGCTCCTCTGCTACGGGAAGCTGCGTAATATTTCTGTCATTTTTAGTGGAAGAGGGTGATGAAATAATGGAATACATTCCCAGAAACTCAGGCAAAACATGTTCTACACTATCTCATTTTAGGCTATGTGAAGTTTCCTAGCAATTGCTAAGTGAAAATTGTTTCAAAGTATGTAAATGCAACACACAAACAAATTCAGTGAACATTTGAGTAATTGAAATCAGATTTTTGGGTAGCCTATACACCTTCGGCGCGCTCTCGTACGGTTTCACGTCCATAAAGAGCAGGACTTATGCTTTCTAGAAGAAGAAACATGGAATGCTATAGATGCACAGAGCTGGTATATGAAACAAATATCACATTCCTCTTTGTCAGAAATAGAGTAAAGGCTCTTGTGGAACAATAATAAAGCTGAGAATGGACTGATAAACAAGGAAAACTGCAAACCTGCTGAATAAGGAAGTGTGTGACAGACACGTCAATGCTGTTTTATCACATTTAAGGGGAAAGTTCAGGCTTCATGGGTTTAAGGAGTAATAGGGCTGATATGTTTATAAGAGCAAAGCAAAATAGCCTCGTTGCAGAGACTTCAAAATCTCTTCTAAAAATGTGTTGAGGCATTCTCTAAAACTGCTGAAGATTGCACATAAACATGAAGTAGGAAAGCAAATTGAATGTTCCACCCAGCTGTGAGAGATAATTTTGGTTATATGGCCCTTGTATTTACTGTGCCACGCACTTAGAGAGAGAAAATAATACCTTCACATACTGACTTTGACTACCCGAAAAAATAAATAATGAATACAAAAATAAAAACCTGAGGTTTAAGAAAACTCTGAATTGTATTATTTTATAATGTACAAAATACTTCATGATATACAATACATCCTAGGTAGGTCCAAAAGTCTAAGATCACACCAAATTTTTTGAAAATCTGGAAATAAACAGAACGCAATGCATGCTATTTTTTCCCACATTTTAAAAACTTTATGATATAAAATGATTAAATATGTAAGATTCTGCACTGTTAAAAGGTTTTTTTTAATGTTTGCTAAAAAATACAGTAAAATTGTGAAATATTAATTTGAAATAACTGTCTTCCATTATATCATATTTATAAATGTAATTTATTCCTGTGATGCAAAGCTGATTTTTCAGCATTATTACTCCAGTCTTCAGTGTCACATGATCCTTCAGAAATCATTCTTATATGCTGATTTACTGCTAAAGAAACAATTTGTGCTGCATATATTATTTTTTATTTTTTGTGAAAACCGTGATACATGTGTACAGGATCTTTAGAGTAATAAAAAGGTAACATAAAGAACAGCATAATCTGAAATCTAAATCGTAACATAAATGTATTTAACGTCTCTTTTAATCAATTTAATACATGCTTGCTGAAAAAAAGATCTTTGTGATCTTAAACTTTTGAACTTTTGTATAAATCTGAAATATAATGATACATGATACAATTATATCTTGAAAGCAATACAGTAGAATTGGTCCGTTTTGACTCATACTGTATTTGTTGTGTCTGAGCTCCCTCTAGTGGACAGACACATTAAAGTACAGTCCGTTTCGACAACCAAATAAATTATGTTGTTTACAGTAATCTGTGAGGAGTTTCCCCCTCCTCTTTCTTTGTCTTTTCTCCCTATCTCTCTCTGTGACACACACACACACACACACACACACACACACACACACACACACACACACACACACACACACACACACACACACACACACACACACACACACACACACACACACACACACACACACACACACACACACACACACACAATAAGTCACTATGTTCACTCTCTCCCTGGTACTACAGAGAACAATGGAACAATGCAGCTGTTCTGTGGCTGAGGCTTTACCCCTCAGACAGAGCGCTGTGATGAGCGAGGTGAGACGGTCAACATCCAGCTCCTATCGCCCGAGCTCCAGCTGGAGGATAAAGGTGGGACAAAGTTGTTATGATTGACCAGTTTAGAACTTCTAAGATTATTAAAACTTCCAAGATTAATAGAGCTTCGAAACAAATAGTTCCTCTCTGTTTTGCACTCGTTTCTTCTAGGGGGAAGGTCTGTCACACAGCAATACAAATGAATATGTATTTGTTTATCTATCTGTTAATCCTGTCACAATAATTTATGTCAGTTCTACTCGATTACGGAATCAATTCAAAGTTGTCAAAAAAGTGTAATGAACTTTCAAAGCATGTTGTGACTTGCATCACTTAGATTTAGTAGAAATTAAGGCAGCAATTTAAAGTGTTGGGAAACTTTGGAAGTTTATATAAAACTTTATTGGCTTTACATTTTCACAACATTAAGAGTTGTGTTTTCAGGAATTCTCAAACTATTCTTAAAAATACTATCAATTATTGCAGTAGGCTAATGGTAATTTACTATTATTCTAATCATGTTTATTGGTGTTCAAAGCCAAAATTGTGATAGGCAGATAATCTCCAGTTAAAGTGTATGAAGAGTTTGGGTGTTAATAGAGTGCCTGTATAAATGTGTGTGTTTTAGGGTAGTTTCTACAGTGACTAGCACACTGAGAGGCAGCAGTGACGCAGATTCCCAACCGGGTGGTGATGATGACCATATGGACTGACGTTTGTGCTTTTGTGCTGCTCATAGTGGTCAAGCAGCAATGAGCTTTTGCTCCTGTTTTTATAGCAATCTGTAGGAAAATGCATTGAGGGTTGGGGCCACAGCCAAATCTTTTTTTCTTTTTTAATTTTCAGCCAAAGAGAAATGTTTATATCACCAGAACCAGAAGATATGAATTCTTATGATTACAGTTTATTTTATTTTTTTGCTTACACTATGGCTCATTTTCTCTAAACTGCAAAAGCAAACACTCCATTCAAAACTATTTTATATCGTCTAAAAGTTTCTTCTAAAACATTGAGTTTTGATTTCTAAGAGATCAATTTATGTTCAAGTGTTTTCACACGTGATCATTGGGTGTAGGTAATCGGGAAATTATTTTGCCATTTAAATGGCAGTGTTTCCTGAATGAAACACAAGAGCTGCTAGTTTTGAATCAGAATCAGAATTGGCTTTATTCGCCAAGTATGCGCAAACACACAGGGAATTTGTTGTGTTTTTCAGGAGCTCTTGGTTCAAAAATACATACATACGTACATATACATAAATGTATGACATGAGAACAGAAAATAAAATAAGATAAGGAAAATAAGAAATAAATAAGAGATAATATATATATATATATATATATATATATATATATAAATAATATATAGAATAATAGAAATAATATATAAAAAATATTGTAATGTGGTATAAATCTGGAACAGAAGACTTATGTACAGATTTGTGCATTATGTACTTTAAATACAGCTGTATAACTAAAAGTGTTTTTCAAAATGATTTATCAGAGATTGCGCTCAAAGATCTGATAGAAATTTTGGTTGCACTTTATTTTACAGTACGTGTACTTACAGTGTACTTACCTAAGGAAGTAATATAAAGTAACAGCATGGGTTAAGGTTAGGGGTACGTTCAGGGTTAGTAGTTATTACCCAGTTATTGTAATTACTATAAGTACATAGCATATACATATACATTTATTTTTCCATATAAAATAAAGTGCTACCGAAATTACAATACCTTTAAATTTCTAAAAAAATGTCCATGAAGAAACCCCTCTATTACCAGGTTTTCAATGTGAGAACCTGTAGTAACTTAACTATAGGCTATTGGAAACATAATTAAAAAGGATGAACAATAATTCTGAATTCATTCTGATATTTTAGTTGTGCTTAAGGTCAGAAATGTTGGCATACAGTTTTGCATAATGTTGAATTATTATTTCTTAAAACTAAGCAGTGAAGCTGTTTTAAAATATGATTAAGCTATTATGTGAATAAGACACCATTAAATAAAAGATTATTAATAAAATACAAATAGCCTACATAAATTTAAAAGCCCATACATTTTTTTCTTTTGTATTCCCGAATGAAAGCAGAGCGGTTTAAAGTTCCCGGGTTCCTCCAGCATCCCTTCATTCAGCGCGCGATCCGCCTCATCCAGCTCGTGCTGTGAATGGACGGCAGCCGTTCTTTTCCGGCTACACCTGCTCAACCCACCAGGAAGTGCTGGGCGATAAATCCTAAAGTAATAATCCCTTTTACCTGGAGCGAGAGGAGCGAACAAACATTATTATGCAGTGTATCCGGGGAAAGCCCTCCGATTAGATTCATGTGATCGACGCGCGCGATTAATGCAGGGTAAAAAACACCGTCAACTCCCTGCAAGTTGGGGTTATTGTTTTCCTGCGGTGTAGCGTTTAGTTTTTTTGCGGTCCTAACCTCCCTCCGGCAATGGGATGCTGTGAAAGCGCAGAGGTAAGCGATGCTGGCCGCGACAATACGCGATACAGTGTGTCGAATCTCGAGAGGATGTGTGGATACATTGTTCCATTGTTTCACGGCTGATCGCCTTTGACGGGCTAGTGAAGTGCTGGACTGTCTCTTGCGCTGCATGTAATCCTATTATTATGTCCTATGCGGCCGCACATAGCGATGAATACATTTGACCATGGCAGTTATATGTTGATATCGCCTGTGCATGAAAAGACGAACCGTTAGACCTTTGTCAGCAGCACACTGATGGTCTTCATGACACTGTGTGTAGTGTGTTAGTAAACATGTTTACAGGGACTGCTGTCCTTTACAACACACTGCTTACACAAAGGTACTTATAATTGGATATATGGCCGAAGCTCGTTTTGTGAAAATGATTTTTGAATATGTACGTTTTGACAGGTTACATTTGTAACGTTTGTTACATTCATATGAAATTACTAATTAACATTTGCAGCGTGTTAAATAGTTAGGTAAAGAAGAGATTTTTTTATGATTCATTTTACGTTTAAATGTTTCATAACCGATATATAATACAGGTTTTATTTATTGTTCTATTATTGTTTTTTGATACAAATATTATTCATTACTAATCTCTGAAGTATAGACAATAATAAGATAATAATAATAATCAAATAATACAATTATTATTAATCCTAAAATAAAAATGTTCTTCCCAGTTTGGTAATGTTTTTTTTTTTTTTTTAAAGACTTACCAAAAGGCATGATTTATTAGTAAACACAATTTTTAAAAACCAATTAATTTAAAGAAATATAAAAAAAATCAGTAGACATTCTTAATCACCTTATGTTTATAATTTATGTGAAGGCATTTCATTTGAATCATATGATAATCAGTTTAAGCGTGACTGAACATGAAGCACTGTGTTTTTGTATTGCAGAGGACAAAAAGAGAATGGAAACCTTTGGAGGACCGAAGCTGCACGGATCTGCCGTGGTTCCTGTTATTTACATTGTTCCTTGTGGGAATGGTAAATCAACAATTCACTTTATTCATAATTTATATACAATATTATGTTCGTATTATGCATGTTATGAAGGTGCTTCTGGTCACACGTGTTCATGTTACTGTGTATTTACGTATATGGGTACTAGTGCTGCACAATTAATAATTAAAAGATTGTGATCTCAATTTAAACACCCACCCAATGTAATTCATAAACGCCAATGATTCGGCTGTTTATTAAACCTTTGACATATAAAACTTTATGTCTATGGTAGCGAGCAAAATGGAGTAAATCACCTTAAAGTAACCTGACGTTTCAAATACAGATTGCATCAATAAAGTTGTTACACCAGTAAGTGGCGACAAGTGGCTGTTAAAAATGCATCTGTCATTGAATCATTCATTCCAAAATGCCGATTCATCCAGTAATGAATCAAGTCTTGATGAGTGACTCATTGAATCATGCATTCAAACCTTCAATCCCAAAAAAATAAAAAATAAAATCAAATGATTTAAATATGTTTTGAATAGACTTCAGCAATTAAGATTTTGTCAGAACCTCAACCTATGTCATTTTGTTTTGGGAGAATCGTGATCTCTATTTTAAACAAAAAAAATCGTTGAACAGTTTAATAGAATAGTTCAACTAGACGGTGTTTTCTGAAGCCACAGTTCCAACGAACATTCTCAAACAGCATTGGTGTGGTTGGAAGTTGGAGTTTCTTGTTTTATGACATGTAATCTTAATAAATCCTTATTCTGAAGCAAAATAAGCAAGCTGAAATTCAGTACAATCTATCTTTCATTTCGAATATACACAAATTTAAATTACGTCTTTTAGTTTGTCAAGAGATTTAAAGAGCCGTTTTTGAATGGTATTAACCTGCGTGACATTATTAACCAACGTGGTTGAACGAAAAAAAATATTGCGACAGTCCGGTTTCGGGAAACAGTCATGACTAGTTGATTTCTTCAACGATGCATCATACTATGGTAGTTAAGCAGCGAGTTACGTCGTTGCACAGGAACCCCTGAATGGCCCTGATCAGTTAGTCATGGCATTCAACAGTCAGATGTTAATGACAGGTGTCCATGGGCAACACTGTATAACTGTATTTTAGAGCTGCATGATTCTGGATAAATTGAGAATCAATTTTTCCAGATTAAAAATAGAGATCACGATTCTCCCACAATTCTGAATAGACAACTAAAAATAACGTAGTTTATTAGAGATTCTGACAAAATGTTAATTGCTGCAGTCTATTTAATAAATGTTAAATTTGTTTTAAATTGATTATTTAAAAAAAAAAATCAGGTTGAATGAATGATTCAATGACTCACTCATAAAGACTTCACTTGTTTCATTGCTAGATGAATCAGTGTTTTTTTATGAATCTCTTGAATGAATAATTCAATGATGAATAAAAATGTTAACAGTAACATGTCGCCACCTACTGGTGTAACAATGTAATCGACAAAATCTTTATTTCAAGCTTCAAGTTTCTTTCAAATGGTCATTTGGTCTATTTTGCCCACTGCCGTAGACATCAGTGTTTATATACAAACTATTCACTTTTATCCCAGTACTTCTGTGATAATGTTTGTTAGACAGAAACAATGAGACTGTGTGGTTGAAAAAACTGTTTGTGAAGCTGTTTCATACCGATATATGTCAACTGTTCTCTCTGGGTCAGCAGCAGCAAACGCAGATTTGAATGTTTGCTGTGATCGTACTTGTCAAAGGTTTAATAGACACAGGCGAATTGTTGTCAATTATAATATCGCGTGGGTGTTTGAATCGAGATTGCAATCTTTTAACAAATAATCGTGCAGTTCTACAGTTCTTATTATTTTTGATATAAGCAGGACAGTGTACAAGCAGATGGTCATTGTAACATAATCAGACAGACAAATCAGGACTATGATGTGAAGCAGAAGTGGAGTTAAATGTTCTTGGACACTGACTCGACAGTCTCTTTCTTCTCTTATAATAAAACAATAAAATTACTTAAAAATAGAATAAATAACTGAAAGCAATAATTAATGGCAATTCATTTATTTAGTAAATAGCCATATAATACAACATTCTACCATACTAATTCATTCAAGACTTTGTTTTCAGGATGGCGCTGCGTAAATATTTAATGGCCCAGCTTTTTTGCTTTAAAAGACCTTTTTGATATGTAGCGTTTTGTCACCTTGTGATTTTTCTTTTTTAATTCATCTGGCCTTGACAAACAATTGGTAACATTATGGAAATTCATTGGGTTAATAGTATGGGAACATTTAGTTTAGCTCTACACGTCCCACATTGACACCGAACTAGATGTCCTAACCAGTGCAATGCAATAAAGCTATTAACGCAACATCTCTTCAAATGAAAATCTTGAGTTTTCATCCAAACCAGCCACGATGAGCGTCACTTGGTTTCTATTTTTGTGGTGTTTTGCAGGGTACCTCCACCCAGTGTGAAATCTCACTGCTTCAAAATCTTGTTCCACATTACTGTATAGTACATCAAATATTTTCTGATTGGTTGCTGACTTTTGACCAAATGAAGAAACTCACTGGAATCTCTTTATTTAGGGGTGAAACTTTTTGTAGGTTTTGATGAATCCTGTACATTTTTTAGCCTTTGTTGCAAAGGAGCTTTTCCCACATCTTTGCCTGTAGTTATTTTAAACAGTCACTTTCCATGATTCCTGCTAATTCACTCTCATTCCAGTGTGGCATCTGTGGGTTTACCATCGCAACTGGAGGGGCGGCGCGGCTTGTCTTCGGATATGACAGCTACGGGAACACGTGCGGCCAACGCAACGAGCCCATCGAAGGGGTCCGGCTGAGCGGTCTCGACCATCTTGACAGAAAGTGAGTCAGCTTGCCTTTCATCCCTCTCTCACCTGTTTTGTACACTTAGCCCGCACACACCATCCCCTCACCTCCTCCTCATCCTCATTGCACAACCGTTTTTCTCCGTCGTAAAGTGGTCAGCATTGAAATCAGAGCGCTCCAGCTCCTTGCCCTTTGATTATCACATCAATGCAAATGTCAAATGGCTGGCGTTTCACCTCGAGATGGCTGAGGACTATCTGAGCTACACACACAGTGCCTTGAATAATTCAGTACTGGCCCTGAGGACGGCTACTGTCACAGTGTGCAGCCCTTAATGGGTGCTAGCCTGCAGGAAAGACAGGTATTGCAGGCTATTTCATTTGTAGAGCTGTCAAATTACGTTTTTTTGGCTCTCCAGTGTGGTTGAACTGAATTGTATGTAGTTTTTTAGAGATGGGTCTGAGATCTGACTCATCACAAGGCAGAGTGATTCATTTGCTGGAGTATTCAGTGGCTTGTCAGAGAAGACGTGAAGTTAATAATGGCTTGAAAATGTCTTGCTGGAGCTGTCAGAGAGATGGCTGTGCTGGTGGAGGGCATGCGGTTTACCTTTGTATTATAAGACGTCAGATGAAATAATTCAATTGTCAACATAAACTTCTATTCAAAAGTTTGGGGTCATCAAGATTTTATTTTATTTTTTATACTTTGTATTATTCAGCAAGGATGCAGTAAAATGTACTTTATTCATGTGATGGCAAATCAGAATTTTCAGCATCATTACTCCAGTCTTCAGTGTCACATGATTCTTCGGAAATCAAAATTCTGAATTCCTTGATGTATAAAAAGTTCAAAAGAACAGCATTTTTTTTAAATCGAATTGTTTTGTAACATTATAAATGTATTTACGGTCACTTTTGATCAATTTAACACATTCTTGCTGAATAAAAGTATTACTTTATTCAAAGAAATAAATCTCACTAACCCCAAACTTTATGAAAACCAAGTTGCAAAAAGTGCTCGTTTTATCATAACTATACCCATATTAACATGTCTTCCCATGTTTACATATTCAGACACTTGGCCCGATATAATGAACTAAAGTGTGGACCGTGCTACACTGGAATTTGCTAACCAGAGGTCTTTTACATATACACTCACCTAAAGGATTATTAGGAACACCTGTTCAATTTCTCATTAATGCAATTATCTAATCAACCAATCACATGGCAGTTGCTTCAATGCATTTAGGGGTGTGGTCCTGGTCAAGACAATCTCCTGAACTCCAAACTGAATGTCAGAATGGGAAAGAAAGGTGATTTAGGCAATTTTGAGCGTGCCATGGTTGTTGGTGCCAGACGGGCCGGTCTGAGTATTTCACAATCTGCCCAGTTACTGGGATTTTCACGTACAACCATTTCTAGGGTTTACAAAGAATGGTGTGAAAAGGGAAAAACATCCAGTATGCGGCAGTCCTGTGGGTGAAAATGCCTTGTTGATGCTAGAGGTCAGAGGAGAATGGGCCGACTGATTCAAGCTGATAGAAGAGCAACTTTGACTGAAATAACCACTCGTTACAACCGAGGTATGCAGCAAAGCATTTGTGAAGCCACAACACGCACAACCTTGAGGCGGATGGGCTACAACAGCAGAAGACCCCACCGGGTACCACTCATCTCCACTACAAATAGGAAAAAGAGGCTACAATTTGCACAAGCTCACCAAAACTGGACAGTTGAAGACTGGAAAAATGTTGCCTGGTCTGATGAGTCTCGATTTCTGTTGAGACATTCAGATGGTAGAGTCAGAATTTAGCGTAAACAGAATGAGAACATGGATCCATCATGCCTTGTTACCACTGTGCAGGCTGGTGGTGGTGGTGTAATGGTGTGGGGGATGTTTTCTTGGCACACTTTAGGCCCCTTAGTGCCAATTGGGCATCGTTTAAATGCCACGGCCTACCTGAGCATTGTTTCTGACCATGTCCATCCCTTTATGACCACCATGTACCCATCCTCTGATGGCTACTTCCAGCAGGATAATGCACCATGTTACAAAGCTCGAATCATTTCAAATTGGTTTCTTGAACATGACAATGAGTTCACTGTACTAAAATGGCCCCCACAGTCACCAGATCTCCAGATCAGATAGAGCATCTTTGGGATGTGGTGGAACGGGAGCTTCGTGCCCTGGATGTGCATCCCACAAATCTCCATCAACTGCAAGATGCTATCCTATCAATATGGGCCAACATTTCTAAAGAATGCTTTCAGCACCTTGTTGAATCAATGCCACGTAGAATTAAGGCAGTTCTGAAGGCGAAAGGGGGTCAAACACAGTATTAGTATGGTGTTTCTAATAATCCTTTAGGTGAGTGTATAAGGCTTATGTACAATTTTTTTTTTTTTTTACTGTACTAAAGCAGAAATGTATCATAATTTGTATGAGATTTAGGAAACATGCTAAGTTCACATACTTGTTTCTCCGAAAAACAATTCAACAGCCAGTTATTCTACTTCGAAATGTGCGTTCCGTGTCGGAATGTCTGTTTTATTTTGAATTGTGTGATCGCTTGTTTCTGCTTCTCTTTCACCTGTGTTTTGACCAGAGATTCTGTACTCTTACTGTTTCACTGCGGTGTAACAGTAAAAACACAGATTGCCAGAAATTTCCGTCAATGGCGGGGAAAGAATGTGTCATAAATTATGGAAGATTCCATAAATGGCGAGAAAGAGCCACTGTGTTACCACACACTATACTTGAGTGCTAGACAGTTGGAACAGTGTAATAAGCAGACTTCCGGGATAAGTACAAAATAGTAGGCCTGTAAAACATATAATTTTCACGTAGACAACATAGGAAACGAAAATAACCACTGAACCTAATCTAACCCAATGCTTGCTGCACAAAAACTACTGACAACCTTTACAGCATGCAATAAACACAATGCGATACATGAGAGGAAAAGATGGACAATAACCCCATTAAACAGAGATGGATAAAATGAGGGATCGTGGGTAGTGGGAGCGGCCTGCTGGATCATGGTATTAGAAGCTGAGAAAGTAAAACTAAGCTAAGTGCATTAACCAGATGAACTTTGCCCTGCTAACAACATTAGCTTGCTAACTCAGTCTGCCTCCTGACACACACAAAGTTACATCCCAAGCATGTACTTTATCCAGTACAGCAATCAAGTAGGGGTGTTTGATGTATTATTATTATAATTTTTTGGGGGAGAACCACTGGCCTAAGGTGTGCAGTGAATTGTATGTATAGGTATGTTAGGTAGAGGCACGTATTTCCAATGAGCCTAGGTTGGAGACGTGCGTGTCTGTGTATAAAGAGAGAATGATATGGAGGGTATGTAGTGCTGCTCAGGGGTGATTGCACATCTCTAGTGGTTCTGTATTTTGAGCCAGAGATAAAGCTGTAATAAGAGGAAGATGAGAAGAAATAAGCAGTCACACCTTCCTGTAGGAATAGCTCACTCTAGGTGGTATTTACCACATCTGTCTCTTTTAAAACAAGAATAAATGAAGCAATTACTCCAAGCTATATGTTGTAATAGGATACGCAAACACCTGGACATGTGTTAAATCACACACAGGCAACATCACCCTCATAAAAAAACGACTAATGTGAAACGCCAACATAAATCGCTGCTTATCACAAAACATATTCTGTAAATGGGCAACTGACATAATTTTACTGTCCTCAAAGGCTATAATTCTTAATTTAAATTTTCATCAAGGCTGAACAGCAAATAACTTTTTTATCATAAACATAAAATGATCTATTCAAACTGTGCTTTGTTTTGTTAGCAATGTGAATTAAGTCAAATGTGAAAATTGTAATTGTACCCCTGATGAACCGTGAAACAGACACATATCAAAATGAGTTTGGGGTCTGTAAAAAAATTATCATGTCTCAAAGTCTCATGTTCACCAAGGCTGCAATAAAAACAGTAATATTGTAAAATATTACAATTTAAAATAACCTTTTTCTATTTGAATGTATTTTAAAATGTAATACATTTTTCAGCATCATTACTCCAGTCTTCAGTGTCACATGAAACATGAAACATTTCTTATTATTGTCATCATTGTTGAAAATAGTTGTTGCTTAATATTTTTGTGGAAACCATGATACATTTTTTCTTTGCTGAATAGAAAGTTTAAAAGAACAGCATTAATAAAAAAATAAAAAAAGTCTTCACTGTCAATTTTGATCAATTTAAAATATTTTCAAATAGAAAACAGTTATTTCAAGTTGTAATAATATTTACTGTATTTTTGATTAATCAATGCAGCTTTGGTAAGCATAAGATACTTATTTGAAAAACATCCAAACTTTTTTTAGTGTATGTCTATGTAGAAAATTAAGCCTTTATTATAAAACAAGAAATTCCGTTTTTTCATGGTGTCCCTGACATTTTTATTTTATTTTCATGATTCTAGAAAAAACCTATAACATTAATTCTGTCTCCATCTATAATCGTATATTGTAAAATCTCAACCTGTTCTAGATGGCTGAAGTTGTAGTTTGCATATCTGAATGCTATTCCTGTCAAATCTTTTCACATTAGACTTCCACTAGGACAGGTCTGGGCTCTGTACAGTAAACCTCTTCTGTGGCCAGGCCGTTTTGACAGGATCTGTGCTGATGCTGAAGTGCTCTTTCCTCAAGCGCGTGCGTCCCCTGCTACTGACAGTCTGTTTTTGTGCTGAGCACACAAGACAATGGGTCCCTCGTCCCCGCGTGGGCACCGTGCCCACTTCACACCACAGGAAAAGATGAAGTAAAGCCACAGCAACTGAGGAGGCTTGGCTCATAAACAAACTCTCAGTTCCCCTCTGCCAAAAAACTGGGCTGAACGGTCCTGTGACCAAAAATATCTGCTGTTCAGAGTTGATCTTTATCACACAATGCTGTGTTTTAAGTCCCACTGTAGTATCAGACTCCATGAAATAAACATCTTGTTTTGGTATTTCATTTGTCATCAGATTTGAGGTTATGTACTTTTCCTGTCTTAAAAATTGAGACTTTGTTGTGGTTTTATTCACAGCTTCGTCTTTTTCCTGGATCCATGCAACATAGACATCATTCAGAGGAAGATTAAATCCATGGCGCTGTGCGTGTCACAGTGTCCTACCGAGGAACTGGCGACTTACTACGACCTCAAGAGGTTTGCCATGATGAATGGTGAGTTGATCACCCAGTTAGCTATTGTGGGCATGTAACGTCATCGTCACAGATGTAATGCCAGGACACTGACTGGACATCTACCCATGGGAAAGACAAAGGCGTTTCTTATATATATATATATGGTCATGACCCCCAGTGTGTGTCTTTTCACATTCTTCTTTTCTCAGGGGCTCCAACAAGAGCAACGCACACACACACACACATAGATTTAGACATATGTTCCTGTCAGGCATAGCCAGTAAGACCCGGTTGAGTTGCCTAAACAAAGATTCCACTGACCCATCTTGCTGTTTACAGTCCAGTCTCTTGCTGTCTGTAGGGTTTGACGCGTTCCATCTGACACCAAGCGGGAATATGAATGACATCATTGTTTCCCACACAGAGACATGGACTTTCTCTGTCCTTTCTGTGCATCTGCTTATGAGGACAGTTCATTATGTATCAGGAGTTCACGTTCTTATTAAATGCGTAGTGAGTTAACTGATTTAATTAGTGACCTTAATATCTCATTTCGCATTCCTGCTGAAAACCAGCTTAAACCAGTGTCTGATGATAGCTGATATTAGTGCTATTTTAGTACTATTGATATACTGTTATATAGCACTTATTATTTTTTGAATTGGAATTTATTTTTATACTTTTCAATTTAGTAATATTGTTCTGCACCAATATTTCTGTTTAGCTTAAATTTATCTTAATTTCAATTTTAGTTTTAGTAATTTGTATACTTATTTCAGTTAAAGTTTAAAAATGTTTTTTCATCTAACATATATTATAAATTTAAGTTAATTACTTTGAACATTATAATGTCTTTACTGTCACTTTTTTTTTCCATTGAATAAAAGTATACATTTCTTTCAAAAAAGAAAATCTTATTGACCCCAAACTTTTGAACAGTATGTGTTACATCACCATATCTATTTTTTTAGAGCTGTTTATAAAAAAATGTTTGCTTGACCATTTCGGTCAACCTGATTAAAACTAGTCGGGTCATCTAGTGAAGCTTGCTTCCTCTTATTGAGAGAAATCTCAATTTATTGTTTCGCCTTATTGTCCACCTTAAAGGTATCGTTCACCCAAAAATAAAAATTCTGTCATTATTTACTCACCCTCAAGTTGTTCTAAAAAATGAATGGAAGTCATTGGGGGCCAGCAACTGTTTGGTTACCAACATCCTTCAAAATATCTTCTTTTGTGCTCAACAGAACAAAGAAATTCATATAGGTTTAGAACAACTTGAGGGTGAGTAAATGACCATTTTTATTTTTGGGTGAACCATCCCTTTAAGTTAGCATGAGCTAGCATTATAGATGTGATGTTGTGTGTATAATGCATCTTTTTGTTCTCTTTTAGGGTCTGAGCTTTGCTCGTATGAGTTACCTGGCCATAAGTACCCACAACTTCCCGAGCGCTTCGAAAAGTGTCCCAAACTTCCAGTACCAGAGAGGTATGAAACAAACTCTTGACAAACCAACTCTCCCTGTAAAGCGCAGCTCTTTTCCCCCTTGATCTGTCCTCTATCCTCTGGCCTTTTCTATCTCTGCAGCAAAGCTCTTCCAGTGTTTAACCGCTGCACGCCTGTGGATATCTCCTGCTATGCTAAGTTTGCTGAAGCGGTGGTCACGTTTGTCAGTGATAACAGCATGTTAAACAGGCTCATTGCCGGGGTGGCGGCCAGCAAAGAGATCATTGTTGGGCTGTGTCTGCTGGCGTTAGGTAAACGTCTACTCTCTCTGGCTGCTGCTGCTGCTCAGATTACATTTTCTTAATATGTTTTTATCTGTAAAATGAGTTGAAATGGATCATTACGGTCCCTGATATCCATATAAAATCAAGGATACTATAGACCTTATGCGCCAGAGAAACGAGGGCGCCGCCATCTTTAGAATATTGTCTTTTAACATCCGTTTTTGCGGTCGCTCTGTATATTTCTATGGCACTGCTGTCCAGGAGTAATTCGCTTTTGAAGTGGATTTACTTAATGTAAAGTTAACGAAAGTTGTCATGAGGGCTGTAATGTATAAAGCAGATGACTTAACAAATGTCAGCCGACCGGGAAGATTTTAAAACGAGCCGTTCATTAATAAACACGCAAAATCGCTGTGAAAATACAGACCGGAAGTCAAAAGACAACGAGCGCAGCGCTGAAAAGGGGCGGGGCAACATAAGGTCTATACTATTAAGCATTAACAAACAAGCATCTAAACATAAGGCTCACTATTGTAATTATTGCAGTGTTCTGAGCCACTATCAGATGAAGGCAACTTGAAACTAATTTTGCAACACTTTTAAATGCCATAATACAATGTTTTTCGATTAAGAATATCTTAATCTGATTTTGTTCCTCTAACGGCTGATCCTGTTTTGTGCATGCTGCAGTTTTGTCTATGATCCTCATGGTGATCATTCGTTACATCTCCGCTGTCCTGGTTTGGATCCTCACTGCAATGGTGGTTCTGGGTTCTTTGGGCAAGTCTGCTTTCTCTGATCTTTTCTCACCTCCTGAGCTGAAAATAACCTTCTTTCTTTCTTCATTTGCACGTACTATTCCTGAGTGCAAAATAGCACAATAGGGCAATCTGATTAATTAAACAGAGCATCACCAAAAGTTAGCAGTTTTTAATGATCATGTCGGTCTGATATTTTATTTTATTTATTGTTTTACTTTGTTCTATTTTATTTTGTTATATATTATTTTTTATTTGATAATTTTGTTATATTTTTATATTTAATATTGCTATTTTACATTGTTCTTTTCTATTGTATTTTGTTTGGATATTCATTTTATTTTATTGTTTTATTATTGTATTTTTGTTACATTTTAATTTGTTTCATTTTATTTTGTTATTGTCTATTTTTAATTTAATTTTATAATTTTGTTCTATTTTATTTTATTTAGTTTTCTTCGGTTTTGTTTTTAGTTATTTTTCTCAAACAATATATTCTTTGTCGGTTTCAAACGTACTATTATCTATATCTATTATAAGTACAATTATCCATCTTAATACTGTAATTTACTTATAATTCTTATAGTTTTTGATGTCTGATTTTACTTCCATTTCCAAAGTTTAGTGCGAGTTGTATTTTTGCTTGAAAAACAGACTAAACGGTATAGATTTATAATATCACTCTTCATGTGATCATATTGACTGTCAGCCAAAATTATTATGATGTATCTGTTCCAAAAGGATACACTGTAATCTAGCCCCAAACAAAGGTGAATCACCATTAACACAGTGTGTTTTATGGTAGGCTTACTCCTGTTTTTGCAGTGTTGAATGTGAATTTGGCATGCGTTCTTTCTCAGGAGGCACCAGCGTTCTGTGGTGGTTATATATAGACTACAGAATGACGATGAATGAGACCATGTCTAAGGACCTGAGGGAAACAGAAGAACCCAACGGTGGCATGAAACCCACCAAAGACCACGCTCAAGGACTGCTCATCTACGCAGTTTCAGCAACTGTGTTCACTGTAAGCTCTCCAAGAAATGAGGATATGGAATATGGCTGGTGTTTTTGGCTGTGTCATGCTGCAAATTTCCCTCTTTCTGCTCCTGTAGGGAATTTTGTTGCTTCTGATGTTGTTTATGAGGAAGAGGGTTGCCCTGACCATCGCCCTGTTCCACGTGGCAGGAAAAGTGTTCATCCACCTGCCACTGTTGGCACTGCAGCCCTTCTGCACCTTCCTCGCTCTTTCTCTTTTTTGGGTTTACTGGATCATGGTCCTCCTCTTTCTCGGCACCACTGGTGAGATGAAGATGTTTGTGGGTTTTAAAGGGATATTTCACAGAAAAAGACATTTAACTACCCTTATTTTGCTCCCAAATTTCTTTTAAATGCTTCTTTCTTCCATAATTTTTCAGTGTTTAGGGAAAAAGCGGCATTAATATTGTTTTAACTTTTTCCATTTTGTTTTCCAAGGAAGAAAGTAAAAACATTTTTTGGCATTTTTTACATTTTGCTCTGCTCTGTTCTGTTTTAATTTTTGTTTCTATTATATTTATTTTGTTCTATTTTGTTGTTTTATTGTTATTTTACTTTTTTATTCTCAAACAATATATTCAAAAAGTTTCAAAAAGAACTAAATCTGATTTCACTTAAACAGATTCCATTTAGTTTAAATTATATTTAAGCTTAAAAACAGATTAAACAGAACAGATTTATACTATCACTCATCATATTATTATACAGGTTATCCCTTTGAAAATGTATTAACGTGTACTTTGAACTGCAGATAGGGGCTTTGCATTTTTACACAATGTGTAAAAGGCCTAAAATAGCCTTCTGTTCAAGTCATTTTGTACAGATAATGTGGGACATTTACGTACTGCTCATCAAATTAGCCGACTTTGCTTGGGCACCTTGTTTTCATTTTGAAGGTGTGTTATTATTGCAGTACGTTCTTTAAAAGCAAAAATCTCTGTCCTGTCCACAGGGAACCCGGAGAAGAATGAGGATACTGGGCTGGTTGAGTTCAGGCTCACAGGAGGGCTGCAGTACATGACCTGGTACCACGCAGTGGGACTGATCTGGATTAGTGAGTTCATCCTGGCCTGTCAGCAGATGACCGTAGCCGGTGCTGTGGTAACCTACTATTTCACAAGGTCTGTATTTTTTGTGGAAAATGTTCTCAAATGCCACTGGTCAACATTTTGATGTTAAAGGTGCAGCAAGCGATTTCTGAAAAACGCTGTTGAAAGTGGATCGGACCGAGCAGCACGACACACTTGTAGCCAATCAGCAGTAGGGGGCGTGTCCAATCATGATGAGGGAGGAGAGAGAGTGAGCAAGAGGGAGATTTGAACTGTAGAAAGAGAGATGGCTGAGAGACATTACAAAAGAGAAAAGCTCAGAGGAATATCACTGGAAAAAGAAGCTTCTTAGAAGAGCTTTTGTACCCGCGTTATTAGAAGAGCTTTCCAGCGCTGGAGAGACCCAAGTGCGAAGGCCTGAAAACAGACGCCGAGGTTGCAACTTAGCCATTAAAACAACAACTATTATTTTGTAATATTATATTGGTTTACATTATTTGAAATTACTTTGAATAATCTGGAATAAGTCTAAGTCTACAAGTGCATTTTTCTTCGACTAATCCTGCATTCATGGTGTTGTTTATTATTGCAGCTCACAGCTATAACCTTGAAAGATGAGTAATTTATTTCATATCCATTCAGGGACAAAACCAAACTCCCGGTGACTCCCATCCTGTCATCAGTGCTGCGCCTGGTGCGGTATCACCTGGGCACTGTGGCCAAGGGCTCCTTCATCATCACCCTTGTCAAGATCCCACGCCTCATTCTCATGTACATCCACAACCAACTCAAAGGCAAGGTAAGGTCACAGCTCACTTTACGTGTCCTTCATCTAAATTGCAAATCTCTGTTGGTGCAAGAATCTTAACTGACGTCATGCATGTTTATGCTTATAGCTGGCAGTTTTCATTAGCACAAGAAAGTGCTTGGGACGATTACATCAGTGATTAACTAACAGTAACGGGTGCACACTGTGCGATTTATTATCATCCTTTATGATTGTTGCTTGTCAGACTGTACGAACATGATCCTCGCTGTAATCCATGTCACACTGTAAGATCTCAGTTGTCTCTGTACGACAGTCAAGACGCGTTGAAAACGGACGCACTCGTCCAGAGTTTTACATCATCAATCAATGACGCGTTCGGTGATGTGAGCTGCATTACACGCGGGATTGAAATGGTTGCTACAAAGAAATCTCAAATGTAAATTTTCGTCACGGCTTATCTTGAAAAATAAAGACAATTTGACGGTCGTCGTAGGAGAAGCCACACTACTGGACTGTGAGTCAAATCTTCTGACACTGCCAGAATTTCGTCAGAGATCAAATTTGATCGCAACGGTCATTAATCGACTGTCGTTGAACATGTCAAACTAACGATCAAAGACTTTTAGCATAGATGATTATTTTAGGATTTGCTAAATTTGTCTCAGACGGCCAAATCGCGGCCAAAATCGCACAGTGTGCACCCGGCTTAAGATGTTGTCTAGGAGTATTATGCTAGTATTAAATACTAAAATTAGTAAAAACACTTTTTTGCATTTAAGTCCTTTCATGGTAGAGACAGTGTTCTTTCAGTTTTATTCATATACTATTATAGTTTTTGTTCATATTATTTTAAATTAGATTTTATTTTTATATTTAAATTTTTTACTTTAATTTGAAAATTTTGTGTTGTGAGTTTTTTTTGTGTCATTTTTAATTAGTTTTTTTTATTTTAGTTTTAAATGTGTATATGGTTTTCGTTAATTATTATGTATTAGTTTTAGTTACTTCAAGTTAAACTAAACAAAAATTAGAAATGTTGCCTTGGCAACTAGCTGAAATAAAATGTGTTTAAAAAAATATTTGTATATTATATTTATTTTTATATAAAATTATATTTTATAATTTAATATTTTGTCATATAAATATTGTATTTCAATTAAAGGGATAGTTCACCAAAATATTTAAATTAAGCCACTATTTAGTACACAAAAGTATAACAAAATGACCCTATGTGACACGTGCTGTATATTCCAAGTGTTGTGGGGTGTCTGAGTGTTAATTTACTGATAAATCGTGCACAATAAAACCACCTTCAGTAAATATGCTCAATTTTGACTTCATGCAGTCTTGAAGAATACTAGTTATATACTGTATATATATATATATAGCCTACTGTAGAATGGCTTAAACTGAAAAAAATTTTTTGCTTTGGCTTTTTGAATCAGACAGATTACTTTTCTTGTCTGAAAATGTTCTTTCTTTGGTTTACTTTGGTATTTTCTAGTGTTTTTGGTGGGTATCTTTTGAAGTTAATGCTGCAAGCTATTTATTAGTGTCATCTCGGGGTCCACTTTGGTGAACTATCATTTACTTGATATATGGCTAGTGATCTTGGGAATATAATGAACTCTAATAGATATCAGCACTAGATTTATAGAGGCAGATTTGGAGCATTAAGGTAGTGGCTGACAAATGTGCAACAGACATGCACTGTGGGTAACATCTGCGCTTGCTCTGATTCTGTTCCATGTTACGCGCCCCACAGGAAAACGCTTGTGCACGCTGCATGCTGAAGGCCTGTATCTGCTGTCTGTGGTGTCTGGAGAAGTGCCTCAACTATCTGAATCAGGTAGGCCAGTTAATGGATTGCTGCAAATTGAGGTAGAAATTGTCTATGTGTTGTTTTTAATATGCTTTAAGACAAACCATGTGCAAATCGGTTTGAAATCGTCCCTGTTCTCTACGTCACAAACTACCTTGTAACCAATCACTTCAACGTGCTGGCGGACTTTAGCATATCTATGATAACTATGATGCGAAGTAGGGGAGTTTCAAGAGAAGTATATTTTTCTGTTGAAATGAAAATCGGGTGAATTATATGTGATGTATATTACGATGTTATGATGATGAACTATATGCCTTTCTCCACTGACTCTCTGAGTTGTTCAAAGTGTTTCTAAGGATGCTGATTGTTAGAAGGCAGCTGTCTGACTCTGAGATGGCAAATTGGAACATGGTTTGTGTAACATTAGCAACACATTATTAGCTGTTTGATAATGTAGTCAAGCCAAAGGCTAATCATACCGTTATGTGTCTGACGTTGTAGAGAGCGATACATAAAACGCATTACTATTCTGATACATCGACTTATAGAAGAGCCTGTATAATTCACTCTTCCACTTCTTCTTCTGAAACAGTTTCTGGTTCAAACATATATGGCTGAATTAAACCAGTATTTCCACATGCCATTGTGCAGCGTTTACTACAGTAAAGTTGACCGAGTGGATCTCTGAGCTCGTGTGAGTGGAGGCGGGGACTAATTTGCATATTCATGGTTCCACGTATACTAAATGAGGCAAGGGTTTAGAGTTACATTTAAGCGAAATTATTTTCACAGGAAAAAACATTTCACTATGTCATTTTAGTGATCAAAGATGAGTTTTAAGGGATACATTTATTGACTCCAGGGGGACTTGAAAAGAAAAGAACTGTGATCTATTCATTCTTGTAATCTGTTTCTAGAATGCTTATGCGGCGACGGCCATAAACAGCACCAGTTTCTGCACGTCGGCCCGGGATGCCTTCATGATCCTGGTGGAAAACGCTCTTAGGGTGGCGACCATCAACACCGTTGGAGATTTCGTTCTCTTCCTGGGCAAGGTGAAAGACAGATGAGTTTTGACAATAGTAGTTGTATATTTTAAGAACTATAAATGATGCAAGATAAACTGTTTCATTCTGTGGTTTGAGGAGTGCCATTTTCTTTTCTATGTTGACATACACTACCATTCAAGTCTGGGGTCAGCAAGATTTTTGAAAAAAACATTTTTGAGTGAAAAAAAAATCTCATTCTCACCAATTTATTATGTATTTGATCAAAAATATGTGTTAAATATGATTACAATTTAAAATAACTGTTTAAAATTTTTTTTATATTATTTTAAAAGGCAATATATTCCTGTGATAAATTATTCCATTTTCAGCATCATTTCTCTAGTCTTCAGTGTCACATGATCCTTCAGAAATCATTCCAAATTTCCGATATGCTGATTTGGTGCCCAAAAAACAGTTCTTCTTCTTATTAATGTTAAAAACAGTTGTGCTGCTTAATATTCTTTTTTTGTGAAAAGTGTGATACATTTTTTTTAATGATTCTTCAATGAATAGAAAGATCAAAAAGGACAGCATTTATTTGAATGCCTTAAAAAAAAAGTCTTTACTGTCACTTTTGATCAATTTAACGTATCCTAGCAGAATTAAAGTGTTAATTTCTTTAAAAAAAAAATCTTACTGACCCCAAACTTTTGAATTGTAGTGTATGTCCTACTGTACATCCAGCATAACTTTTATTTATTAACAATAACAATTCTGTTAAAAAAGTTCACTCATGAAAAGAGTTTTAATAATGAGGCCAGATTTAGTTTAGGTTATATTTCTAATTCATTTAAAATTTTAATTTTTTTTGTTTATTTGTCAACTTTTATGTCCTCAAACAGACATGAACTAAAAGTCACAAGCTTACAAAGTTTAGATCTGCATGAACTCTCATAGTAGTTCAAGCTGGTTATGCTGGATGTGCTGGTGTGGATGGATGTCCAATCCTGCTCCTGGAGGGCCACTGTCCTGCAAAGTTTAGCTCCAACCCCAATTAAACACACCTGAACCAGGTAAACAAGGTCTCATTAGGCATACTAGAAACTTCCAGGCAGGTGTGTTGAGGCAAGTTGGACAGTGGCCCTCCAGGACCGAGTTTGGACACCGATGGGCTGGACAGAACGTTACTGGTTAAGCCGTTTCACCATCATTCTGATGAAGCTGGTTTACCAAGAACGCCTTGATGGTTAAGCAACCCATTCTGTAAACCAAAATATTTCCAGTAGGATTTCTTTCTTGATTGTTATAGCTGCTAATTGAGCGTTTGGGTACCATGCAGATCCTGATCGTGTCGTGCACGGCGTTCGCTGGGGTGTTAGCGCTGAACTATCAGAGGGATTACACCGAGTGGGTCCTGCCGCTCATCATCGTGTGTCTGTTCGCGTTCCTGGTGGCACACTGCTTCCTGTCCATCTTCGAGATCGTAGTGGACGTGCTCTTCCTCTGCTTTGCCATCGACACCAAATACAACAATGGCACACCTGGGAGGGAGTTCTACATGGACAAGGCCCTGATGGTGAGTCGACGCTGAAGAAAAGGTTGCAGACTATCTGTGCAATCTCTCCTTCTGTCACCATAAATAGTCTCAGTGTTGAGAGCGCACTTGCCATCTGAGTCACGTTTCTGATTTGTGTTGTAGCTTGGTTCGTTCTTTTGAATGCAGGCTCTCTGCTGGCCTGGATACGTTAATATTTTAAGATTCAGATGGTGTCCCAGATATTCTCTCTTGGACAACTTTCACCTTTTGTTTTGAAAAGCTGGTTGATTTTGCAAGGGGGGAAAAACTCACACAAGGCTGGTTTCTTGTGCGCTCTTATGAAAGCGTTCTCCTTTTCACATAGTCAGCCAAATCGTGTAGCCAACAGCTTTGTGAAATCAAAAGACAAGGCTTGAGCCTTGAAGTGCTGCACAGAATCACATACCTTCAGATATGCAAAGTCACTAACCGTAAAGGTTGTAGCACAGCAACTGCTTTCCTTCTGAGAGCGGCTTTGGTTAAAAATATGTGTTCAGTCTTTCAATTACTGGCAACAATTCAGAACGTTTTTATCTTTGGCGGGAAAGCTGTTTTCCAACTGCACATTTAGGAACTGTGCCCTAGTCTGCTTGAAAATGGTCTATTGGTGTAAGAAATGTGGAATACTATTTGCAGTTGGTTTGAAAACGATCTGGCAATTCGTGGAAATGATCTGCTATTGGTTAAGCATCATTTACTTCACAAAATCATCATTCAACAAGGTAAAGTGGAAATTATGATTAGTTTTACTGGAATGTAAATGTTTTTTAGAAGCCGAGCTGAGCTGGAAAACAACATTTGAGATTTTCAAAAGTATTCAAAATTGTAAAAAATAAAATAAAAATGTAGGTCCATTATTTTGGTCCCATTTGCATTTGGATAATATTTTCATAATAAAAAGCTTTTTTTAAAAAAATTTTTAGTTGATCATGCATCCATATGTTTTATAATTAAAATGTAATTCATATTATTCTCAGTGGTGATTCTCATTACTGTCATGAAGTAATTTTATTGTATTAAAATACTGTGAAGATTTTTTTTAAATCAGTACAAAAGGCAGAACAACAAATACTGTCTAAATATAATTTATGTGTGTTTGTAGTATTTGTTGTTCTGCATTTAATTTACGCTGATTTAAATACAAAAATATTTTATGACCCTAATATCTATCTATCTATCTATCTATCTATCTATCTATCTATCTATCTATCTATCTATCTATCTATCTATCTATCTATCTATCTATCTATCTATCTATCTATCTATCTATCTATCTATCTATCTATCTATCTATCTATCTATCTATCTATATTTAAAACGTGATTAATTATCATTAGAATGTCTTTATGCTTCTTACATAAATCAAACATGAATTCAGACTGAGAAATCAAACCTAGAGTGAAAAAGCCTCTAGTCTAGGTTTATGGGACTGTAGTTTGACTTCTTTCTTTCATCTCCTGCAGGAGTTTGTGGAGAACAGCAGGAGGTCAATGGCGATGGAGGAGCGGGGGCGCAGCAAGCGCGCCCGTCCCAAGGAAGAGGTAGAGTTGACGGAGGTTAAGGCCATGGTGAGTGGTGACGTGGGTGAGGCAGGGGCGGAGTGGCAGGAGCTCCAGGAGTTCCACCTGTACTATCTGCTGCTGTGTGTGCTGGTGGACTGGGTCCTGACGGAGCACAATCTGGTGCTGTGCCTCACACAAGACATGATCATCTTCCTGTCTGTCTGCCTGCCCACCTCCACCCTCTTCTTCCTGGTCACATTGCTCCAGTACACACCCGTGGCTGTTGCTGCATGCTGACTAACGCTTCCTCCCCTCCTTCTATCATTTCATCCATCTTTCTATGCATCGCACTAACAGAGCATGAGCATCTATTTTTCTATCAGTGGATTATTATTTTAATTTTTTTCCATCTTTTTTTCCATTCCATTTTTGCCTCTTCTTTTTTTTTTACTGACTGTCTTGAACTCGTATGGCGGCTATTAACTCTACTGATATATCCGTGGCCTTAAAAACACCATGTTGCTCTTCGGAGGAAAGATAATTGAAACTGCCAGGCCGGAAAAACAAGAGGAGGAGAGGAAGGGAAAGACTTTATCTCTCACATCGATGGTCATATTATGATCTATAATATAAAAGGATTCTCCACAATTCTTAGTTAGCAATTTAGCTGGTGACACTTAACTCTTGGCTGACTGGATAAACCACTGCAAATCGTGAGTTTAAACACTAAACTATCAACATACTATTGGGTCAGTTTAGTTTGTTTAGTAAGATAATATTGGGACTGACTGTATATGGGTCGTTGACATGAAATGTTAATCCAGGTTCTTTCTTGTGACATGCCATTAAAGATTCTCAAAATCGACTAGTCAATGTGTTGTAGGATGACTAGTTGATGACTATGTTTTTCTAGTATTATTTGACATGCAGTTTTCCAGACACTAATTGAGAGATGGTACAGAATATTTATTTTAAAGTGTTTTATCGGATATTACCTTTTGTGTAGTGTGTAATATAACTGTTCGTGAATGTAAAAGCTCTGCAAAGTTTTAAAGATCAAAGTTATTGCCTCCCAAAAGAAAGAAAAACCGATTCTGAACTGCCTGTAACGAGTCGTCAGTAAATCCAGTCATATTTCCTTCTCGAACTTACAGGTTTGAAACTAATTTGCATAATTCCAGGCTATGGTCTTCATTGGCTGCCCGCCGCGAACCACGTCTACTTTGACCTTCAAACATTGTAGTTGTAGCTGAGACTGGAAGAGTTTGGTGCGTGTTGTCGACATGTTTCCAGCACTGCGAAAGCAAATCCACATTCACTTTCAAAGGATATCTGACCAATCAGAGAAGAGTAGTGTCTCGGTAAGGCGGGTTTAGAGAAACTGAATCCTTTATCGAACCATTTCACTGTGAGATATGTATATTATGAGAAAATTCTATTTATTTAAATTTTTTTTGGATTCATTTTATTGTAGTAGACCTCCAAAACAAAATTAGGAGCCTTTAAAATAGCATTTTAGGGGATCTAAAAAAAAAAAAAAAAAAGAAAAACCTTCCACTAAAATATCGTTTGTCACACCACAAGATTATTTAAAGGGATAGTTGGCCCAAAAATGAAAAATGTATCATGTTGTTCCAAACGTGTTCATAGTATGAAAGTCTCTGGCTGGGCAAAAAAAAAAAAGTACATTCAAAATGTTTGTTTTTGGGTCAAACATCTTTTTACATGAACTGCAAGAAAATTATACGTTTCCTTATAAATGTCTTTATTTAACCCTAAACTCTTCGCATTATATTTAACACTAAAAGTTCACATTATTTGTCAACTACCCATATACTCT
The DNA here is from genome assembly GCF_965113295.1 of Leuciscus leuciscus. Classification (NCBI taxonomy): domain Eukaryota; kingdom Metazoa; phylum Chordata; class Actinopteri; order Cypriniformes; family Leuciscidae; genus Leuciscus; species Leuciscus leuciscus. Next base: position 8,684,440 of record NC_138732.1, read on the forward strand.
CTCTGTGTTCCTGAAATCTGTTGTTATTAATATTGTTGGTGTGTTTTAGAGGGGAGAATCTGGTTTCAAGACAGCCTTTACCATCCATCATAACACCCTCTCAATAAGCATGGCTTCTCAACACCTGCTTTTTGCATTTTGCTCCTTGAAAACTAATGAAGTGGACTAACTCCTCCAGATCCAGATCAGATGAATGGTTGTTGGTTTGTTTGGGACTAATGCCGTCTTTCTTTCCTGTAGGCTCCCGGGACAAGCTCTGCTTGACCAAAATCAGCCCATGGGACTTTTTAAAGACATTCCAAAATGTTTATTTTTACCAATGTGTAACATGTTTACTATGGTTTCACTCCAGGGAATACAATATTTTAATAAGAAACTGTAAAAAAAAAATGAAATAACAATGTAATGAAGCACTTTATATTGGAGCGCTGCATATTTTAAAAAGCCTGATGCATTTTTCGTAGTGATGTCCTTTTTATAAGACTAAAAAAAAAAAAACAGTTGCCATCTAGTGAAACACAGTATTAATAATGTCTAGAATCACTGTTTTTATTGTCAATTTTTTCATAACAAAATTTTCTTTGCGTTTATGAGAAACCCACATACTGCAGTGCAGCACTTGTTTTTTTTTCTTTTAATCCAAATACTGAAGCATCTATGCTTTTTATTTCTTAATTTAAAAAAAAAAAGAAAAAAAAAAAAAGAGAAAATGCTTGGTTGTGTTATTTTACTAAAATAACGTTACCATGCTTGAGAATGAAGTCTGAGGGCCTTTCACTTCTGTGTAAAAAGATTGGTTGGTTGCTTTCCCTCCAATGGTGGTGATTTTTAGTTTGTTTCTGAGTTGTGATAAAACTGGTCAAAAGGTCAATTTTTTCCTGCTGTGTCTGTTAGTACTGGAAGAAACTGGGTTGGGGTTACCTTAAACTGGGAGGAAGATGTTAATGGTTTCTAACTACAATCCACAGTTGCTGTAACTATGAGTATGAGTGACATGTACAACAAAAAGCACATACAAAAACAAATATATTACACAATATGGTGACTTCAGTTACACTACCAGTCAAAATATGTTTTGTTATGTTTTTGAAAAGTCTCTCCAATGTCACATATATTTGAACAAAAAATACAGTACAACAGTAATATTGTGAAATATTATTACAAGTAAAAAAAAAACTGTTTTCTGTTTGAATAGATTTTAAAATGTAATTTATTCCTGTGATGCAAAGCTGAGTTTTCAGCATCATTACTCCAGTCTTCAGTGTCACATGATCCTTCATCATTCCAATATGCTGATTTGATGCTCAAGAAACATTTCTTATTATTATCATCGTTGTTAAAAACAGGTGTGCTTATTAATATTTTTGTGGAAATAGAAACATTTTGTAACATTTTAAATGTCTTTACTGTAACTTTTAATCAATTGAATGCATTCTTAATATGGATCAGAGGCTAATTTCAAAAACATAAAAAAATGGTAATGATTCCAAACTTTTGACCGGTAGTGCACGTAGAAATGGTTTGTTAGCTTAACGGCTAATTCAGAGCAATTCATCCTTCAAAGAAATGCAAGGCTACTCCTGTTTGTAAAGCAGCAGTGGGGCTATTCTGGTGCTGTAATGTGGCTTGGACATTGTCTTTGGTTGTTAAAGTAACTTGACCTTGCCTCATTTGACTGAAATTGAGCGTATGATGGTGATCCACAGCATAAAGCACTGATCTGTCCTTGGGTGCAATTCCTTATCCAACCTGTAGGAGTAAAATGGCACAATGTTGCCTTTTCTACTTTGGGAGATAATACTAATGTTAGCTAATACTAATGTTAGCTTTTACATAGTTTTGTAGATTTATCTTTAGAACAAGTCATTTCAGTTGTTCTCTTTTGCTTTGCAACCCATGGAGAGTTTGGTCGCTTTAAGCTAGTGAGAGTTCTAGGGCCACCGACTTTCATATCTGCATCAAACTTAAGTCTTCCTACTTGTGTATCTAGAAAGGAATCTTGAAAGGAAACGTCATTTTATTTTCTGCTAGACAGTGGGAGAGGAGGAGAGTCACACAAAACTTGTATTTTGCCTTAACCAACTGAGTGAATGTCGCCCCCTGCTGGATCACATAGACTCGGAATTGAAACGGTTCATAAGCCTTAAAAAGATCTAGATCTAACCATTCACAGTAATTTAACTAACCCATCGGATGACAGAACGTGGTAGATGTGGATGAGGATCTGCAGTCTATTGTTTTTTTTTCTAACAAATGTCAGATTTAGCAAAAATGTCTGTGATGTGTGCAGTTTTTGTATGGATGTTTTGAACATGTCATGTTACATATTGATAAATATTGACTGAGGAATAGTTTTTTTTATTTTTTATTATTTTTATTCCATGTTTTTCGTGTCTTGCATTGGAGGGAAATGTTGTGAATTGTGTTCAAATGAAGAGTTGTTTTTTTGGGAGGGTTCAGAAATGTACTTATGAGATATTAAGAGCATGAATTAAGAAAAAAAAAATCTAGGAGATTTAACATTTGCCACACAAAACTTATGCTGAAAGCATGTTAAATATTGCACTAAGATGGCATACATTAAACACGGAGATGAATTAAAGATACCTGTAAAACATTTATAGTTCAAATCGTCTTATAGCGCATTCAATATAGAGATGTTTCATAAATGTTTAAAGAATCTTCTCTGTCAACAAAATTGTCTTTTAATTTGCTTGACGTTGCAGTTTCTGGTTACGCAACCAACCCACAGTTTTATCAGGTAACATTAACTTGATGACTGAACAAGTAGGTTGTGATTAAAGATGAATGGTGGAACTTGCCTTTTAGGGTGAATCTCACAAAAACATCACCCAAAGAAAAAGAAAAGAAAAAAGAAATGATTTTGCATGAAGAACATTAGAACCATTAAGGTTATTTGTAATTGTGACACTATTTTCATGAGAATTCCGGGGGAACGTGCTTAATTTTAATTTCTGTAATGCATCTATATGTTTTATTTTTAAGATTGTTTTTTTATTTTTTATTATTATTTTACAATAAACTTTTATTGAAATCAGCACAAGGGCAGGCATATGTGCCCTTATATGAGGTATAAATGCAATTTAGTAAACTTATTCCATTTTATTATTATTTGTATTAATGATTATCTTGACAATTGTGCTTAATTGTCATACAATAATGTCACAATGCAAAAAAATGTTTTGTTTATGCAAAAAAAAAAAAAAAAAAAAAAAAAAAAAAAAAAAGGTTTTGTGAGATGCGTCTTTTACATTATTTAAAAACATTTTTGGACTCAAAATTATTGAACTTAGGGATTTAGGCCAGAAAACTGACCTTACACTGGGCATTTACTGCCTGAGAAAGGTTTTTTTTTTAATGGATACCAGTGTCAATCACTGGAACAGGATCTTTTTGGCCTCAAACATGGTCTTTGGCTCTCCACTTTATATTGCCAAATGTAAGCAGTGCACAAACTCTCTCTTATGCTTCCTGGTTGAAAACCAGTTAGCTTTTGTTTTTGTCCATAGCCTTTTTCTTTCTTTAAATCACAGAAAGCATCTCAGTAACAGCTGTGACATCGCTAGTCCCGTCAGTGTGTATTAGAAAGAGACAGACGAGCTGTGTTTAGCGGCAAGCTAGTAAAACCCATAACCACTGCGCACACACACACACACACACACACACACACACACACACAAGATGACCTGCATGCTCCTGACAAGGGATTTTTCTAACTCTTTAAAACAATGAGCCATTTTTGTAGGAACGTGAACTGTTTGGCATTAGAATACATGTGACTTAACACTGATAGAACAATAGCTTTATTATGCGACAAGCCACTGTTTTTATTTTTCGAGGTGAGATTGTGAGTCTGTTTCTCCTCTTTATTTTGGGAAACTGTGCTTCTGTTCATGTCACACGGGGGAATAAGCCGATTCTGTTATCAGATACAGTCATGGATAGGCAATACATCAGTTTACTCTTCTGGTGTGATATTAGCTATTAGCTCTTACCTGCAGTAAAGTTGTTTGTAACATTGAACTAAGTTTTTGTTGATTTGTTTGATTTTTATATTTATGATTTCATATGTATCCTGTTTTTTAAAGTAATAAAATGGGGGAAAAAAATGACTGTTTCTTTACACTGAAGACTTTACACTGGGTTTTCACCAAATATACAGACAAACTGGAGTGAAAAACAGTTTTATATTTGTTTATTATGTGCATGTTTTCAGAGATAATATCATTTTGGTTTGTAAGCTATGCGTGAGGATGATAATACTGTATATGCATGCATGTGTTATATACAGTAGCAGCACAGTACAAAATCTTTAAACAAAAAAACATAAAAGCTTCAAATTTAAAAACCATTCTTTGCTGAAGGGGTTACATATACGCTACTGTTCAAAAGTTTGGGGTCACAAGATGTTTTAATTAAAGAAGTCTCTTATGCTCAACAAGGCTGCATTTATTTGATCAAAAACCACAGTAAAAAAGCAATATTGTGAATTATTATCATTACAATTTATTACAACTATTTCCTATTTATTCCTGTGATGCAAAGCTGAATTTTCAGCATCATTACTCCAGTCTTCAGTGTCACATGATCCTTCAGAAATCATTCTAATATGCTGATTTGATGCTCAAGAAACATTTATCATCAATGTTGAATTCTTCAATTATTTGAGGAATTGAAAAAACCCCAGCATTTATTTGAATTTGTATTTATTAAAAAAAATGTAACAAAGTAAAACTCTTTACTGTGACTTTTTATCAATTGAATGCATCCTTGCTAAATTACATTTATATCTGTAAAATTTTGACCCGAATCTTCTGAACAGTGGCATAGTTATACATCTGTGCAAATATGTAGGGCCTGGACATGCCCAATACTGAGGTCAGCTGCTGATTGACTCTTTTGTTCAAGCCATTTGTGCATTGTCATTGTCGCAAAATGAAATTGTCATGATTTACTCACCTTCATGTCATCCCTCATGCAACCTATTATATGACTTTTGAAGACTTGGAATATAGTGCATATAGAGTTTATAGAATAGAGTTTTATGACTACTTGTATAGTGTTTTTTTTTGGACAGAATCTATCTCCATTCACTTTTACTAAATGGAAATGGCTGACCATATGAGTTTGGAGCAAAATGAGGGTGAGTAACTGATGAGTTTTTATGTAGTGTTTCTCATTCAGCATTCAAGGCGTTTGCACATGCATCAAGAGCTTATGTTTGACTACTCTATACCTCCTCTTCATCTTCACTAGCCAGGGTGTCCAGCTCTTTGTCTTTGCACCGGACGTGTTCAGCTTTGTATGCTTTCTGTAAGTTCTCCATCTCTCTAATCTCAGCGCGGAGGTGTTCCAGATGCACGGCGCGACGGTTTCGTAGCAGCTTCATGGGCAGTGGGTTCATGTCATTGAAGGCAATGCTTGTCAGCTTTCTGTGGAAAAGGAAGATGAGGTATATCGACATTATATCGAAGAAAACTATACAGTAATGAACTAGCTGATATGTTTATTTCCTGCTGAAACATGTGATTTGGAAAGACTCTCCCAAAGCAAGCTTTTCTTTGTGTTTTTTTAAAACTATGCCATCCATGCACTAAAAGCAGGAATGAGCAGGAACACGGCAGACATGCATAGTATCAGAGGCGCATGTTTAAAATAGACACACCACAGAAGCATCTGACCCATATTCTGTTTCTATTTGTGTTACTGCTGCTCAGACAGATGCAGGCTGTTTTTATTTTACTATGACTTATATATATGGTGGTGTCTGACTGTGGTGAAAAAAGCTACACTGTCACTGTCTACAATACCAGGAGCTCTTTTGAAATTAAATGGAAGAGAGAAAGAAACAGATTATATACACACTACTGTGCAAAAGTCTTAGGCACATTAGTATTTCACACAAAAATAGTTTTAAGTCAGTCATTTATATATTTTGCTGTAGTGTGTCAGTAGCAAATATCAGTTTACATTTCCAAACATTCATTTTGACATTAATTGTAATAATCCAGTGAGATTTTTGAATGCACAATGAGCCTGACAACAGCAGGTATGATCCTCACGGAGATCTATTGCAATTAATGGAAAAATGTATGTTTGGTATTTCCTACTGACACGTAAAACCATTTTTTTGGGGCCAAAATACTAGCGTGCATAATACTTCTGCACAGTACTATATGTGTAATATATATAGTACAGGCCAAAAGTTTGGAAACATTACTATTTTTTGTTTTTGAAAGAAGTTTCTTCTGCTCATCAAGCCTGCATTTATTTGATCAAAAATACAGACAAAAAATGTAATATTGTGATATATTATTACAATTTAAAATAATTGGTTTTCAATTTATTATACTTTAAATGATCATTTATTTCTGTGATTCAAAGCTGAATTTTTAGGATCAGTACTCCAGTCTATCACATGATCCTTTAGAAATCATTCTAATATGATGATTCATTATCAAAGTTCTGCTGCTTAATATTTTTTCATAACCTGTGATACTTTTTTAGGATACTTTTTATGAAAAAAAAAAAAAAAAAAAAAAAAGAAGCAAATGTTTAAAAAATATAAATCTTTTGTAACAACAATATACACTACTGGTCAGTCATTTGGGGTCAGTAATTTTTTTCTTTCTTTTTTTGAAATAAATCAATACTTTTATTCAGCAAGGATGTGTTAAATTGATCAAAAGTGATAGTAAAGAAGATTAATATTAGAATTTTTTATTTATTTTTATTTTTAAATGCAGTTATTTTTAACCTTTTATTCATCAAATATATTAGGCAGCAGAACTGTTTCCAACACTTATAATAAATCAGAATATTAGAATGATTTCTAAAGGATCATGTGATAGACTGGAGTAATGATCCTGAAAATTCAGCTTTGAATCACAGAAATAAATGATAATTTAAAGTATAATAAATTGAAAACCAATTATTTTAAATTGTAATAATATATCACAATATAACTTTTTTTTTTTTCTGTATTTTTGATCAAATAAATGCAGGCTTGATGAGCAGAAGAAACTTCTTTCAAAAACATTAAAAATAGTGATGTTTCCAAACTTTTGGCCTGTACTGTATATATATATATTAAAAACACAAAATGTAAATGGTATGTCCTGTGTTAAAATTCATCCTTAAAAGGTGTAACCATGAATACTGTTATATGGTATAGTGTAAGGCTTTATGAATACATACATTTATTGTATAATGTCTAAATACATTTAAAATGCATCAACTACAGAACATATTACTATTCTACACTGTAAAAGAACTTCCGTTGCTGTACATTACTCTATATTTACTGTATATATAGTACTTTCTTCTCTATCCTTCATCTCACCTTCCATCTGCAATGGTGATGGGGAAGATGCGGAGATACTGGTACATTTCGACACTGTCTTGAATCTTTAAGATGTCTTCCTCTCTGTATTTGAAAAGAGCCAGTGCATATCGGAATATCACCTATGAAAAAGATGAATGGGGGATTTAGTCCACAAAACTATAGCAGAATGTTCCGCAGCGTATTCAGAAACATCAAACTATTATTAGTTTGTAATCTGTTCAGTAATTCAAGAGAAACCCAGTACTGATCCATTCACTATTTCTAAGAATGCTCTGTCATAGATCCAAGGTACCTTGACTCCCTCATACAGGAAGGTGTCCCATACTTTAAACAGTATGCGGGTGGGCAGACTCTCAACGAACAGCACCAGGAACCATTCAACAGTGATGAGTGATACGTCTACTTTTAGCGCTTCCAGATGGGCTGTGAGTCGAGGTAGTTTCTCTGACATGAGGTCCTTTAGTACACGCTGGTCAGCCTGGATAGATGAGAAGAAGAAAGATGGAAGAAGTGTGTGAGAGAGAGAGTAAAATGAAGACGGGCCATTTTAGAACCATTGGTCATTTAGAGGAATATACATTACTGCTTTGGGGGCAGTTTTTTGTTGTTGTTGAAAGAAAGAAGAAAAGAAATTCAGCAAGGATGAATTACATTGACCCTAAAGATTTTTACATCGTTACAAAAAAAATTCAATAAATGCTGTTCTTTTGAACTTTGTTCATTTATGACTCCTAAAAATAAATAAAAAATAAACATTTAAGAAGCAAACTGTTTTCAATAGTTTTTTTCAACACTGATTATAATTAGAAATGTTTCTTGAGCATCAAATCAGCATATTCGAATGAATGATCTGTGACTCAAGATTGGAGTAATGATGCTTAAAATTCAGCTTGTCATCACAGAAAACATTAAATAAAAATTAAACTTAAAATAGAAAACAGTTGATTCAAATTGCCATACTATTACAGAAAATTACTGGTTTTACATCAAGTTAGGATTAAGTATTAAAGTAAAACAAGCGTATTTTAAGATTCACAAAGATATTTAAGATTTTCCAAGTTCTCACCTGACAGCCCAGCAGGTCTTTAGTGTAGTAGTTGTTAGGCATGATGTACTCCACAACCACTACCAGACACCAGAAGGCATCTTCCTCATCCTGCAGTACCAGCAGAGCAATGGCCGCCAGTCTGAAGACAGTGACATAGATGCTGGTATTTACCTTTCTTTTTGCAAAGACGTGTCATGGTAAACCTACCCCTAATCTGATGAGCCAGTAAGGTGCCCTCTTTAGCAAGTTGTTGATCAACAAATGACCACTAGATGTCAGTATATCACATGACATGGTCAATATAAGGTCAGCATGATGTTAGTTAGATAGCTAGTTGGCACTTAGTCTTCAGCATGGCAGACAAGACAATAAACACTTTATATGCAGATAGGGGTGTTAAAGAGGTGTACTCAATTATGACATTAAATGTAAAATTAAGCCGTTTTTTTTTATAAATGAATAGACATTTTTAAGTAAATCTGGCACTTTTTGGTTTAGTAACGTGTTATACACAATTCCCCATTTATAAAAAATTTTAGTGGCCAATATTCAGCTAAAAAGTTATAGTGATTACTGCAACAATCAAAGCCATTTCTCTCTTTATCATGTCTATTGTGGCTCTGCACCAATTACCAGTGTTCGCTTGGATTGTGATTACCTGTTGAGTCCCTGCACGTAGCCGATGGTGGGGTTCTGCCATGAGAACGCTTGCAGAACTCTCTCCAGCTTCTGAATCAAGGGGCTCGAAGGAGGGGAAAAGTATTGATTGGTGGTCAACGTACGTTCCAGGTCCAGCTGGATTTGTCTGGGCACCAGGTGAGGTGAGGTCCTGCTCTTCTCGCACAGCTCCTGATAGCGGTCGGGATGACGCTCTCTTAACGTCTTGGTTCTAGTCTGTATCATAAAACGCCAAACCCTCACGCGGTACTCGCGTGGCAAGCCTGTCCGGAGTAGACCCTTCAATTCTGTTGATGAAGAGAGATCAGCTTCAGGACATCCGAACAGGAGCTGAGCGCAACGAGCCAACAGCGGCCCATCGCATTCCTCGTGATTCAGCAGGTTTTGAGATCGGATCTCCAGGGCCTGGATCTTAGCAAGGAGCTTCAGGTCCTCAGCTTTGAAGTCTACTGCCATCCTAAATCCATATTCATCGTACTCACTGTAGAATGTTGGGAATTGTGAATTTTTTTCCAACATAAACAGAACTTTGACAAACTGTTTTATGACTGTTTCCTCTAATGCACGTTATTTAATTGAAGCTCTACATTCTTCTTCTACTTTCTTTTAGCAGGGGCCTTATCTAAACAACAACTGAGCTATTTCTTTATAAATCTCAGTATGTCTATGAACCTTGAGTCATTTATTTCCATCCAAGTCTGGAATGGTTTACTATTGCAAGTGTGAATGAGAATTGAGAGCTCCAAAGAAGATATGAACAGGTGAACTAATGGGACTGTGTGTACCTGATGGGGTTTATTTTGATGGCTGCTTTCAGGTCTGCCTGAACTGCATCTTTCAGCACCTTCTTGATTGCTTCCCTCAGCTCCGGATTCAATTCCTCACTCTCCTGGAGTTTCTGGAGGATTCCCAAATATCTGCTTTCCATCTGACAGTTATTGGCCTCTAAAACAGCACACTGACACACACAAAGTAAAGCTATAGTAAATCTGGTTTCAAACACTTTTTTAGTGACATTTACCAAACAATCATAAGATTCATATTCTAAAAATGCAGAGGTGTAAAATACTTGAGTAATTTTACTTGATTACTGTACTTAAGTATTATTTTGGGGGATTTTTACTTTACTTGAGTACAATTAAAAATCAATACTTTTACTTTTACTTAATTACATTTTTTAAGAAAAAAAAAAAAAGTACTTTTTACTCCTTACAATTTTATTTATAGTCAAAAAGTACTTCTTTTTTGGAGGTCACTTCATTCTGTTTTCCCTTGCTATTACCAAACCAATTCAGTTGCGCTCATGCTCAGTTTAATTTAAATGTCATTTATTCTGCCAATGAGATTCGTTTTCACATTCCATGAAATTGGTCAGACATGTTCATTGGTCCTTTGGAAGTGACTTCATGTCGCATCTAAGTCCCTCCCCTTCCGGTTGACCACCATGGGACCATAAAACTCTTCTGTTTTATTACAAACTGCGACTTTCTTGACTTTCATAATTATCTTTTAAATTGACAAATATCATATGTGTAATTCAGGGCACAGTTCAGATGGAATATAAAGATAAGTTGTCTCTCGCCATTGACTACCATACATATATTTTTCGAAATAAGGTCCCATGAGCCGGAAGCGGAGGGGAGGGACTTAGGCTCTCAATGCACAGCACCTTGACCTGGAAATTAGAGAAATTATTACAGTCAATCAGTGGAAGAAAATGGAGGAAGAACGTGATTCAGCTGCGAACCCGTGGCCGTACCGTAGCGAATTCTTTTCTTTTAGTGGGCAAAAGTATGTTTAGTGGATTGTTTAAAGCATGTTGCATACTGGCATTAGATAGTAGTCTTATAGTTTGATAATCAAATACAATTAAATACAAACAGTTCTAAAGCAGGAGATGTTTTTAGAGATTAAAATCTTAAACAAGAATCTCTAGTTTTGCTTTTTGCTTTTACTTCTTTAATACTCAAGTACAATTTTAATGTGGTACTTTTTTACTTTTACTCAAGTACGATTCTGGCCAGATACTTTTACTTTTAATTGAGTAAAATTTTCCCTCAGTACTTGTACTTTCACTTGAGTAACATTTTTGAGTACTTTTTACACCTCTGTAAAAATGGAATTTCCCTTAAAGTTGTATATAGACCTTATGCGCCAGAGAAACGAGGGCGCCGCCATCTTTAGAATATTGTCTTTTAACTTCCGTTTTTGCGGTCGCTCTGTATATTTCTATGGCATTGCTGTCCAGGAGTAATTTGTTTTTGAAGTGGATTTACTTAATGTAAAGTTAACGAAAGTAGTCCTGCTGTTTAAAGCAGATGACTTAACAAATGTCAGTCGACCGGGAAGATTTTAAAACGAGCCGTTCATTAATAAACACGCAAAATCGCTGTGAAAATACAGACCGGAAGTCAAAAGACAACGAGCGCAGCGCTGAAAAGGGGCGGGGCAACATAAGGTCTATAAGCACACTCTAACTTTCAAAACTCAGATCTCTCAGTTCATAAAGACCTATTCAGTGTTCAGATGAAGAGGTTAGCCAAGCAGAACAAAGTTTAAAGATGTCTTTAAAGTACAGCAATAAGAAAATATAGCTGTTTTGGTGCAAGAAAACTTGACAGAAAAAAAATTCACCTTTACTATCAGACTTTGCTCCTGTTCTGAACTTTTTCTCCAAAGAGTCGTCAGCTGGTAGATCTCAGAGTTTAGGTACTGGTTCTGGGTTTTATATGCTTTCAAATCATCCTGAAATAAGAGATATGATCATGATTGTGTTTACAGTAGAGCTGTAATCATGCTTGGCACAGCCATTACAGAATAGGACAAACTATTCATAAATAATGCCTTCAGAAATCATTCTAATATGATTCTTTGATGAATATAAAGTAAAAAACAAACAAAACAAAAAGAAAATTTTTATCAATGTCAAAGTCTTTCCTGTCACTTTTGATCAACCTAATGCATCCTTGCTGAATAAAAGTATTAATTTCTTCAAAAAGAAAAATAACCTCAAAATTTTGATTGCAAGGAAAACAAGACAGAAAATAATTCTGCTTAATATTTTTGTGAAAACCAAAATACATTTTTTCAACATTATTTAATGAATAGAAATATCAAAATAGAAAACTTTTGTTACATTGTAAATGTCTTTACTGTCACTTGTATGTGTGTAAATAAAAAAAATAAAAGTCATATATCATCTATACAGTAAATATAGTAAAAAGTTTATTTTCTCACTTTCAAATGCACATTCTCCAGTGTTAGCTGTTTGAAGGTCTCAGTTTCCAGCCCATTGGTGCAATGCTGGTCTTCCCCACAGGCTGCTAACTTCTCAGATAGCTTCAGTATCACTTCCTGTTTGGCCTGGTTCTTGTGCATCAGGAGCTGGACACTCTCTTGGAGTTCAGCGATATGAGAGTCCCTCTGGGTCAGATCCCTCCGTAGGATCTCGTTCTCCTGCTGCAGGGACTCCAGATGGTTTCTCAGCTCGGCTGCACGCCGTTCACCGTGTCTGAGGAGCTCCAAGCGCTCCTGCTCTCCCTCCGCAGCTAGAAACTGAGCACAGGTTCGTTTCTCCAGCTGAGCATTTTCCAGCACTTTATGTAACAGCAACACCAACTCCTGACAAATGATACAGATGCAGCTTTTAGTAGATTATATGAGTAATAAATAATCCAGCAGGAAGGTGGTGGTTAATGTCCTCACTTTACCTTCTGTGCTTTGACCTCTTCAGCCAGGGAAAGTTTTTCATGTTGAAGTTGAGATCTGTCTAGTTCTAGAGGTTGGAACTTTTCTTTGCAACTCTTACTGGATTGTGACACTGTGGATAGACGATTTTTTTGCAGGTCCACACACCTGGCATTAGAAGGGGATTCTGGGGTTTGAGAAGATCCGGGTGTGGGAACTGATAAAGCTAAGGAGGAAGGTGGTCATGAGCATTTACATTTAAAACAATTGTTTATTATCATTTTTTCTGGTGAGAAAGTAGTAGCGCTTACTGTGCGTCTTCGATGAGGGTGTTTTTGGGGTGTCATTTGGGTCGTCAATATGGAAAACACTTTGTCTAATTTCCTGTGACTGCCGGTTACGGAAACTGTGCATTGTGTTCCTGTTAATCAAACACAGAGACACCTCTGAAGAAATTACTCACAATAACAACTACTTTTCTTTGAAGAAAAAGGCCAGTGTAAACATTGCAACATGAAGCTAAGCGTGTTGTGGATGGTTGCCAGGGCATTGTTATGTGGTTGCTAAGGTGTTCTAAGTCTTCTAAGTGGTTACAAGGATGTTATTAGGTAGTTTAGGGTTCTCCAGGTGGTTGTTTACTGGATCAAATTAACAGAGCCCACTCAAGTATCTAGATACAGCTTTGTCCCTCCAATTTCAGTCTGAAGGGTTTCATTGCTTATTTAAATCAACCATCCGGTGACATTTGTAAGTCAAATAACTTAAAAAAAGTAAAAGCAAAAACCTCATGATTTGGATCATGTCCATAGCACAGTTGGTGCAGGACAAGGTGTGCTGAAGTTTAATACTTAGTATTGATATTGAAACTTAACAATCATAAGTATGAGCAATAGTAAAAAATTGCCTTAGAATTTATTCGGATTCATTTATTAACATCCTCCTTTGTGGGTATATTATGTAATCAATTTAATGATTTTTGACGTTTCAGATGATGATGAAACAGTGTTTGTCATAATGTGTTTTATTCAGAAATAAAAGCAACTTACCACATCCTTATTGAGACAGACGTGAAACTACAATTACTTCCTAATCTCATATTAGATAGACTATATACGTTGCAATGCCTACATAATTCAGCCACCAAACAAGCAGATGTGGACAAAGTACACAACTTCCTTAATTGAGCGAAAGTACAGATACTACTGGTCAAATATTACGCCGTTACAAGTAAAAGTTGTAAAGACCGATTTTTACATAAGTAAAAGTGCAGAAGTGCTTGTTTATAAAAGTACTTAAGTATCAAAAGTATATAAAAGTAAATGTCAATGCATTGTTTTATTATTGTTGCACTGTTGTATGTAATACTTACAGTACCTTATGCCTCTGAATCTATGCCTGCCTGCCTACCCTCATATCAATATCAAATGTATTTCTAGAACACAGTTCCAGTCGTGGGATTGAATGTGAGATTGAATAAGTGCACTCAATAAAGTCCTCAATGGTTTCGGACACCCAAATGGCTGTTCCCTCAAAAAGTCCCCTATTTAAATTTTTTTGGCTTTTAGAATGAATATGTTAGCCTTACTGTTATCTATAAAGGAAGTCCAAAACAATGACAAAATTCACATTTAGAAGATCAAACCCAACGTTGAAAATGAAAATCAGGCTCTGACGTCAACCCGACATTCATTTCCAACCAAAAAGCAACCCCCGCAACCAAAATCATCCCCTGAATGACGTTACTACTTTCTACTCAAGGACCTTGACAGAATTGTAGTGGAGTAAAAAGTACGATATTTGTCTTTCAAATGTAGTGAAGTTAAAGTAAAAAGTTTCCAGAAAAAATAATACTTGAGTGTTCAAAAAGTGTTCTTGAGTACAAAGCTCAAGTAAATGTACTTTGTTACTGTCCACTCTCATATATATAAAATGTCAGGAAGTGTATGTGTGTGACAGAGTAATGATAACTTCCCTAAAATAATTATTCTTGAGAAATTTAGATAACACCGATTTCTTGGAAGGTGCTGACGCAAATTTTCAGTGTGATGTATTTTTCATTTTACCCTAAAAATATGCCATGATGCCAGTGTCCATTTTGTGAATTTTTTAGAACAGACAGAGACAACATAACAAGTACATGTACTCACTGCAGCTCAATTAGCGGATGTTTGATTGACATATTGAGGGGGTTGTTTAATCCTGGAGCGGGCAGACTGGCAGCTTCTTCACCCACCAGGCCAGAAGGAGTCTTCACCATGGGCAAGAAGTTAGCTGTGTAAAAGAAAGTAGAACAAACCCATTGCGTTAAATACATCTGATAGTCCAGTATAACAAGATGCTTTCAGATAATGAAACTTGTTTTTTATTTGTTTTGTAAGAAATTCTTTCTTTCATGTTTTCGAAAGAAGTCTCATACTCAACAAGGCTGCATTTATGTGATCAAAAACAGTAATTTTGTGAAATATTATTACAATTTAAAACAGCTGTTTCCCATTTCAATTATTTGAAAATGTAATTTATTTCTGTGATGCAAAACTGAATTTTCAGCATCATTACTCCAGTCTTCAGGGTCACATGATCCTTCAGAAATCATTCTAATATGCTGATTTGCTGCTTAAAACATTTCTTGTTATTACCAACTGTTGAAATTAGTTGTGCTGCTTAAAGGAAATCACAACATGTAAATAGGAAAATGTTGGCGTTATTTTGTCACTTATTGGGAGCAGTATGCTAGCTGGAGCTGTTTACCTCCAGTCTTTGTGCTAAGCTAGGCTAGCGGTGGGTGCGTCAGACAGAGTTACGGCACGCACGGAGATGAGAAGGGTATGTATGGACTTATCTAACTCTGGGGGATACGGTGAATAAGCTAAAGTCTCAAAAGGTTGGCGTGTTCCTTTAATATCTTTATGGAAACTGTGATATTCTGCTCTTTCTTGCTCCACCTAGTTCTTTTCTAATGACACAACCACACATTGTTGTACGTTTATCGCAGGGTGAGGTACACGTATCAGCATGCCTGAAATTCCTGATAATAAAAGAGGTGCTGTTTAAAAGATCCATATGCTAACCATAGCTAGCACAGAGTGAAACAAACAAATATTATTTCAGTCTCTGAGAATACTTTTAGGTTATATTTGGCTGGTGGTGCAATATTTGGGATTTTCTACAGATTCAGCTGCTCAGACATTCACTTCCTGCATTTGACTCTCATCCCACAGCTGTTTCCTAATGCCTGGATTTCAGAGCTTGAGGTTGGAAGGAATGAACAGTGTCTGTGTAAAAGGAATGAAAGTGCTTTTAGCACAATGACAAGCCCAACCCTACTTGTATTCCTGGAAATAATGCATTTAAGCATTGTAAATTAGAAGAGATGGGGATAAGAAGAGAAGAGAGCAATTTGCAATATTAATAAGTCATATACTGTAGCAGATATACATTTAAAAGCAATTTTCTATCAAATTACTGCTGCCACACTGTGCCTCATAAATCTGTTTAAATTAAATGTCAGACTATAACATATGATATTTTTTGATTAATTTAAATGTTAGTACATAGTAGTTAAAGAGACTTAATGCAAAGCTAGACCACTTTTATTTTTATACTTTCAGTTTTCATTTTAATTGTAACTTTAGTATATTTTGTTATGTGCTTCTGTCATTTATTATTTCATTATTTTATATGTATATATGAATATTTACATATTAATTTATAAATTCTAAATCTTTATATTTTCTTTGATTTATTCTTTATATTTTATATATTAATTTTCATTTTATTCTATTTCTGCTTCATTTCAATAAATGCTAATGAAATCGTTTTAGTTAAAAATGACAATACTCCAGGCAAATATGCCAAAAAGCTAATTTGCATGTGAATAATGTTATAAGTTTGTCACAGGGGTTTTCACACAGCTCTATATTTTTGTAACTCAAGATGTACTAACGTTTCTGGTAATACTTTATAATAATATATAATTAATATATATAAACTTCTATATTTGTGTCATGAATTAGGCCTACTGATCTGTGAAAGCATCGACATAGAAAAGGTTTCTCTCACAGATGAGAGTGGATAATGGCTTTTTGCTCAGCCATTTAAGTGTCTCCTCTTAGGTTAAGTGCACATGGAAACTGAGCTCAGCAGTCATTTTGTGTTCAGTTCACTTCAAACCCCAGATTGTTAGCTAAGTGCCATGCAGCCCTGATATTGGCTGCAGTGCAAACCAGAGTAAGTTGCATAGCTGTCCTGTGACATAGTGAATAAGATGGATATCAACATCCATCCCACCATTTTCCAGAATTACTAAACGTTTAAAACTTGCAGATGATTAACATTTCCTTTCCCGTCACACCCTCATGCTGTGACAGATAACAGAATGATCAGATCTGCCAGACATAGTAAACATGCACAAACATAGTTGGAGACTGTATGAGTCCTGGTTAGCATTCTACAAATAAGCCCCTTAGGCAAATGATGACTAAACTAAAACAATGCAACCAGCTGAGTAACATGCTATCTGATCGGTCGCTCTCAGCTGCTCCCTTCGTGCTAATCTTGTGCTTTCCTCCCTCTATCCTTGGCTTTTCCTTTCTCTGTCTCTGGCCTGTGCTCATGCTGAGAGCCTATGGTTTAGTAACATTGTTTAGAAACAATTGGGATGTTATCTTGAACACCAAATATAGGTAGCATTTAGTAACATATAATAGACTCAGATTATCATCTGACTGAAGGATTTATAATAGTTTGAAGATGAAGAAACTCCTCCGTCAATAAAAAACAGTCAGTTAAAACATTATTTTGATCCACAGATTCCAAGCATTCTGTTCTGACTGGGCTGATCTTTCACTTTCTATTAACTTAGTATCACATGACTGGCCAAACTAGACTTTCCTTTGAAAAACGAAGTAAATTCCCCCCTCAGATCATATTTCATAAACAGTGAAATTTCCAAGGTGCAGTAACTGCTATTTAAATTTAACTGTTTTAAAATAAATGAGGAATGATAGGTTTCGTATGGTCTTCCTCTTACCAGGGCAGTTTGCTGATGGAGTGCTTTCCACAGTTAGGTTGTCTGGTCTTGGCATGGACTGATGTTCAGCATGCTGCTCCCTGAATAGGGCACGCTTCAACTGCAGCTGTTGCAACCAGTACATCTGGGTATCCCTGTTAGCTGCCTGAAAACAGAATGATGTTTGAAGACACACCGTTTGGGCCGGTTGCATAAACCTCTAAGACTAGTCTTTACAAGTTACACATTAAAAAAATTTATTTAAGACTGTTCATAGCTTTTTTAAATCAGTTAAACGTAGATTAGCCTATTTTGATACCGAAAACCAAGACTAACTGCTAGTGGGTCACACTAGAACTTAAGACACTGATATAAAACATAATGGCTGTGTTTATGAAACCAGTCACTATTAAGAGGAGGTTTTCTAAAGCATTGTTGTCTTATTCAAGATACTCAACCGTTATTCCTCCACACTTAACCCCAATGTAAAATAATTAAATGAGGAGGAGAGACCCTTTATGGAAGTACCACATTATGTAATATTCCGGCAGGCCATATTTGAAAGGAATCACTCCGCCCAAGTAGCAGTGCTTCGCCTTCTGAGAACATAGTTCCCAGTATGTATACGGTTAGAAGATGGCTGTGTCTCATGTGACCTTGTTATTTGTACACGCTGTGACTATACACATCACAACATGTAAATAGGAAAATGTTGGCGTTATTTTGTCACTTATTGGGAGCAGTATGCTAGCTGGAGCCATTTACCTCCAGTCTTTGTGCTAAGCTAGGCTAGCGGTGGGTGCGTCAGACAGAGTTACGGCACGCACGGAGATGAGAAGGGTATGTATGGACTTCTCTAACTCTGGGGGATACGACGAATAAGCTAAAGTCACAAAAAGTCGGCGTGTTCCTTTAAATATTTAAAAAATAACATTCTGTTCAGAACACACTTTATCAAGATATGTACAGCAAGCAGCCTTTTCTCTCTGACCTAGTTTCCCTAGGTCTCTCTGACCTACATTGATACTCAAGAATGTGATGTGTAAGGACTGTCTGACTCTACTGATAACAACAACAAGCTTTTTGGAGACAAGAAAAAAAAAAAAAAGAAAGTTATATAAAATAATAATAAGTAAGGCTTTATATTCATCCCTCAGTTGTACGCCTGAAGCTTGTTATTTGAACAGCAATTGACCTTTAGAATCTCCAATGTTTTAAATCATGAACTGTCATTAGACAATGGTTTCACTTTAGTTTTTTTCTTCTTTCATTTTAGTCCAATAGATGTTTTATGAACATTCCCAGGTCCTTAACCTAATAACATTTCATATTTAACAGAAGATAGAACACATGAAAGGCACTGACATTTATTCATTATTTTCACAACCTCATATTCCCTCCAATTTCATATTATTTTCCCCCCTGTATAGTTGCCATGTTCTTCTCATTGATTTGGTCTCAATTACCATCCCATCCCAAGCAGCTCGTCCCCCTTTTTTTGCTTAAAAAAAAAAATCACAGTTTATGGAAGCCCTTTATTTCAAACCAAACCATGTGATAACATTACCTTGAGAATGAAAGTGCGCTCTGGTGTCTGTATATGAAAGGTTCCCTCCTCTCCCTGCAACGGGTAACTGAATGTGGCCCGAGACAGATCCGCCTTACCCAGAGGATTGATATCCTGTGCCATGCGGTAGTAAAACAGCTGACAGCTCTTCTCCTCGTAGGCAAACCAGCGGGACTTCCAGGCTTTGAGAGGTCCACCCTGCTTGTTGAGGTAGCCACATAGTTTACTGCCGGACTGAACGGGTGTCCTTCTGAAGGTGGGAGAGGTCCCATCAGGCTGAGCAGCATGGCTATTGGTGTCCTCTTTAGCCTGTGCCCCATCTGACCGACCCAAACTCTGCTGTTGGTTCTCCTCAGCGCCGACACACTCATCCACAGGAGATACGTACATATCTGGTGGTGGAGGTAGAGTGCTGGAGCTTCCCTTGCTCTCCATCTGCTTATCTCAACAAAGAGAATCAGTGACATCAGACAAAATGTTGTCCAAGTAATTAAATTATGTCCATCAGCATAGCCACACCAGAAGAATATGATCAAATAGAGCTTCAGTAAAATATATGCATACTATACTAATACACTAAACCAGGGGTAGGCAAGTTCGGTCCTAGAGAGCCTTAGTGATCCTGAAGAAGACATTGATTAACTTGTTCAGGTGTGTCTCTGCAAGACAGCGGCTCTCTAGGACCGAACTTGCCTACCCCTAAAGAGTAAGATGTCCGCTTAGGAACAATGTGCATTAAGTGCATTTACTATTAAATTAAACATATTTAGAAGTTCAGCATGTGCTGGATGTTGATATATCAGCCTATTTTTTATTAAGGGAAATACATAGAAACATGTGCTAATTTAGTACTAATAGCACAAAACAAAATGTAAAATTATTATTTTATTATTATTATTATTATTATATCTTACCCCACTGTTGTCATTTATAGATTCTTATTAATATATACTTCAAATATATATAAAGAGATTTTCACATATGCATATGTTTAATTGCCAACATTATCATTGAATATGTCATAATAGCAACACAAATTGAAATTAATTCACTTACCTTAGTCTATAGTCTATAAGTTTTAATTAATTTCAAATATGTACATCCAAGCATGGAATTTAATAATAACAACCCCATTAATAACAAAATCTTTTTACTTCAAAATAAAAACAATATTTTTCTCCATAAATCTTAAAACATTAATGTGTCCATGAATCCCTAATTAATACATAGACACAAAAAACATAATGCAATGTCACAGATCACTATTTTCCAAAGACAAAATAAATTAGAGCAAATAAGCATAAAACGGTTTTGACTGAGTAAGTTAAATCTTTAAAAAAAAAATATATGTATGGTCAAGGGAAAATATTAATGCGAGGAGGTCATCTTGGGACATCTTACCCCCTCTTATCCTACTTCGAAATAATAATACATTTTAAAAAAGCATGGGGAATTGTTCGTCATACAAAATACTATTTTCAAACGAATTGCACAATACAGTATACACAGCTAGGCTATCTCATTCCAGTTTCAACCTAAACAGATTTCACAATTAAATATTACCAGCATTTAACAACTCTAGGTAAAGTAGCCTAAACTGTGTTAATAATTTATTAACAAGCATTATGCTTGATATCAGTAAACCACATTCATATAGAAAATATAGGTTCAAATAGCAAGCTGCATGACATTTCAAATTATTTTAATGTACATTAATAGACTGTTAAACATTATATAATGTATGTTAATATTATTAATGAAACAATACATGAAAATGGTAACCCAGTCTTATCTTAGTCAACACCTGAGGTAACTTAGTTACACGCGCGCATGGTTCGCGCTGTCAGTTGGAATAAATAAACTGGAACAAAACACACACTAACATAACCCAACAATTCATAATAATCACATACCTTGTCTTTATAAAGCTTAAATGTTCTTTAGTCCATGTGTTTGTCCAGGGCGCGTCAATATGGCACTAGTATAGATATAAACAACTCGCACACTGCAACACTTCCTTCGTGAATGATTCATATTTCTCAAAGAGAGTCCCAGCATGAAGGAAAGCAGGAAATGTCACACATCACAATGATGTAAATGTGGGTCGTATTGCGGACGTTAGGCAGGCGTGTCATGAGGCAATAGGCATCGCCTTCATACACTGATTTGAAGCACTACTCCTTTCTAAGCTAGTTTAAAACTCAGGAACTTATAAACTGTTGTAATTACTATTAATAGTCAGGGTTATTTTGATTAGGCCTAAGCCATATAATTATATACAGGAGAATGACCGATGTAACACTTTAAATACAATGTCGTTTGTTTTATTCATAAATTACTATATCATTTTACTCCTAACGATGTCCGTCCGACTCGTAAACGAATCGGTTTGGTCGGATCTTTTCATATTTTTAATGAATCAGTTGAACCAGTTCACAAAACCGCCTTTTCAATCATGTACAATTAGTAATTAATATCCAATTAATCTACCAATAAGTGAGCTCATCGTAAGAGCATTTATATCTACGCCTTGAATGAATGACAGTTTTATCAATATTTATTCACAAACACACACATGATGCAATGCGTTTGCAGCCAAAATAAATAAATAAATGAATTTTAGTATTGTTTAATAATGTAAATGGAAACTGTATTATTTACTAAGATTAATCATGGCTTCAACAAACTGACCTAGGAGTCATGAAATTCATTGTACCCTTATTTTATTACACTAAATCGAATCGCTGGATTGTTTTTTTTAAACGATTCTTTGAAGAGCAGAGTTCAAAAGAACCGATTCAAGGAAATTAATCTTACAACTGACTCTGTGTCCTCCACGCCGCTAGGGCGCGCATCTGTTCATGTCACCGCACAGCGACACTTTTTCTACGATGTCAGACACTGCACTGACAACAACGTGCGTGTGTTGTGAATTGATATTCCACAAATGATAATTTACCTCATATAGAAAGAATAGAAAATACAACAAGGTAAGTGTAACTTTTTTTAGACATACGCTGACTTGATTGTGTGCCATAATAACGACAGACGTTTACTTTACATTTTATAGTCCTATAAGTGATTCTCAAATTGAAATCAGTTATTTATTGGATAAATAAAGAGCCTGTTGTCTAGTTAAACATATCTATTTTATCCAGTTTAGTGACACTGCATTGAGAAATTATGATGCAACCATATCTTGTATTTGCACCATGGCAATAACGTGTTTTTTAGACATATACTATGTTTTTTTGTTTTTTTTTCTCGAGTTACCTTGTAAAATGAATGTAGTAATCACTTACAATGGTATACACTACCAGTCAAAAGTTTGGACAGACTTTATTTTGTTAGTAAAGGGAAGTGACCAACAAATCTCTAGCATAAATAGGAATGTGTTTTAAAAGCATCCCGGGACGTCTTGAAGTTGAGGTGGAGGAGACAGTGCCTTTTCCACTATGTCATGCTAGAACATTTCTTGTTATCAAATGAAATCAATCAGTAATACAAAAAATTTACTATTGTTTCAGATATCATCTTGTTGAAAGCATCCATCCAAAATGAGAAACCTCAGCCTGCTGCAGCGCTTCAGATGTGTGGATCTTCCTATCCCGGGATCCCCGCAGTGTTTCACCATCAGAAGCGAGGATGGAACAGTGCTGGTGGCCTCCGAACTTGCCATCACAGAGTACGACCCACGGACCGGAGAGGTATTTCTAGATTAAATTTAAGTTTCCATATGGGTTCAAAGTAAACCCCAGAAGATTGAGAGACTGACTGACTTAGTGTCTAGTACCAAATAGCTATACATTAATCTTGCTGTATAATGTGCTTTCATAGGTTTATAAAGAGGTTTCACTGACGACAGATGACTATCTCCCAGAGGATGGTAGTGGGCTTGTAGTGGCAATACAAGATCTGCCAGATCAGGAGTCAGTGTGTGTGGCCACTGCCAGTGGTGATGTCATTCTCTGCAACCTCAACACCAGTCAGGTGATCATTCATTTGATCTTAATGCTCTTACATAAAAAAAAAAGATTTTATAAAACATATGTGCTCTAACTGTGCTTTAATAATTTCTCTCTCACAGTTGGAGTGTGTTGGCAGTGTGGACAGTGGTCTAACCGGTATGACTTGGAGCCCAGACCAGGAGTTGGTGACTCTGACCACAGGTCTGTATCTCTAGCAATGTTATTTTAGAATCATTGAAATACTCTAACAATGTTAACTATGGTTTTAGTTAACTATAATAACCCTACCTCTCATCAAATTTCTGTGTAACTCAATTAGTTCGGTTTAGAAGTGCATAATAATGACATTTTGCATTGTGTCCATTTGTGTCTTATATGGCATATCAGGTCAGGAGACCATTATCATGATGACCAAGGACTTTGAGCCAATAACGGAGGTTGCCATCAATCAGGATGACTTTGGCGAAGGTATAGCTAATAAAAGTTTGCATTTAACGCTCAGTATCATTAGGATTGGGTTATCGTTTAAATGTTAACAATCCAAATTCCGATTCTTCTTATCGATTCCTAATTTTGGATGTGAAAACAGCGTGTGGTGTTCACTGCATATGAGCAGATATAGTGCCTGATTGGTTATTTTGCTTCTGTGCATCAGATAAGTTCATCACAGTTGGTTGGGGGAAGAAGGAGACTCAGTTCCATGGCTCTGAGGGCAAGCAAGCCGCCCAACGGAAAGCAGCAGTAAGTTTTTGTTCTGTTTAGTACTTTACCAAACCAACCCACTGCAGCCAGCAAGTATGATACCGAGCTGAGGATCACCAGGAGACCATTGGCATTTCAACCTGGTTTGAATATGATCCTCCTTCTCACCTAGTTCTGATCCACTTTCACAGGAAGTGCAGCCTGCCCTGCCGTGGGACGACAGGAAGCCAAGGGTCACTTGGAGAGGCGATGGGCAGTTCTTTGCGGTCAGTGCTGTTTGTCCCAAGGCTGGTGAGAATTCCCCTTTTTACAGTTGTTGTTACATAAAAAAGTTTGTGACTGTTAAAATATAGCTGCATTTTTGTTTCAGGTGCTCGAAAGGTTCGTATCTGGAACCGAGAATGTGTCCTGCAGGCCACCAGCGAGGTCGTTAACGGTCTGGAACACCCTCTCTGCTGGAAGTAAGACATCCTGAACGTCTTTTAACTTTTCAAACTATTTACAGAAAGTGAAATTATGCCCTTTTACCCGTCATTTCTGTTTCTCTCTGCCTTATCATTATCAATTAAAGTGCTGTTAATATTGAGGTATATTTTTCTTGTAGACCCTCTGGCAGCCTGATCGCTTCCACACAGCGACACCCTAACAAACACAGTGTGGTGTTTATGGAAAAGAACGGACTGATGCATGGAGATTTTACACTGCCTTTTGGAAAGGACCAGGTCAAGGTAGATATTAACTCCTCTAGTGTTGTCAAAAGTACCGACTTCGGTACTAAGTATTTCCCTCTAGCATTTTGAGAGTTGTTGAATGGATTCTTAAACACCTCTGATTGGCCGTTGTGTTCACACACTCAACATGTATATCTCTGATTGGCCACTGAAGTCGGTACTTTTGACAACACGGAACTCCTCTCTATATGAATTTTTTTTTTTTTAAGATTCAAGCTATAAATCATGGGGAATAAATCTAAAAATGGTCTGTGTTTTTCAGGTGAAGGAGCTGCTGTGGAACAGTGACTCTACTGTACTAGGGGTTTGGATGGAAGACTTGAAGCCTGGAGAGATCAACCATCCCAACACATACAGTAAGATGCAAATCAAACTGCTTTGCATATTCAGGGATGGGGTGAGTAATAATCAGTGGTGCTGATTAGGGCTGCATGATTAATCAAAATAAAACTCAAATCGCAATATGGCTTTGTGCAGTTATCAAATCACAAAGGCCGATATAATTAAATAAATATATGTGCTGTTTTTTCATGTTACTCATGATCCGCCAGTGTTTTCATTCTCACATTGTCACTTTTGAGTCACTTTTACATGCATTTGGGAAAACGTGTTCCAACCAATCTTCCCATACTTATTAACAAGAATCAGATGTCCATAACTATTGGTTTTGTAATGTAATATAAAATTATTATTATTATAATATTTTTTTAAATACCGTTTTTTTATTTTACAATAACATATTATAGAAGGTTTTTTTTATATTATATTTCTTATTTTGTTTTTATTTACTATTTTTATATATTCAATAATAATAATAATAATAATTATTAATTTTATATTATTGTATTGTTTCTTTATTATATTGATATATAATCACAAGATTTTGGCCAAATTGTGCAGCCCTAAAAAACAAGCAAAGCATACCTGGAATTTTATTTATTTTTTAAATCGCAATAAAAAAAATTCATCAGGAAAATCACACCTAACCCCCCTCTCCCCCCCCAAAAATGATTAAGTCCTGGTGATGATACTCATTATCAAGGTTAGGGCTTTTGTTTTAAACCTCTGACCTATTTCTTTCACAGTTCAGC
Source organism: Leuciscus leuciscus (assembly GCF_965113295.1). Classification (NCBI taxonomy): domain Eukaryota; kingdom Metazoa; phylum Chordata; class Actinopteri; order Cypriniformes; family Leuciscidae; genus Leuciscus; species Leuciscus leuciscus. The sequence continues at coordinate 8,710,286 of NC_138732.1, forward strand.
TGTGGACTGTTGGGAATTATCACTGGTATCTGAAGCAGAGTTTGCATTTCGGCAATGAGCCCCTCAGGGCTCCGGCGTGTGTGTGTTGGGATCCGGAGAAGCCCTTGCGTCTCCACCTCCTGACTCGAGGATGGGCCAGCTACACCTACGACTGGGGCTGGAGCACTCAGCGCAGCCATGGCAATGATTCCCATGACAACGCCAATGTGGCAGTGATTGATGGAGGTAGGCGTGGCCATTGTCCAACACTTGAATAATTGATGAATCTCTGAAATGTTGTAAACAATGCCCTATCTCTCATTTGTGTTGTAAATATGGCATTTTATCAATTGATGATTGAAGTGAATGGTTTCAGTGTTTAACTAACATGTGTTTTGCAGATAAAATTCTGGTGACAACATTCCGCCAGTGTGTGATCCCTCCACCTATGTGTGCGTTTGAACTTCAACTTCCTGCTCCTGTCAACTTGGTCACGTTCCATTCTCAAGCCCAGAGGACCAATGAGCTCGCAGCTCTCACAGCCGATGGGCATATTTATGTATACGGGGAAGGTGAGTCGCACTCGAATTTAGAAACTTTTATCAGAATTTATAACGTCAATATCATGTTATGTAGGATTTATTCACTTGTGTTTCCTGTATTCAGGTGGTGGAGTTGAAAATGGAGGTGTACCCAGGGTTCTTGGCTTTAATGTCATCTCAGCACCATTAGTCTTAAGAAAGACATACAGGTACAGGATGATTTTGAGTTTCTCCAATCTTTATTTAACAATAAGATGCCACTGAATAAGGAATATTTTTTGATCGTCTTTGATTTCTATGTAGCTGTAAAAATTTGGGGTCGGTAAGCAGAGGTGGACGAAGTACACAACTTCCTTACTTGAGTGAAAGTACAGATACTACTGGTCAAATATTACTCCGTTACAAGTAAAAGTTGTAAAGACCTATTTTTACTTAAGTAAAAGTACAGAAGTACTCGTTTTTAAAAATACTTAAGTATCAAAAGTAAAAAGTAAATGTCAATGCATTGTTTTATTATTGTTGCATTGTTGTATGTAATACTTAAAGTACCGTATGCCTCTGAATCTATGCCTGCATACCTACCCTCATATCAATATCACATTTATTTCTAGAACACAGTTCCAGTAGTGGGATTGAATGTGAGACTGAATAAGTGCACTCAATAACGTCCACAATGGTTTCGGACACCCAAATGGCTGTTCCCTCAAATATTGCCCTATTTAAAGTTTTTTGGCTTTTAGTATGAATATGTTAGCCTTACTGTTATCTATAAGCTAGTGTGCTCCAAAAAAGTGAAAAAATTCGCATTTAGAAAACTAAACCCAACGTTGAAAATGAAAATCAGGTTTATGTCAGAATCCAATGTCAGATTGACGTTGATCTCCAACATTGGACAGACGTTGTATTGTGGTTGAAAATGAAAATCGGGTTGACGTCAGAAACCAACATCAGTCGGGTTCTGACGTCAACCCGACTTTTATTTTCAATCAATATCCAACGTCAATCTGACGTCGGGTTCTGATGTCAATCAGATGTCAATCAGAATTCTGACGTCAACCCGACTTTAATTTCCAACCAAAATGCAACCCCTGCAACCAAAATCATCCACTGACTGGTGTTACTTTCTACTCAAGGACATTGACAGAATTGTAGTGGAGTAAAAAGTACGATATTTGTCTTTCAAATGTAGTGAAGTTAAAGTAAAAAGTTTCCAGAAAAAAATAATACTCAAGTAAAGTACAGATACTCAAAAAGTGTACTTAAGTACAGTACTCAAGTAAATGTACTTTGTTACTGTCCACCTCTGTCGGTAAGATAAAAAAAAACGTTTCAAAAAAAGATTTTGAATGTCTCTTATGTTCAACAAAGCTGCCTTTATTTGATTAAAAATACAGAAAACATACAATTTAAAATATTTAATCATTTCTATTTTAATACATTTTACAATGTAATTTAGTGATGCAAAGCTGAATTCTCAGCATCATTACTCCTTCAGTGTCACATGATCCTTCAAAAATCATTCTTATAGGCTGATTTGGTGCTGAAGAAATATTTATTATTATTATTATTATCAGTGTTAAAAAAAACACTTTCCCTGCTTAATGTTTTTGTGAAAAAATTCTTCAATGAATTCTTTAATGAATAGACAGTTCAAAAGAACTGTCACGTTTTATCAATTGAATGCATGCTTTGTTGAATAAAAGTATTTTTTTCTTTAAAAAAATTTTTTCATGACAAACTTTTGAATGGTGGTGCAAAATATATTGCATTTATTGTATATTTTAATGCAGCTCTAATAATTTTCTTTTGACAAATTTAACCTTTCAGAAATAACCTTTCAGAGCAAAAAAACAAATATATTAAATGTCTTTTTCACTGTTTTCTCAGAGACATGTGCTTGTGTAGAGTTTGAAGTTTTGTCATTTTCTCAGTCAGGCAAGCAGATTGATTGAGCACTACTGTGTGTCTATGACATGCAGCCTGTATTCGGTGTGCTGATGCAGATGTGTGTGCAGGGTCGCCTTGGATCATGGGGAACCTCTAACGCTGCGCTTGCTGCTGTGGTTGAGTGAAGATTTGTTTTTGGCTGTGGCCCACGGAGTGTGCTTGACACGCCTGCTGAAACTGACCCCATCAGACAGCCAGGACCCCAAGGACACACTGGAGATCAGGTACTGGTGCTAAAATAACGAACTCCTCCGGTCTGGTTCACATTTGTATTTAGTGTAGCTCACACAAAGACAGACTGATCTAACGAGCATAGACATGAGCTCAGGGGCTGAGAATTGTTCCAACTTGTGAATTTTTTTAAACTCTGCACTTTTGGCAGTGTCTCTTTTTCTTACATTCTTGGTGTTGGTCATTTCTCAGGTCAGACGTTCCTGTGGATGGTCATGTGATCAGCTTGTGCCACAGCCTCAGAAATGGCACTGTGGCCCTGCAACTTGAAGATGGACAGATCCGGAAACTTCTTATGGGTCAGTCAGTTCATTAATTGTAACAGGAACTGAAAATGGCTTCAACACAATGTATGTTTAATCATGTTTTAAGTCTTTTTTTAATTTTTTTATATGACATATATAAAGGATATTAATGCTAGAATATTCCATACAGACTCTTCAGAGCTCAGTCTAACAGAATGGAAGGATTCAACTGGCAATACCATCAACTTCCCCCGGCCTTGTGTTCAGACGGCACTGTGTTCCCTCAGCGGAGAAGTAAATATCTATTCTCCAGACAGAACTGAGTTGTCGGTCATGCTTTGCCCTTTAATTACAATAAATGCTTCATATGAATTTGTCTTTTAATAGGAATACTTGATAGGCCTCACTGAGAGATCACACCTCTATATCGGTGACTCACTGGTAGGTGTGAGGACCCCAAAAATGAGAACATGGATATAAATGACATTACATTTGTTGTGTTAGTGACAAAATTTTGGCTGTTATGCTCATTAGAGTTTCTCTTCTACAGGTGGCTTCCAATATATCTTCATTTGTAGTTTATGATGACTTCCTCTTGCTCACCACACACTCTCATATGTGCCACTGTCTCAACATCAGCACGCTCTCTGTTAAAGGTACATGTGAACGCATCGAAGACATTAAATATGTAAATATATATCATATAAATATACACTACTGTCCAAAGTTTGGGGTTGGTAAGATGTTTTGTTTTGAAAGAAGTCTCTTATGCTCACCAATGCTGCATTTATTTGATCAAAAAATCAGTTAAACAATAATATTGGGAAATATTATTACAGTTTAAAATATATGTAAATATTTAAAAAAAAACTAAACATTAAAAAAATGTTTTTATTGTAAAATGTTATTATTCCTGTGATGAATTTTTTAGCATCATTACTAAAGTCTTCAGTGTCACATGATCCTTAGAAATCATTCTAATATGCTGATTTGCTGCTCGAGAATCATTTAAAAATATAAATGTTTGGTGGCATTATAGATGTCTTTACTGTCACTTTTGATCAATTTAATGCATCTTTGATGAATAAAAGCATTAAATTAAGACCCCAAAACTTTTGATCAGTGTTTTATCTAAATATAGGTATATATAAATGTAAATATACATGTATGATGTTATTGGTGTCCCTGCATAGGTCTGCAGTCAGCTCTGAGCTCAGATGCCAATCAGAATGATGAGACTGTAAGAAAGGTGGAACGAGGCTCTCGTATTGTTTCTGTGGTTCCCCAGGACACCCGACTCATACTGCAGGTGAACAGAAAGTGATTAAGTAATTATCTTTCTAGGAAAAATAAATAAATTGGGATCTGAGCCACATCCATGCATCAGAATGACAAATGGTGCGTTCAAGTCATGTTGAAAAGATTGTATTTACGAGTTGAACTCACGTAAACGCCGTAAATAAGTCGTAGATACGAGTGGGAAGCTCGGGATTTACTTTAAGCCCTGATGTTTATGAGTTGGGGGCATGTCAGTGAGAAACATGGTGGAATACCACAATATTTATTGGTATTTAGCAGTGAGCCTTTTTTATTTACAACAAAATAAGTCAATTCCATGCATAAAATATAATAGCGTTGTAATATATCAATACAATATGTAACAATAACGTTTATTGTGGCAATGTGGCTTCATAAATTAAAATAGAAAAATTTAAAAGCAGCAGCATCCTGGCATTGTGTTTTTCATAGTTTTCATAGGCAAGCACCATTCACATTATGTCCAAAAAAAAGTCTATTTGTACTGAATTTGTGGTTGTTTATTTCAGAATATTTGGTGGTGTGTGTTTATATATCGTTACCTTCCTAAAATAATTGCCCAAGTCATTTCCTCATGATGCTGGCCACCTCTGGTAAAATGACCCACATCATCCTTAGTAGAACAGATCATGCAATTCTACCCCTGTAGTATATTGGCCTATGTCAAGAGTGTGACTTAGGCCGTTTTATTTTGCCTAAGTCAAAAGACAATGGGACAATTTTACAAGCTTTTCAAGATGGCAGCTGCATCAAGAAGAACGAAAATCTACTCAACCTCAGTTTTTATTTATTTTTTTAGGTTTTTATTTTTCAGTTTTTTGTGTTTTCTGAGAAACCTGAAAAAATGACTTGGCCAATTATTTTAGGAAGGTGACGATATATATATTTTTCGTTGTTGTTTTTTAGATGCCACGAGGGAACCTGGAAACCATCCATCATCGGGCTCTTGTACTTTCTCAGCTCAGAAAATGGCTTGATGGGTATTTTACATTTACAAAAACTTCACACAGTGCTACGTAAACAAAAGGCATACTGATCTTTTTAAATCTTTTTGTATTTAGTATTTAAAATGTAAATATATTTAATTTTACATTTCTTATTCTGCATTTCTTTATTTTCTATAAAAAAAAATACCTTAAGATGAAAAAGATAAAATAAAGTGAACCTGGTTTGAATTGATTTTAATCATTTTAATATGTTGTTTGTTTCAGTCTCAGATTTAAAGATGCTTTCGAGAGTATGAGGAAGCTGAGGATCAACCTCAATCTCATTTATGACCACAATCCCTCTGTGAGTGACCTCACTCTGATTTCATTTCCTTTTACAGTAACATCTAAATGCATTCTTCTACACCAGGGAACGGCAACTGGCGGCCCGCGGGCCAAAACTGGCCCGCCAGCAATATTTTCTGGCCCGCCGGATTATTTTGGTAGTCCTAAATGCTGCACAAAACTCTTCCACTACTTGAGAAAAGCCGTAGTCGCGCGGCGATTTCACCGCCGCATACTGTGTGAAACGCCCTTAGGGAATCATGCGGCGCGGGATTACATTTTAAAGTATAACTGGCGTTCACACCGGACGCGAATAGCGCGTCAAATTCGCGCCTGCCGCGTCTAGTTATACGCTTGACCACTTTGTGTCCGTTCGCGCGTCAAAAGACGGTAGCGGTCAGAACTCTGGTGTACTTTGGACGGAGCGGGCGGTCTGACTGACAATAGCCCACTCGCACTCCCGACATCTTTTGACAGCGTATCCGCACTTAATTCTGACCACCTGTACACCTAGTTCTGAGGAGCTGTTTGGTACTGAAACCATTGTCAGTCAACAACATTATTTTTTTGCAAGGATGTTTGAAATAGTTCGGCAGAAAATAGCCTACTTCATTTCGTCAGTAGGGCAATATGATTTTCGTTTATGTTGCTTAGAAATTTGAGTGATAGGCTTTGTCCTATTTAATTTATGTTATTTATATTTCTTTCTTTTTTTCTGTGGCATTTTTTTTCTCTGCTGACAGTACAATATTGACACGAACACAATTTTTGTATAGCATTTATAATTATTATAGGCTACTTAATCTCCTTCTTTCCGTTAGAGACATTTGAATGTGAGATTATGGAAACGAGATCTAAATTTTGTGGACCCGTCAGGTCGGGAAATAAAGCGGGGGTAACACCGAGTATATTTTAAGCGGTTGCTGAATAGAACCTTGTGGGAGCGGGACGGAAAAAAAAACAGTCCCGCGCAGACCTCCTTAAACCTTAGGTGTGTATGTGTGTGTCCCCGAATAAATAATAATAAAAAAAAAGGAATAAAGTTCAAAAGTCGGACTGTACGGAATGAGGCATGATTGCTATTCACACCTTTATTAAAATGGCTGTAATCTGTTACCACAATAGTACTTGATCTGTTTAAAATGATTTCCTTGATATATGCAAAAATTTAAAATAAAAATAAAAATTTGTCTAATAAATTTTTTCTATTTTTGATCTGAGCACAATCAGAAAATCAGAAAACCCGTCCTTATTCGTTTTTTTTTTCTTTTTCATTTCAGTTCAGGAAATAAATAATGGAAAAACAAGTCGTTTTTCATCTTTTTATTTTTGGTTTTAATTAAAAAAAAAAATAAAATAAAAAGATTGAATGAATGATCCACGGACGGTGACGGACACATCATATTCCACAATTATAGGCCTATATAAGAGTATTTAATTTGTATCCATAGGCCTACTCCGTGTAGCTGGCCCGCCATCTACTGGCTAAAAAAAATATTGGCCCGCGGCCAAAGTTACTTGCCGACCCCTGTTCTACACCATTGATTGCATTTCCTTTCAGAGAATAGTACTAAATGAATAACACCACTGCCGTCCACCTCCATCCCATGAATCCTCTCACAGGTGTTTCTTGACAACATTGAGATGTTCCTGAAACAGATTGACTCCATCAACCACATCAACCTGTTCCTCACTGAACTTAAGTAAGTATTTAATGCAAAGGCATTGATTAAATCTCTGTTGGTGTTTTCATGATTTATCTATTAATTTAAGTATTTTGTCATTCTTAGAGAGGAAGACACCACCACAACAATGTACCCGAGTCCTTCACGCTCAGCCTCCAGTACAGCTTCAGGAAAGAAGGTGGACATCGTCTGTGATGCCTTCCGGTCCACAATGGAGACTCTCGATCCACAGAAGTCAGTTCCTCTGTTATAAACACTGATGGGCAGTAACGCGTTAGAAGTAACGCGTTACTGTAATCCGATTACTTTTTTCAAGTAACGAGTAAAGTAAGGGATTACAATTGCAAAAACAGTAATTAGATTACTGTTACTTCCCCGTAAGCAGGCTGCGTTACTGTGTTATACTGCGAGACTGTCTCGAGACGTGAGTCGTGACTCGTGAGTGACAATGACATGAGCGCCGCAAAGTCAGTGGTAAACACTATGGCAGGCGATCGCGTTCAAAAGTCTTTAAACGAAACACGTGAATTTTGACGCGTCAACACGCACCGTTTGTCCGTGTTCAGACGTCATGTTTATTCATGAACGATGTCGTAATGGTAAACTAGTATGCACGTATGCAAACATCAGACGTTATATTTGTTCATGTGGGATGATGCATTGGTACGTTGTGAGTGATGTCAGTCATATGTCATTTGTCATGCCTTTTTAAGTTGTTCGTTTAACGTTCTTTCTCAAGATAGAAAAGTCAACAGCTTAAATGATGGCTCTTAGAATGGCTCTTTTATTTTAGCAAACTGCCAAAAAACCTTTTCAGACTGTGTACAGCTGAACCAAGAAAAGCTTTGCATGGAGCTGATAAGCATGAATGGCAGAAGAAAAAGACTGCAATTAAAAAACAAAACAAGAGAAAATTATTTTAATGCAAGCAATAAAAAAAATGCACACATCAGCTGTGGAATAAAAGAAAAGAAATTCATGATCAACTAGATTAAGGCATACTCCTGTCTTAATGTAAACCCTGTCCACCACCCACAAAGGTTTCACAAAGGTATTCTTGCCACTGTAACAGGAAAAAAAATTGATATTTTTTTTTGTGTGTGTTGTAAATATGATTTATTATGAATCAGTATTCTCATCAGTTCAGTCAGCTTTAACATATATAAATCGTCATATTTATGATATTTTAACCTTTATAAAGGGTATTTTTCCCTAATCGTTTGCTTCATCTTTCATTTAAAATTCTTAAATTTGATCAATAAATTAAAATAGAATAATAAGATGCTAAAGGGCTCTTACGAATCAAATTAAACTGCATTAAATAATGTAATGAGATTATTTAAAATATTTTTTTGAATATACAAATAAGAAATATTATTTGTACATAGAAATAATATTTAAAAACCGCCAGTAGGAGGCGGCAGTCGACCATCTTAATTGATGCAATGTGCATAAAGTTAAAATACTAAAACTAATAAAACAAGTTTTAAAAAAAGAATGTTTAATTTGATTCAACTTTAGATGATGGAATATGCAGAAAGAATAGAATTAGGCTGAAAGGTCTATTGCTTTATAGCATATTCATTTCGTGCATCATGTTTTTGAAAAGTAACTAGTAAAGTAACTAGTAAAGTAACTAATTACTTTTTAAAATAAGTAATCAGTAAAGTAACTGGATTACTTTCTTGGAGAAGTAATCAGTAATCAGTAACTAATTACTATTTCCAAGTAACTTGACCAACACTGGTTATAAATGATACATATGTTTAAATAAATTTCAGGAAGTATAGTATAGCCCTTCTACTTGCTTTTTTCGATTACAAATAAGATTACCGGTAGATTAAATTTCACACACAGTGTACGCCAAGCCCTTTTCTTCCTCCTCTGACATGCTTTAATCTATACACAGATATTGTTTATGTATTCTTACATCACACGTGAGAAAAACTACACCAGAACTGGAAATCGCTCTACAGAAGGTCCATGAGTTACGAGGTGAGCCTCAATAGACGCATTATCAAACATGTTTGTTTGTTTACTGGGCTTGAGTCAGTTACATCTGTGTGCTTTTGTGCCTAGTGAACCCCCCCAGCGGCTCCAACAGCGTGAGCGCAGAGGAAGCTCTGAAGTATCTTCTCTTCCTCGTCAATGTAAACGAGCTGTATGAGCATTCCCTCGGCACCTACGATTTTGATCTAATGCTCATGGTGGCTGAAAAATCTCAGAAGGTCAGTCAGAAGATTCCCACTCTTGATATATCTCAACTCTTAGTATATATTATATTATATCTTGTTATATTTTTTTATTATATTGTAAAATGAACAAATGCAATTCTTTAAATACATAATGAATAAGATTCAGCTTTTCACAAATAAGCAGCCATTTCAAATATTTGTATTACTACATTACATTATTTTATATTATAAGAACAAATTCAATTATGTAAATACATAATGAATACAATTCATCATTTCACTTTTGATATTTATATTATATTATAGTCTATGATACTACACATAATAAATAGTTTTACCTTTCCATATATTAGCAGCCATTTCAAATATTTGTATTACTATATTGTTTTATATTATATATCAGAAGCCATTTCACATATAATATTTATATTATATAATAGAAAAGAAAAGAACAAGTACAATTCTGTAAACATAATGAATAAAATGAATTTAATATATAAGCAGCCATTTCACATATTTGTATTATATTGCATTATTTTATATTATAAAATGAACTAGTTCAATTTAATTAATTAATAATGAATAATATAATATATAATATAATAATATATAAATACATATTTGTATTCCTATAATGTATCATATTATATAATTTTATATTACATTTTATATTATAAAATGATGTTACACAACAGGCACTTCCAGCATTTTTGATGAGATCTAGTTCTAGTTTCGGCACACGTCTGTTGTAGACGCTGTTTTGCAGTGGTTTATAGGCTTCTTCTCAAACATGTAGGATCCTAAAGAGTACCTGCCCTTCCTGAACATGCTGAAAACCCTGGAGCCAAACTACCAGCGCTACACCATCGATAAACACCTCAAGAGATACAGGAAGGCCTTACATCACCTCAGCAAGTGTGGTAAGGGCCTTGTAGGATGTCCCAAGTGAATACAACACCAAATATTCACTGTTGTCTCCATGTTTATTTCTTCTGTTCTACCTCATGTTTTCCAGATGAAGAACACTTCACAGAGTTGTTAAACATGGTGAAAGATCAGAAACTGTACAGTGATGCTCTTGAGCTCTATCCTTCAGACAGTGAGCAATACAAGGCAAGTTTTATAGATGGTCCATATTTTTATATTTGTAACATTTTATTTTTCCCTGAAGTCCGTTAGTCAAGGTTTGTCTCACCAATATATATTATATATATATACATATACACTGCCGTTCAAAAGTTTGGGATCGGTAACATTTTCTCGGTCTCTTATGCAAGGGTGCATTTATTTGATTAAAAATACCACACACAAAAAAACCCAGTAATATTGTTAAATATTATGACAATTTAAAATAACTGTTTTCTATTTGAATATATTTTAAAATTTAATTTATTCTTGTGATGCAAAGCGGAATTTTTAAACGTTTTAATACATACAAAATGATGTCAAATGCCCATCTTGACAAGTATTTAGGTAAATACAGTCAGTTTTGGAATGTAAATGGAGAAAACGCACGTTGTGTAACAGTATATTAGATCTGTGCATAAGCTCTTAAAGTGACAGCAGCCTAATATACAGAAAATCACTCGCTGCTCTTGACTGAGTAACTTTTGTAACTTTAATTGTAAGCATTATGATTACTTCATTTCTGTAGTATTTCTTATCTGAATACTAATGTTAGACCCACCTGAAAAACTTAAAGCCGTGTTTATTTCATTTGTTTCTTTATTCTATTGTATTTATTTGTGATACTGTTTGCAATTTGTTTATTTGTTCTTATGTTATTACTGACTGTTTACTTTTTCTTTCTATAAAAAAAAAAATTAAAATTAAATGTAGTTCAACGATTCAAATAAAGCCTCCCTGTTCTGTGTGTAAGCTATTACAACAAAAGTACCCAACTTATCCAAAAATTCTGAGATAATAACAAATTATCTGTATGGCGGTATATCTGGCAGTTTTCCCTGTGGTATCGAATATCGATATTTTTTTAAGGTACTGGAAATTCCAGTATCGTGACAACACTAGTCTGTATACTCTATTCTGATTGGCTGGAATGTATGCATTGAAACCCTTTAATACACAGGTAGTTCTAAGTCAGTTGAATCACATGCTGCTTTCATTAAAGCGCACACACACACACACACACACACGTCACTCGCACACAGAGATCGGAGATCGTCAGACAGAAACAGGAGAACAGAAACCCTGTGACTTTCATTAATCAGTTAACTTAAAATAGCAATGCTGACATGATCTTGACCCTCGACCCCTGTGATGTCATCAGACCCTGAGCGTGGCCTATGCAGAGCATCTAGTTGAGCAGCAGCAGGCGGAGCTGGCGGGGCTTCTGCTATGGAGATGTGGAGAGACGGCCCGTGCCCTGCAGGCCTTCGTCAGCTGTACGAGCTGGAGGCATGCCCTCGCCGTGGCAACACACATCCCGTTGCCATCCGAACAGCTGGCACTACTCGCCAGAGACCTGGCAGGTAAGACCTTTCTGTTATGTTTCTATGTTTCCTACTGAGATTACGAATGTCCTTAAGCCATCTTGTATGTGTGATGTTTTCAGAGAAACTTCTAGAGGCCAGAAGGCACACAGAAGCCGCCCTGTGTTTGGAGCAGTATGCTAAGGTACACTGCATATTTCATAGTCGTCATAGTTCTGCTCTCCAAGAATGTGCTGTGCTAATGTCTGTGTGTTGTCAGGACTGTGAGGAGGCGATATCCGCTCTGATACAGGGATCTGCATGGGAAGAAGCGCTGAGATTGGTGAGCCTGTTCTTTAATGTTTCTTTCTTTACCTGTTATTATTATCAAGTTATATAGTTTATTATTGTTGTATTGGATTACTTGATTCTGATTGCAGTATTGTTGCTAAACTGTATAAAATAATCTTTGATTTTCTACATAGCTGTAATTAACAACATACTGTATACCAACAAATAATAAATGAACTACATATATGCTCTATCATTCAAAGGTTTGGGGTCAGTAATTAATAATTCTACAAGTTATTCAGCAAGGATGCATTAAATTGATCACTAAAGATTTCAAATAAATGCTGTCATGGAATCTTGACACTGGATCATGTGACACTGAAGACTGGAGTAATGATGCTGAAAATTCAGCTTTGATCACAGGAATAAATTACTTTTTAAAACATATTCAAAAAATGTAAATTTGAATAATATTTCACAATATTACTGTTTTTGCTGTGTTTTTTTTTTTTTTTATCAAATAAATGCATCCTTGGTGAGACTTTTAAAATATCTTATCGACCATACTCAGTAGTGTACGATGTATGAATTCTATACTGTACACTACTGTTGAAGAGTATGGTCGATAATTTTATTTTATTTTGTTAAGTCTCTCATGTTTCTATGTATCATAACTAATTTTTTTTTTTTTTTTTTCATTTCAGATTTATTTGTACAACAGACAGGACATCATTGAGACAAATCTGAAGTCTGCTCTTTTAGATGGTAAACCATCATATTTTACTTGTCTTGGCATTGACCTGTTTATTTTGTATCATATTTTGTGCTGCATCTTAACTGTACACTTGGTTTGCCTTTAGCTCACAGTAATCAGACGTCCTTCCTGGAGTCCCAGAAGACTTTGTTCATCCGCCACAAAAACCGTCTTGCTGTGGTCCGAGAACTTAAAGCCAAGGCCAGACTTGAGTTATTTGGTAAACAGGAAGTTTTAATTATATCCATTTCACATTTCAGGACCACTGTTGTCAAATACGATTGACCTTTAGCATATAGTTTGGATTGGTGGTATGGTTCTATTCTGGGCAAAACTCCCTGTGCATCCATGCAGCCTAGCATGGATAAGAGCAGGGAGAGCAGCGATAACCCCCCTTAGGGTAAACAGAACAGAACCAACATGAATGTATTGGATGTATTAATTCAAGATTTTAAGTACAACATAATTCAAGAATTTATTCTGTTTCAAAGGGCACTCAGAAGGCTGAATACTGACTGCACGAGAGGAGGAGCTGGGGAGGGAGGAGGGTAATTAGCTCATGAGAAACGCAATAGCTGCTGATAATACTCAAGTCAAGTCACATTTAAATAGCCTTTTTTACAATACAGATGGTTTCAAAGCAGCTTTACAGAGATAACAGGAAATAATGCAACAAAGTTTGTTTCCCGAAGAAAATTGCTTCAGTCAAGCTTAAGTAAGTTCAGTGACGTTTCATTTTGTTGTAAAAAAGTTATTAATTTAGTTCATTTATATATATATATATATATATATATATATATATATAGAAAACCGTGATGTCATCGTTCAGTTCAGTTCTCATATAATGGTGTCAATGCAGGCAGATCAATATTATTGTTGAATATTAAATTAAATGCTACATTTAATGTCTCCGACTAAGCAAGCCAAAAGCCAATGGCAACAAAGGTGAAAAAAGGCGACAGTGGCAAGGAACCAACACTCCATCAGGTGGCAGGATGGAGAAAAAAACCTTGGGAGAACCCAGGCTCAGTCGGGGGGTTCTCCTCTGGCCAACAAACAAACAGTGTGTGATTTTGATTCAGGCAGCATTATAGGTCAGGAGTCAGATTGGATTGGAACAGTCAGAATAAAGGAGCTTGTATACAGTGATAGACGTCGTATTCCTATAGGTAGACGTGGATCAGCTGAGAGTCAGCTGATGCGACCTTGACTAACGTGACCTTCCAGAACTAACGCTACGCTTAATATTCCTTAGTCACATGCAATGTTTATCAGTACACTTGGTTTTAAAGTATTTCCTGTTGCTCACTGACAGTCCCTTCCTGTTCTATTTCAGATGAGGATGGTGCTGACTGTGCAGATGCTGAACTCTACTCTGAGGCCAGCAGCGTCCTGACCGGCAGCCATCTTGGCTCAAAATACTCCCGCAGCAACTCTCGCATTTCATCGTGAGTGACATCACTGCTACCACAAATACAGGTCACTTAAATCAGTGGTCTCAAACTCTGCCCAAACCTAATTAAAGAAACCTGAACCAGCTAATGAAGCTCTTCAGGATTACATGGAACTTCCAATAAAGTTTGAGACCACTGAATGAAATGTTTCAGCAACTCTGTCAGCAACTCAAATGTCAAGCCAAGTCTGATGCAGAGATTGAAATTTGTCTGCAGGAGGTCGTCTAAGAATCGTAGGAAAGCAGAGGGAAAGAAACACAGTCTGAAGGAGGGAAGCCCATTTGAGGACATCGCCCTCCTGAACGCACTTATTCAAATGATCACCATTGTTGATAAGATGAGAGGTGAGCCGAAGAAACAAACATTATACATGCATATATATATGTGCATGGTTCAAGTAAAATCTGCCATAAACTATTGTAAGTCAACAACTGTAAGCAATACTTATGCATATACATAGTTATACATACATGCATAAAAAAAATAAAAAAAACAGCATTCAGTGAGGAATTGTGAATTGTTCAAGTAAAATCAGGCATCAACAAATGTATGGGTAAAAGTTTAATGCTAAGTTTGGCATAGTTTGACTCATTGTATCTTTAAAACTGTAGAGAATTGACATGAATAAGATCATTTTCATTATTAAGCTGTATTCTGTGTGTGTAGAACATGTGATTCACACTGATGATTGTTATTGTCTGACCCTGCAGAGGAAGTTCACAGCCTACTGAAAGCTCTGGTGCTCTTCCAGTTTGACGGTCCGGCCAGCAGCCTGCAGAGAGACTACAGTGTCCTGCTGCAGCTCATGGAGGCGGCCCTTCCAGAGATCTGGAGTGAGAACCTGCAGCAGGGCCAAACTCCAGTGAGTCACACATATGGAAGTAAAATAATGCCAAATGTTCTTGAAACAAAAAAGCCTGTTGAATTGCACTACTTGTAAAAATATGCATTGCATTAACCATGCTTGCATTTTAATGCATTGTATTTTTAGGGCTTGCATTTTTATGGGCTGAAATTTAGCATGGTTGAATATTTAAGCTGTGAATATTTAAATTCAAAACATTTCAAACACATTTTCATTATTAAAAATGCAATAATCCATGTTCACCTTTCATATTTCATTTCCAAAATATTCAAACTGTTTAAAAATTCAACCTAAAATATTCAACAGGCAATTTACGGTCCATTTTATTTCGCTTTGAAAATTCGCTTCCACAAATTCAGTGGTTCAATTTCGACAGAAAATACTACGTTGACATCCAGGAATTGCAGGAAAAGCAGTAGATTACCGAGCATACTCTCCATCTGCTGTTAGTCGACCTCACCAGCAGGGGGTGCAAGCGCGTGTTGTTGACGAAGACCAGCAACAGTTAGAGCAAGCCATTCATTCATAAAACTCATTTACAGCAATGTAAGTGTATTTGTGATTATTATGACGGCTGTTTTATGTTAAATTCAGTGTCTTCACGGTTACTTTTCCTGTGTAGCCTACATGCAATGTTATTCCCCGATGCGGATGTACAGATCCAATGTTAAATTTTTTTAGGTTGACATATATTTCTCTTGGTTGTTTAGTTGCCTTAACTTTATATTGTGGCGATGTGCTGCATGCAGGCTATTAGGGTTTCCCCCAGTACTTCAGGATTCCCATGCTGGACATATAAAACGCTTAATGGACTAATTACAGTGATATAAAAGACCAAACTCGCAGGCAAGCAGATGGACTCAGAATAACACGCAAAGCTTAATGCTGAGCGTTTCCCAGTGATAGACTGGCATAAAGTTGGCTTGACGTTGGACATTCGCACATTTAGGGACCGTCTCTAAAGTGTATATGACTTTGGTGTACACGTTTCTAACTTCAATAGCATTTGAATAGAACGACTTAGTCATAAAACCAACTGTAAAGTGTTCATGTAGTGTCAGGCATAATGCGCACCCTTTGGATTTTTAGAGAGAGAGAGAGAGAGAGAGAGAGAGAGAGAGAGAGGCTCAGCATGAAACTTTGCGCGTTAAGTTCATATTTTGAGTCCATCTGCTTGCCTTTAGCCTATATAGTAACCTACAGCCTACATCCACAATAAGGTGCAAGTTTGGTCTTTTATATCACTGTATTAGTCCATTAAGCCATAATCCCGTTCATGGTAGAGAAAGCTGATGACATGTAGGCTACACAGGGAAAGTAACAATGTTATTGAATGAAACATAAACACAGCTTTTGTGTCTTTATCATCTTTTCCGCATATATACTGACACAGATAATTATTTTCATTTTATGAATGAATGGCTTGTTCTAACTGTTGCTGGTCTTCGTCAACAACACGCGCTTGCACCCCCTGCTGGTGAGGTCGACTAACAGCAGATGGAGAGTATGCTCGGCAATCTACTGCTTTTCCTGCAGTTCCTGGATGTCAATGTTGAATTTACTGTGGAATTTGAACCACTGAATTTGTGGAAGCAAATTTGCAAAGCGAAATAAAATGGACTGAAAATTGGTTGTATTTTTAAACAGTTTTAATATTTTGGAAGTGAAATATGAAAGGTGAGAGATTATTTTTTTATAATGAAAATGTGTTTGAAATGTTTTGAATTGAAACATTCACAGCTTAAATATTCAACCATGTTGAATTTCAGCCTATAAAAATGCAAGCCCTAAAAATACAATGCATTAAAATGCAAGCATGGCTAATGCAATGCATATTTTTTTAGTGCAATTTAGTACATAAGTAGTGCAATTCAACAGGCTTTTTGTTTCAAAAACATTTGGCATTATTTTACTTCCATACACACACAGGCTCTCCTTAACAGCTTTTATTTTTATTTTTATTTTTTATAGCTTAGCTCAGGCTTTGTTTGTTGTGTATTGTTTGAATACAAAATATTTTTGAGATTATTGGAACTTTTATTTTATTTAGAACTTGAGGCTATTGGAATATTCTGATTTCCCTCAAAGAATGTTACATTAAAAAAATATATTATTTTTTCAAATCTATTTACTTTACTTGTTGTTCAAAGTAACGTCTCTCTGACCCTTAGAATTGTGGTCTAAAATGTTATTTTATTTATTTACAAAAGCCCTTTTTTTGCACTTGTGAATCATGTTTCTTCTCTCTCCAGCTCACGGGTCCTAACTCAACAGCCAATAGCATTACGGCATCATTTCAGCAGCAGAGACCCGCTGTGCCTCAGCAAGGTAAAGAGTAACTCTGTACTTTCAGTGAGGATGTTTCATTCATGTCATCTGTTTTAAATCTACAATTATCCTTTTCACTCCTCAGACGCAGAAGCCCTGACTGCTCCCAAGATGAGAAAGACCATCAAGTGGAAACTCAGCATTCTCAAATAGTTTGCATGTGTCTTTAGGCCTTTTTTTGTTTTGTTTTAATTATTGTGTTTTATGGGATTTAATGGATGAATTAAAGATTATAAAATGTTTTTTTGTCTTGTGAGCTTGATTGGATAGCTGTAATTATCATTTAATATAATTATTCATCATTTACAATCAATTATATTTGGTCTTATTTTTGGCATATAGAGAATTAGACATATATTCAGTATAAGAATCGGTGCAAAATTTTTTTTTATCATTAATACAAATCTCTTATTTTAATTTCTTGTTATTAAGACCCATAATCTAACCTAAACTAACCAATGTTACTTTTGTCAAGTTAAAATAAATTTGATTAGTTTGCATTAATCTGAAGAATAATTTAATTTCTGCAATTAATATATAGGCCTGGCTTATAATTTTCCTGTAATGTTGAATGGCTATAATTGCTCATTTTATACCTCAGTATTGCAATCAATGATATTGGCACTTAGATAAACATTCAACAAATTTGATTAAAAATATCAAATATTTAAATTGCTGTCTTTGTGTATTTCAACATGAAAATATTTTTTATGATTACAAATTTTAATGTCACTTGAGATTAATCACAAATATTGGTTAGGCAATTGTTTTAAACAATCTACATCTCTAGCTTTTCAAGTCAACAGATACAACTACTTGCAGTCAAATGTTTTAATGGACAGAGAAAAAAAAATGACAAGAAAAAACAATTGAAAAAATGATCTATTGTTGGATCAAAAAAACGTGTTACTATAAATTACAGATTAATCCATTAGCCAAATCTGACACTGTAGAAAAAAATGAAAAAGTTATCCACTGCACTTAAAAAAAACAGGTATATACACAAAAAGGGTTAAAAATAGGCAACGTATTCTAATTGTATTCTCCCGCCCCATCCAATCAGGATCCGCATATCGATGCCACATCTGTTGTTATGGCTTCCAGAGTTTGAGGAGCCCATCCTCACTGTATGTGGAGATTAAATTCTGGTGTGGGTGGTGGGCAATGCCAATAACATCCTTCTCATGAACCTGTCAAGACACAGATCAAATGATCAGCATCTACAAATCCTTTTGTGCATGTTCAATTTGATTTTTTTGTATAATTTTTTTTAAATATAAAAAAAAAATTATATATATATTAAAAAAAAAATTATACTTTTTTAAATTATTATTTTTTGGGGATGGAAGATAAAAATGAAAAAAAGATTTTAAATAAATATTTTAAAACAATACTAATATACTATTATACATACTATATTATTACTTTATTTTTATGAATGAATGAAGAGAAAGATGGACTGAAAGAGGGCTTACGGTCAAGGTTCTCTCTAGTTTGCCTGTGACTGTGCTGAAACAGTAAAGCACAAAGTCCTCTCCGACACAGTAGATCCACTCGCCACGTGGAGACAGAGTACAGCACACAAAATCACCTCCCTCTCTCTTACCAGAGCTGAAACTCCTCACAATCTGCAACAGGAAAAAACATAAGGAGAGTTCTCAGAGATTCATAATGCGCAGACGGACACATAATTTCCATTCTGTCATCTCTTTCATTAGCATTCATGAGTCTTGACATCCTCACCTGGCCTTGCATGTTCATGATGACAACAGTGTTGGATCGGTTACACACAACAAAATGCTCTGGGTTTTTGGGGAGCTGGATGACATTGTTAACAGTGATGTCTGTTCCCGCAGAGGTGCCTAGAGACTTAAATGTGCTGGTGCATTCTGAGGTCTTCACGTTCCAGATCTGGGAGAGAGGAAATACAAAGCCAGAAGTTAGATATTCACCTTTACTTGAGAGATTTGAGAAAAGACTTGACTAACTAGGTAATAATTTCAACAACATTACCTTCACAGTTCCATCAGATGAGGCGCTAATGACGTGATGTCCGTCAGGAGTAAGTGTGGCTTCATTCACAAATGAAGTATGACCTCTGAACTCCTTCAAAGACTTGCCTGATTTTAACCCATGAATCCTATTCAGAAACAAACGCAAGTTAATTTTGCTGTAGTTTTTGTGAAAGCTGAGGACAGTGATAATAGATGCTCACCTGATAGTCTGGTCGAAGGACGCGGAGAGAATCTGAGTGCTGTCTTTACTGAAGCTGAGACAGGTGACGCCTTTACTGTGAGCGCGCTCAAACCGCCGCAGACACTGACCGCTCTGTATCTTCCATACCTGGACAAACAGCAAAATAATCAATACATCAGCCTTCCTACTGTAAAAACAAATTACATTTTCATCCTGCTCAGAATGGGTTCTTGCGGAAGCTCAAACGTGTTGCGTAACTAGAATGAACCTCATTGGTTCTTGCGGAAGCTCAAACGTGTTGCGTAACACAAGAATAAACTTCATTGGTTCTTGCGGAAGCTCAAACGTGCTGCGTAACTAGAATGAACTTCATTGGTTCTTGCGGAAACTCAAACGTGTTGCGTAACTAGAATGAACCTCATTGGTTCTTGCGGAAGCTCAAACCTGTTGCGTAACTAGAATGAACTTCATTGGTTCTTGCGGAAGCTCAAACGTGTTGCGTAACTAGAATGAACCTCATTGGTTCTTGCGGAAACTCAAACGTGTTGCGTAACTAGAATGAACCTCATTGGTTCTTGCGGAAACTCAAACGTGTTGCGTAACTAGAATGAACCTCATTGGTTCTTGCGGAAACTCAAACGTGTTGCGTAACTAGAATGAACTTCATTGGTTCTTGCGGAAGCTCAAACGTGTTGCGTAACTAGAATGAACCTCATTGGTTCTTGCGGAAACTCAAACGTGTTGCGTAACTAGAATGAACCTCATTGGTTCTTGCGGAAACTCAAACGTGTTGCGTAACTAGAATGAACTTCATTGGTTCTTGCGGAAGCTCAAACGTGTTGCGTAACTAGAATGAACCTCATTGGTTCTTGCGGAAACTCAAACGTGTTGCGTAACTAGAATGAACCTCATTGGTTCTTGCGGAAACTCAAACGTGTTGCGTAACTAGAATGAACCTCATTGGTTCTAGCTGAAGCTCAAACGTGTTGCGTAACTAGAATGAACCTCATTGGTTCTTGCGGAAACTCAAACGTGTTGCGTAACTAGAATGAACCTCATTGGTTCTTGCGGAAACTCAAACGTGTTGCGTAACTAGAATGAACCTCATTGGTTCTTGCGGAAGCTCAAACGTGTTGTGTAACTAGAATGAACCTCATTGGTTCTTGCGGAAGCTCAAACGTGTTGCGAAACTAGAATGAACCTCATTGGTTCTTGCGGAAACTCAAACGTGTTGCGAAACTAGAATGAACCTCATTGGTTCTTGCGGAAGCTCAAACGTGTTGCGTAACTAGAATGAACCTCATTGGTTCTTGCGGAAACTCAAACGTGTTGCGAAACTAGAATGAACCTCATTGGTTCTTGCGGAAACTCAAACGTGTTGCGAAACTAGAATGAACCTCATTGGTTCTTGCGGAAACTCAAACGTGTTGCGAAACTAGAATGAACCTCATTGGTTCTTGCGGAAGCTCAAACGTGTTGCGTAACTAGAATGAACCTCATTGGTTCTTGCGGAAGCTCAAACGTGTTGCGTAACTAGAATGAACCTCATTGGTTCTTGCGGAAGCTCAAACGTGTTGTGTAACTAGAATGAACCTCATTGGTTCTTGCGGAAGCTCAAACGTGTTGCGAAACTAGAATGAACCTCATTGGTTCTTGCGGAAACTCAAACGTGTTGCGAAACTAGAATGAACCTCATTGGTTCTTGCGGAAGCTCAAACGTGTTGCGTAACTAGAATGAACCTCATTGGTTCTTGCGGAAGCTCAAACGTGTTGCGTAACTAGAATGAACCTCATTGGTTCTTGCGGAAACTCAAACGTGTTGCGAAACTAGAATGAACCTCATTGGTTCTTGCGGAAACTCAAACGTGTTGCGTAACTAGAATGAACCTCATTGGTTCTTGCGGAAACTCAAACGTGTTGCGTAACTAGAATGAACCTCATTGGTTCTTGCGGAAGCTCAAACGTGTTGCGTAACTAGAATGAACCTCATTGGTTCTTGCGGAAGCTCAAACGTGTTGCGTAACTAGAATGAACCTCATTGGTTCTTGCGGAAGCTCAAACGTGTTGCGTAACTAGAATGAACCTCATTGGTTCTTGCGGAAGCTCAAACGTGTTGCGTAACTAGAATGAACCTCATTGGTTCTAGCTGAAGCTCAAACGTGCTGCGTAACACAAGATGAACCTCATTGGTTCTTGCGGAAGCTCAAACGTGTTACGTAACAAGAATGAACCTCATTGGTTCTTGCGGAAACTCAAACGTGTTGCGTAACTAGAATGAACCTCATTGGTTCTTGCGGAAGCTCAAACGTGTTGCGTAACTAGAATGAACCTCATTGGTTCTTGCGGAAGCTCAAACGTGTTGCGAAACTAGAATGAACCTCATTGGTTCTTGCGGAAGCTCAAACGTGTTGCGTAACTAGAATGAACCTCATTGGTTCTTGCGGAAACTCAAACGTGTTGCGTAACTAGAATGAACCTCATTGGTTCTTGCGGAAGCTCAAACGTGTTGCGTAACTAGAATGAACCTCATTGGTTCTTGCGGAAGCTCAAACGTGTTGCGTAACTAGAATGAACCTCATTGGTTCTTGCGGAAACTCAAACGTGTTGCGTAACTAGAATGAACCTCATTGGTTCTTGCGGAAGCTCAAACGTGTTGCGTAACTAGAATGAACCTCATTGGTTCTAGCTGAAGCTCAAACGTGCTGCGTAACACAAGATGAACCTCATTGGTTCTTGCGGAAGCTCAAACGTGTTGCGTAACACGAGAATGTCTCGCCTCAAGCAAGCATGTCTCTTAAGACGACTTGGATAACCATTAGATTCATATGGATCTATTTTACAATCTCTTTATGAATATTTTGAACAGTTAGAGTTTTGGGTGAACAGACTTTCAATAGAGGGACAGAAATCTGTCAGATTTCATTACAAATATCTTCATTTGTGTTCTGAAGAAAACTGAAAGTCTTGTGGGTTTGAAACGACATGAGCGTGAGTAATTGATGACAGAATCTTCATTTTTGGGTGAACTAACCATATAATGATGGTTTTATTTATTTGTCCGATTTCAATAAAGTGTGTATGAGACCTTAATCTTGCCGTCTTGGGCTCCTGTGGCCAACATCTCAGTGTCCCGACTGAAAGACATGCACAGCACTGCGTCATCCATCATCATGAAGTTATCCTGAGCCTGATACTTCAGATCCTGTCCAACAGAGACACATGATCCATTATGAAAAACATGTACATAAACCGTTATTACAAACGCAGATGAATAAGTCTCAGGGTAGATTCACAGACCTTTCTGATTTTTCCAGTAGTGAAGTTCCATACTTCAATAAATCCATCCACAGATCCAGTGACCAGATACTGGCCATCAGGAGAGAAGCGCGAACACTCAACATGAGACTTCTGACCAAACTAAAAAAAGAAATAAAAAAAAAGGTGAGAGACAAATTCATCTTTTGTACATGTTGAGGACAGAAGCTGGTCAGTGTACCTTGATGTGTCTGGCCAGCTGTGTGGGGAATCGCTCCTCCTCTACATCCTTCACAGCTGCTTTACCTCTGAACAAATCAATGGTCATACCAGGAGGCAGAAGACCCTGATGCTGCTGCCACTTCAGAGACTTCAGAGAGAGAAACAGACAATTACCATCAAATATAGTAATATAAACTGTTCTTTTAAGTGTAATTCTTAGATCAGTGTATGCACGATGAAGGGAAGTTTTGCTCACCTGTCCAAGCAGAGCCATCAGACGTGACGGCGGTACCACACTGACCTCACCAGCGAGAGCCTGAGCTATGGCTGCTCTACGCTTCTCCTTACTGCTGCCGTCAGGATAGGCCTACAAATAAACATAGCAGGTCACAAATCATCCAGAATGGAGATGACCATTCTTGCTGTCAGGTGGAAACCTTGTATGTTCAAAACTGTTTTTTATACATGGAAAAGTTTCTTTATTTCCATAATTCCATTCAAAACGTTAAACTTCCATAGATTATAGATTCAGGGGCCCACAACTTAAACGATTTCAAGTATTTAGTTGTTTATTTGTACCAAACCTGGTTCAATGACCATGGTATCACTGTGTAATTACTGTGTGATTTCATGTAATATTCAAATTTTTTTGAAATCCTGTTTTCGTGGGTTTTATGAGCTGGAAGCCCAAATTATGTACAAATAAACAACTAAATACTTGAAATCGTTTAAGTTGTGGGCCCTGAATCTATAATCTATGGAACATTTAACGTTTTGAATGGAATTATGGAAATAAAGAAACTTTTCCATGATATTCACATTTTTTGGAAAGGGTCTGTATTTAGTGCTTCTTGAGTAAAAAAAATTGCTGTACTTATTTAGTCTTGCATTGCAAAGCAAAAACGGACCAAAATGTATGCGGCACTTCATTCACAATTGAGGCGGGGTGGAATTATAAGGTTTTACCGACAGTTTGAGGATCCAGTGGGTCACAAGCTCTTTTAAATACTTTTCATTGGTTAGATATTTGCAAAAACCCACAGAAAAACCTAAAGGGTGACCAATAGTAATGATTCATGAAAAAAATAGAAATACGGAGATACAAGGTTTCCGCCCAACAGTGACAATATTATAGTGTACTGAAGAAGCCTGAGGCCCATCGGTTTCATAAAGAACTGAAAATATTTTTACAATTATCATAATATAAAAGCTCTCTAATGTTGTGTTTTTATCTGCTTTTATCTGTCAAAGGAACTAAAATCTAAATCTTGATATGACAGTGATTTTAACAAATTGCAAAAGGCTGTGATTTAATTAAATAATTATATTTTCTGTTGCGTGTTTCAGAGCAAAGTGTGTTCACACGAACAGCTCATGATAGTGTTTTCAGTGCATAGTTTCAGATCCATCACCTCTCTGGGGTCAAAGTATGAGCGAGCCAGAAGGTTCTCCAGGTGGATGTATCGCTCGGGTTGGGTTTGTTTGAGCATGATCATGGGGTCCGTCTGCCTCAACAAAGATCTGGCAGCTCCCAACTCTCGGAGCTCAATCAGCTCAAGAACGACCTGTAAAAAGACCAAAAAAAACACCTATGATGTGTCCAATAATTCACTGATCAATCAAGGTCCCAAACTTATAAAACTGACTTATAAAAGTCCTGTTTTCTCTGTCTCTCACCTGTTCGTAAAGGTCAACGAGGGTCTTGTCAGGGAGTTTGAGGGACTGTATAGCCTGAAGTACAGTGTCCCAGTGACCGCTATTGATATCGGCCACAAAACTCTCAATGCTGTCCACCGTGTTGAGGGACACTGTCGTCTCCTCCTGGAGTGTCACTAAAGTCTTATGCAAGTTGTTTTCCTTCAGGTACTGCATGATCAGACGGATCACGCTGGAGAAACATGACAAAAAGAAGGCATTTCAGTAAGAGTTACTTTGAAAGACAGTAGTGAGTGTATATATTAGGGAATTTTTCACCAAAACATAAATAAATAAAACACCAATGTCTAAGAACATAACACATACATAAATATATATCATATGTGTATTTTTTTGTAATATTACAATACAGAGATGTTATATATATAAACATATCACTGTATTGTAATATTGCAAAAAAAATACACATATGATATCTACAATATAACACTAAATTGTTCTTCTAAAATTGCATAAAATCAAAAGGTATTGCATTTAGTCTGTTTGTTTCTAATTAAATAAAAGCAGAGAAATCTAGAGCTGTTTTTGCTACTAAAACCGGACAAAATACTAAGCAGGCTGAGCTTCTATACTTTAAATACCAAAATATAAAAGAGAAAAACTATCTAATATATAAACTTTGTGCAAAACCTAATCTCCTCATAATGCTAACACAGTTAGCCAGAGAAACAACCCAACACCTAAACGGTGCAAAAATCAGCCTGCAAAAATGGTGCTCGTTTAAATTACACAATTATGCATTCATGTCATGTTTTGAAACACACAATTTTATTTACTTACTCTGCTGACTCTATTTCAATAGACATGATTGACAAATGCTACTATTGCTGTGCGGAAAGAGAGAGGCTGAAGACACAGGAACGACACACACACACGTCTTCTTCTACGGCTCTGAGTTCATCTGAACTGAACACAAACAGCGACACCTAGCGGCTTCAAAAACATCCGTCACCAGATATTCCACAGACGATGACAAACTGTTTGTTTTGAAATTATAAAAAGATACAATTTCATATTCACAAATCTTAATTTGATAATTAAATGTTTTACAGAGCGATTCAGTGAAACCAGGCAGTACATTAACACCGTTGACTCACTTAATAATAAAATAAAAAAATAAAAAAACAGGAATATAGGAAATTTAAAAGAAATAAAGGGAACAGCACTGGTACATGACCCAGCTTGAACCTGAATTTGAACTTGAATCTCAATTTTGCAATTAACAAACAATTTTATCAACAATCTCTTCAACAGACTAAACTAAACTAAACTAAACTAAACTAAACTAAACTAAACTAAACTAAACTAAACTAAACTAAACTAAACTAAACTAAACTAAACAGCCTGTAATTTGATGTGGGGCAAACCAGAGCTGTTTCATGTAAATTTATAAAATTATTTTGTTTATTTTATTTTTAATTAATTAAGTAACTCTCTTTACAATTATTATCTATATACAATAAACAATATTGTTATTATTATTATGTGTTTTTTTTATTTATTTCAAATGATTTTTTTTTTTACCTCAGTATCATCACCACAATATTTGACATATCTCAGTTTGTCCTTTACATACAGTGCGGGTCAAAAGTTTGGAAACATAACTATTTTTAATGTTTTTGAAAGACGTCTCTAATTGCTCACCAAGACTGCATTTATTTGATCAAAAATACAGAAAAAAAAATAAAAAAAATATTGTGAAATATTATTACAATTTAAAACAATGGCTTTCTATTGTATAAGAAAACTTTTGACCTTTAAACTTTGATTAAGGTTAAATGGTTGGGTCATTTTGATGATCAATCCAATCCATGCCATTTAATCTTTCTTCCAAGCATAGTCTAAATTAGTCTGGAGTAAGAGTCCTCTATCTGAACACAGGCTCTAATGATTATAAGCACTTGAAAAATCCTGCTGTGATTGCATGTTTTGTATTCCAGGCTCTGTCTAGGGCCGGTGTGTCATCATCATCCTCTCCACGCATCACTTCTGACTGTTCACGTAATGAGCTGCAGTTCTGTGTTTGTCTGTGGAGGGCGTCAAAGAGACGTCTTTATTCCAGATCGCTCTATGAGTGAAGGTCTCCCAAGGTTAAAGTGTTTATTGCTGCATCAGCCTCATATACTGGTCTCTTATGAGGGCACAACGCCATGGGCATTTAACTGCCCAGATAAAGCAGCTCACTGCTGCAAATCTAATTGCCCACCACGAAACACTTGTTCATTCTTATTAATGTGCATAATTTGGGCCTACCTCAGAAAACAGACCTGCGTGATTTGCACCTAAGTGCATCGGCAATGCGTTCTTCTAACCGATTACAATTTCAATGCTTGCCATTAAACACAGAGACTAAAAGTAACAGGGCTCTGGCATTTTGCAAATAGCAACAATACCTCAATACCATATTATAGTCAATTTGAGGTCAAATAGATTGAGGGCAACAAGCGGGCAGTTTTTTTTATTATGAGCCAACACCAGAGGTATTGTTTCTAGCTAATATGTTATCCTGGAGCTTGTTCATCATTGATAACCACTCACATCCTGAGAAAAGACTAGATGTACCGCATGGCGGTACAAAATATGACCGCCGCTCAGGCCTGCACTGGCTTTCCACAAAAATAAATGACGTGGAGCAATTTGGCTGTATTGCGTGTTTATGTATATATGTATATGTGTGTATGTGTGTGTGTGTGTGTTTGTGTATGTGTGTGTCTGTGTGTGTGTGTGTGTCTGTGCGTGTATGTATGCGTGCGTACATGTGTGTGCGCGTGTGTGTTTGTGTGTGTGTGTCTGTGCATGTGGATTTGTATGTGTGTGTATGGGTGTGTGTCTGTGCGTGTGGATGTCAGTGTGTGTGCATGCTTGCGTTTGTTTGTATTCCTGCATGTGTGTGTGTGACAGTATCATCCTAAACCAGCAACCCTTCGCTCAACACCACCATCTACAGGCCGATGAGTGTACAGTCACTAAATGTGCACATAAATGAATTTATTTTATACCCCCCCATGGATGAAATTCTACGAAACTTAGCATACCCCCAGAGGATGTCAAGTTAATCATACACATGAAATATGGTGCAGTTCTGAACATCTCAACTGAAGATAGGGGCGATTAAAGCAGAATAATATTGCATTTTCATTTTTTATGGGAGGGGCGCAAATCACAAATGAGTGATTATGGGCTAGGTTGATGTGGGCCCTTAAGACCAACATACCATAAAAATTTCTTCATCCTCGGTGCCACGGTTCAGGTAGTTATTTAGGAAAAACTGCATTTTTTGGGTTTGGGGGGGCCCAGCGCGGGGGGCGGGGGGGGGGGGGGGGGGGGAGTGGCCCCCGGGGACCAAACGAAATTTTTCCGTAAAAGTCTAGTGGGGCTACATGCCCACCAAATTTCATGTTCCCCGGTGTTTCGGTGTCCCTGGTATCGTTGACGAAAAATTCAGTAGATGACAAAAAAAAAAAAAAAAAAACTTTGACAATCCCTATATGACCGCTTTTGCTAGCTACGCTAGCGGCGGTCATAATTATGTGTGGGAATGCAGACTCGTATATTATTGAGGGCCTATTGGCAGGTGTATTATTTCCATGGTTCATCAGAAGGAAAAAGAGACATTACATCTTAATTTGCTTCGACTATGAAATTCACTATGTGCTGTTTATGCTAAAAACATGAATGATAACTCAAATAGTGCAGCATCACTCTTAAAGCTTTTTTCAGTTGGGTTCTATATAGAACACTAGGGTTCTTCACTCAATTTTATAGAACCCTTTATGCCAAAAAGGTTCTATAAAAGGAGAAATGTGAATTCGGACATACTTCTTTTGTCCCACACTGTTTTTCACCTACTGTATTATATTATGGAAGAAGTACGCGATTATGGATGTTTAGACTTTTTTTCAATCGACCTTCGCTTTTCTCGTGTAACCGGTCCTACTTAACTCGCCCCGAGTGGTATTCAAACCGGGGTCTCCGGCATGGGAGGCGGGCGCTCCAACAAGGAGGCTAAAGACCGTAGCCTCTAGCATCAGTAGCGAGTGCGCCTCTTGAGATCAGGGGAGTGAGGTTTACATGCACAGCTCTTACTGGCCTACGACAGTTACACATGCAAGTGTAACCAAAAAATCTATCCAGCATCTTATTTTCTAAGAAGGTTTTGTTTGTAAGCGTGTGATAAAGCAGCTGTCTCATTGCACAAAGAGAAAGACAGAACGTGTGTTGATCTTCAACTACAAGCACTATTTTGTCATCTAAACACATACATAAAAGCCTAAAACACTGAGACAAGCAAATGCTTTGCTCATATCAGGATCATTGTCTTGAGTGCTGTTATTCTTTAAAAGCAGGTCATGTGTGAGACTGAAGAGTTTGTGAACGTTACTACACTGTATCAGGTGGTTTACTTGAGGACAATTTGTTCAAGATAAAAATGCTCTTGAAATAATGATTTATACCAGCACTGCATGTTGAATTCTTGATTCTGATTAGCTGCCAGAGCTATTAAGAAATAATTGACGCTGGAACACTGAATTGCTGAAAATTAAGTGCTAATTTAATAATTAAAGATGATTTAAATACTTACAATACAGTCCAGAGTCAGTTATTCCATACATAAGCAGGTTTATCTTTTCTGACCTCACATATTCTTACAAATATCAGATATCACAGTGTGGCATTACAGTGGCACATACTGCAGGACTTTTCTCAGCCAATAACTTTTTTACCTCTCAACCACCATTGAGGGCTATGCTAGTGGTTATAACAACCACCAGAATTTAATTACAGGTAATTGAGTTTGTCCACCAATTATGTCTGCTGCCTTTACACCTTTGTCATGGATATTGAGTTAGTCCTCTTCATAGACCCTGTTTGTCAGCATCTTGAGTCACTGTTTATTCCATTAATATTATAGAAAATGTAATATCCAGCATAAACTCATCAAGCAATTAGCGAACTCTGAAAGTCAGATTTTGAAAGATAATATATATCGAGAAAAAGTTTAAGCTTTGAAATGTGCTACTTAAGAACAGAAGAAACACATCTTGAAGGTCCATAAATTAGCTGATGTCTTCTGGTTTTATTATACATCAGATGTGTTGCCTTTTCCTTTTCCAAAGAGCCCATTGATTTCCCTGAGTCTTTCACACTGCACCGCCAGAAAGGCGATAATAACTTAATCCATCTTCCTCGGGCCTCGGTGGGAGCAGACGCCTCCTCCTAATGGGGCACTAAACAAAGCACAGCAGCCAATCTGGAGTGGAAAGGCTGACACATCACAACACTGCTGAGAGTCATTCAGCGGGGATGTTCAAATTTCAGACTAATCAAAGACCAGCGGTTTTTATTTAAAGGGTTAGTTCACCCAAAACTGAAAATTCTGTCAGTAATTACTCACCCTCATGTTGTTCCAACCCCGTAAGACTTTCGTTCATCTTCGGAACACAAATTAAGATATTTTTGATGAAATCTGAGAGCTGTCTCACTCGTTCATAGGGCTTCTTTGTAATTGAAACTTTTTATGTGCAAAAAAACAAACAAAAATAACGACTTTATTCAACTTTTCATTTTTCTTCTGTGTGGGCCTCTGAGTGAGTTCACGTAGTGTAATAGCGCAGCGCTTCTGGGTTGTACGTCAGAACGTAGGCTCACTATTGGCCAGCATCACACGCATCACACACATGACCAGCGTCGGCCAATAGTGAGCCTACGTTCTGATGTATACCACAGAAGCGCTGCGCTGTTACACTACGTGAACTCACTCAGAGGCCCACATACTATTGGACTATATTAACAACTTTTCTGGGATGGCAGATATCAATTACCTAGAAGCCTATGAAGGAGTGAGACAGCTCTCAGATTTCATCAAGAATATCTTAATTTGTGTTCCTAAGATTAACGAAAGTCTTACGGGGTTGGAACGACATGAGGGTGAGTAATCACTGACAGAATTTTCAGTTTTGGGTGAACTAACCCTTTAAAGGAATAGCTCACATGAAAATGACAATTCTGTTATTTACTCCTCCTCATGTCTTGTTAGTGGCCGTTTACACAGAATGTATTTATTTTGACAGCAGAGACCAACTTAGTTACATCATTTGGGGTTCTTCATGAAGACAAGGGCGATCCCTGTAAGATATTTTGCCCCAATTTGCTCGCCGCAACTTTCTGATTGGTGGAATTTTCTGAACAGCATCATAGGTAATGTAGGGTTTTCATCACAAATTCAGCTGTTAAACACAAAAATAAGTTGAGTTCTGTCATGAAACTCCAGATGGTGCAGGCTGATAGGTCAACTCAACCTGCTTACGTCGTTATAGGGCACTGCTGATTGGTTCCTGTTGTATCAGTAGCCAATGAGCTTGCGTCCTCAACCTTCAAATACTTGGTTAGCATTTGCCTTAGCAGTGCAGCACGCTTTCAGAAACCCTCCACCTTCCCCAGCTCCACCTGTATAGATCTACTACGAGTACTTAATGTACGCTACAGTAGCAGCATTTCTTTACTTGCTCAAAGCAGTGTGTGTATTGGCAGTAGCAAGTCCCGTACTTACTCTGAGCAGCAGCAATAAAAGCAGTTGTAGCAGCGTAGCGTTGTCAGCTAAAAAGTGTTGTCTCAACAAAAGCATATACCATCAATAAATTAACAACTTCAGAACTCACTGTTGGTCTATATATAAAGGTTTATAAGTTATATTAAAAATCTATTTCCCTACAGAGAGGAATGTAGTTTTTACTTGTGGAACCGGAATGTTACACTGTTGTTTTTCTATGTAAACATGAACACGTTTTTGTGTTAAAAAACGAGAGGCTAGCAGTGGAGAGTTAAAAAAGCAAATTCTCCAGATGCGTTTTCTAAAAGTGGGGCGATCATGTTAGAAGAACGATCATGTGCAAGACGTTGCAAAAGATGTGAGATCCAAGTGCAACAGTAAAATATGTCCGTAGCGCATGTTTACATAGGAAAAATGGAATAGCAGGGAAGTGAAATGCACAAATGCAGGTTCTGTGTGAACGGCTCCAGCAGTGTAGCCTATTGTTATGTATAACACACATGATGTGCTCAATTGCAACTTAATACTTTGCATTTGTGTCATTAGCATTGTAATTTCCCATTACTTGGACATTACATCTTAATTGGTCATAACCTGTCCTTGAATATCCTGATTTACTGACACCCTGTCTATCATTATATTGGGCACTATTTGCTTTTGTTGGATAATAGGCCTATTATAAATTATATCTGATTTATGTTTTGAGAATAATCATTGATGAACTGTATCTACATCAATACAAGTGTGATATCCTGATGAGAACAGTAAATGGGTTTCCTGGGTTTAAATATGAATTTAATCTTACTCTTTTTTTTTTTTGTGTGCAATTCTTTGTGCAATTATGGTAATTATACGATCTGGATGTTATATAACTTATTCTTCATGAAAAGGAATTTGCCTTTTTTATTGCTTTGATATTATACAGCTCTCAATAAAAGTATGAAGAACTTGAAAATCAATCTGCCTCCAAAACTTTGAGATTTAATTTCCTCTTCATCCGAGCAGCCGTATCTTTGTTCATGTGCAGCGTCTCCTCAAAATCAGGCCATCCAATCAAATCTGTGCAGGTCCCAATACACTCTGCTGTTGATTCCAGTAAACAGAGGATTGAATAACCACCCATCCCTCAAAACATCTGCTGGTTCTTGTGAATGAGCAAAACATTGGCATGCTGTCTCTGTGCTACAGTGCAGTAAGCAGCCGTATCGATCAGTCTATGGCTTTCTGGTGCCTTCTCACTAACATGCACTTACGATTTCATACTAGGTTATGTTTCCATGTTCCAGACACAACAATTGTGACTTACAGGGTTGTTCCACACTGGCGTAGTCTAGAACCATTGATCCAGTCAATTAAAACCAATATCCTTGTCTGCTTTACTCTGGTGTTTACTTGCACTAAAGTCAGATAGAATTCTTCTAGACATAAGTGAAACTAAATCATCTATTATTTGGAGGTTTCCAAGAACATGTAACGTCAATAAGGGTGGAGAAACCCATTCTTTTAGAGCTGAAATAAAGTCACTGTAAAGTGACATTATTTTCTAGTATAAAGGCATACGATATCAATCATGGGCTGCATGAATAAATCATTTTTTAATGTGGGTTTAAAAATGTCACAAAAGAGAATTATTCTTTGTGAGAGCCAAGGGGATGTGTACATAAAAGATCATAATTGTATCATTAAGTCCCATAACCATGAGACATACAGTATGACTGGGGCTATATTTGGGCTGTATCTCTGTATCTCAAAATGCAAAAATGCAATGGTTTTGCATGTTGGTTTCAAACACCTATAGTGCAAAACGGTCTTTAATTACAATATTTTTTTCAATGCAATTTTAAAAATCCAAACTAAAATTCCAATATTGTCATATTTTTGCTATATCTGCTGAATAACAGGTGAGAAAAAAAGAAAAACTGTAACAGTTTCTATAACTGACAGGTCAGGGCAATTTTATTTAAAGGGGTCATATAATGGTACATGCACTTTTACAAGTTGATTGCACTGAAATGTCTGTTGGCAGTGCCTGTACACAACCATCCTATCATGATTAAAATCCATCCAATGGTTTTGTTTTAATCTCCTTATATGTTTGACCATCTATGAAATCAAGCCGTTCGATATTGTGACGTCATAAGATCGTACGCCCCTCCCGCGATTGTGATTGACAGCCGTGCTTCAACACAAGACCCGCCCTGAGCAAGCTGTGACAGCCGTCGTCATAGTAGTTGGCCATTGTTGATATGCTGGAGTAGAATGGCGTCTACACGATTGTGGTGTTCTGTTCTTAGATGTAATAAGGAACACAGCAGTCATTTGGATGTTCCTAAATCTGAGCCGTTATAGATGCAGTGGCTGAGTTTTGTTTTGGATTGACGCGGGGATTCCCTCACGGGGATTCCCCACGATCGTCCATGCTTTCATGTTTACGCGAATCATTTCACACCAGACAGCTTTACAAACGAGAAAAAACGGATCGGTACCAACGTGTTACTGCTGAACCTCCAGAAGATGTGAGTGTAATGTTTTATTAACCTTTATATTAGTATTTATATTAATCTTTGCGAAATTTGCAAACCTTGCTGCAGGCTTCACGATGAATGCATCTAAGGTTTACACTCAGGGTACATTACAGCATGTTTTCTATG
Source organism: Leuciscus leuciscus (assembly GCF_965113295.1). Lineage (NCBI taxonomy): Eukaryota > Metazoa > Chordata > Actinopteri > Cypriniformes > Leuciscidae > Leuciscus > Leuciscus leuciscus. The sequence goes on from NC_138732.1 coordinate 8,744,409, forward strand.
TACGACGTTCTCAATATAATTCATAATCCCACGTTTATAATGAACAACGCGTGGTTATTGTGTTACAAACGGTGTACGCACAGAACAGAGGGGCGGGGTGAGCAAAGCTCATTATCATTTAAAGACACATGCACTGAAACGGCGTGCTGAAAACAGAGCTGTTTTTGACCAGGTAAAATTAGTGTTTTCTTACAATACTAATGAGAATTTTTAATTAAAGTATATTACAAACTTTTAATTTAGACCCTAAAGAATCATATTAGCTTGTACAAAAATGGCATTATATGACCCCTTTAAAACCAACTTATCCCATGAATTTGACCACATATTGTTATTGCCTTTAGTTTATGTGTGTTCAATGAACTGCATCTTTTTTCTTGGACAAGCCAGATTTTAAGGTCTTTCGTGTACAGAAATTGACTATTTGAAATATTAATATGAAATATTCATTGGAGTTAAAAATTGTGGTTTCCCCTTTGGATGCCTTTTGGTTTGTTCCTAACCTCTTTGAAGTGCCACCAAAGACAAAATAATGGCCTTTCATGTTCATTAATTTAGTATTTTAAGTTTGGTGGTGCTACACTAACCACTGGCTCAACTAAACCCAGCAACACTTTAATTGGCATGTTCATGAAATCACAGTGTGGAGATAATTTGTTGCTGCTCTATTGAACCTTCATAGACGAGAGCTCAGTTTCCGCAGCGCTCTTATGTGGCACACATTCATCCCGACTCCTCAGAATAGATTCTACCTGACAAAGTAAATAACAGTCCTCCACTCAAACAGATTAGTTCATGGGACATAAAGAACATCTCCGCTTGAGAAGGCAATGCTCCATACTTAGCATCTCAGCTTCACTTTGTGATAAAGGGTAAAGCAAGCTGCTATAAACTTCATAGCATGTGATGTCTATACCGGGATGTATTACACGTGACTGGGTTAAATCACAGTTTGACAGAAGCTCGATAATTGAATTAGTTGATGGTAATGGCTTCAGTGTGAGAGACACTTTTTTAGAGCCAATGACGATAAATTCATGAGGACGTCATGTGAGGAGAGTCAGATAAAGGAACAGACTGAATAACAGTAATTTTGTTATGCGCTTTCATCATTTAATAATAATAAAAAAGAATATATTTAATGGAAGCTTTTCCACCATGATGAAAAATAAAAGGTAACTGACTTATCCCACAATTCTGAAATTTTTCATAATTATGAATTTATATCTCACAATTAAGGGTGAAAAAAAAAAAAGAGTCAGAATGTTTATAAATGGCAGAAACAAGCTTCCATACTATTTAGCCTTAATTTTTTTTTTTCAATTTAATAGTTTTAGTACAACTTATTTTATTTTAGTTAATTGCCAAGGCAACGTTTAAAATTTACTTTTTTTTATAGCTTGTTTTTATAAGATTTATATTTTTTTCTATTTTATTTCAGATTCATTTAAATTAACAAAAACTATTTTTAATACTTTCTTTTTTTCTTTTTAGTTAACAAAACTCACTGGTTTAGAGGGAAAAAATGGGAAGCAAAAATGATTTGGCTCTTTTATCATAAAGATGTTGCTGCTGTCTTAAAAACATCACTAATAATATTTCTTGCTGTGATATGTGTGGCTACTGGCCATTTTGTAAAAAAAATTAAAATAAAGGGAAAAAAAAAGAATAAAAAAAAAAAGAAAGATAACTGCCGAAGTGGGAAATGAGTGAAAAGTATAACTGCCCCACCTCAAAAACTTATTTTTTTTGCTTGACAAAATGGCACTCAAACCAATCAATTAATCTGAACTGAGTAAACAAGCCATTTTACATTTAAGTTAAGACATTAAGTAAAGTTAACTAAAAAAGTGTTAGTTAGAACAACTGTTGGATTTTATTGCACTTGTAGCATAAAAATTACTGTTATTACGGTTGCACTTTATTTTACAGTATGTGTACAGTGTACTTACCAAAGAAACTACTGTAATATAAGGTAATATAAGGTACATGGGCTAAGGTTAAGTTTAGGGGTAGGTTCAGGGTTAGTACATATAGCTACCAGTTTATTGTAATTACTATAATAAGTACATAGCATGTACATGGGGAACAGGACTGTAAAATAAAGTACTACCATTATTAATATAGTAAGTACATGTAATAACGTGTAATTACGTCACCTTAAAATAAATTGTTACCCTTTGTGCTTATAAAGTGCTTTTTGCTGAACTCTACTCTAAAATCTAATACCTGTCTCATATTCCTTTCTTTTCCATTTGAGACCTTTGAGAGTGTTTTTCATCTGTCTTCCTAAAACATACACCACATTACCTGAAATGTTGTGAGTCCTTCAGTCTCTGTCTAGTCTATCACCTGTATTGCCCTTTGCTTTGCTCTAAGAATGGGCCTATTTCCCACAAGCCTATACCAAAAGATGACAAACAGAATTAAAGCGACTGGAGGGAATTTCGGGACACATTGCTGCTGATATTAAAGGCCACCAAATCTATCTCAGATGATCTCTCGCACTGAGAGAAAAAAAAATAAAAGGAAAAAAAGGAAAAAAAAGAGGGATTCGGAGATATCTGCTGCCCTGGACCAGACAGGTTTTTACCTACAGACTTCTGTCTCTTCTTTGCTTTGATCTTGATGTGTATTTAATTCATGCGTTGTTCTTTGAAGTGAACTTCCAAGTTCTGAGATATTTTGAGGGAAGATGCTGATTATATCCACTACTTTTGGAAGTATTAGAAACAGAATTAGTTTTCAAAAAATCCCTCTTGTTTCATCCCTAAAGGCCGCAGAATGCAACGGGCCAGCCTACGATTTCTTCTGATCCATCCGTGAGATGTGGACTGAATTTTCAGTCCCTCCGTGGAGGAATATTAACAGAACTGTTTATTTCTCGAACATCGACTGCAACACATCGTACATTTACTGGGTTAAATTCCAGTTTTCTCACGGCCTCACAGGAAACAATCAATAGCAATTTCAAGACACCTCAGTTTATGAGAGCAGAGTGAGTTTTCATTGCTTTGACCGCTGAGTTTGTGTTTCAGGAGAGTGTCTGTTTTAGAAAAAAAGAGGATGCTAAAGACTCTAAAATGGATTAGCCTGAGTTTTTCCTACTCTAAAGAAATTAATGCAACTTAAGAGGAATGAAGAAAACGACGCCATGACATTTAAAACAGACGACATTTAGCACACAAAAAAAATAAAAAAATAAAAAATAAATAGAAGATAAAATATTTTACATTTTTGTGAAGAAAATCCAAATGCTTGCTCGTGCAAAACTCACCACCATTGGTAGGTGGTTGCCAGGGTGTTGCGTAGGGTTGCTAGGGTAATCTGGGTGGTTGCTTAATGGACCAAGTTAAAAGAGCTTTGAAGTGGAAATAATAATAATAATCTATAAATGGAACAAAATAATATGCACTTATATTGTCACAGCTGATTTGGTAGTTCTCAGAATGAAGATCAAATGTTAACTTTCTTTAATAAACACTACTCACACGACTACTCACACAAACGAGAACCGACATGAACTGAATGAGACAGGGAATATAAATACACATTGAAACTTAATGAAAGACAGCTGAATGTAATCAGTAACCGAGAAGACTAACTTGGAGGTAATTAAGACTAAAGTGAACTGAAGCACATAAAACAAACATAAAACACAACATAATCCTGACAATAAAGATGATACCGTGTTGCTTGCCTCATGTGAATGCACATGCCGTTCTAGTAACATAAACATATTTAATTTTAAATTTTTTATTTAAATATTTTTAAATTTAAATGAATAACAATGATGATGATAATAATAATAATAATAATAACAATAAAATAGTAAATAAAAAGATTATAACATGAGAAAGAGCTATTAGAATGAACAAACTTTACTGCATCAGATCATTAACACTGTAAATTGCTTAATTTTTCGATTGGAAATTTTGTCTTTCGTTTTAAAAACATACATTGAAACAAAAAAATTTTTTTTGAATGTTTTATGATATTAATAACAATATAGTTGCTACACTGCATAATAATAATAATCCTTTTAATTAATCATTTGATAATAATAATAATTATTATTATTCAGTGTGTCTGAAGGAAAAAATGGCTAATGCTTTAAAAATTAGAGTAACACTATTAACAAGGTTCCATTTGTTAACATTAGTTAAATATATGAGTAAACTTGAATTAAGATGGAAAAATACTTCTGAAACATTTATTAATCAACATTTACTAATACATTATTAAATCAAAAGTTGTATCTGTGAATATTATTTAATAAACCTGAGCCAAAATTAACAATAAATACAATCTACGTTAACAAAGATGAATAAATATTGTAACAAATGTTTTGCTCATAGTTAATTAATGTTAGTTAATGCATTAACATTAACTAATGGAACTTTATTGTAAAGTGTTACCAAAATTAGGCAGCAGTATTTTACCCCGTCAGTGAATGCTATAACCTAAAGTCACGAAGAGATCTGATGCAGAATTGTTAGGTTCATTCTTTGGAAGATGCTGCTTTTCACAGCAGGTCTGTAAATCTGCGGCACATTCTGTTTGTGTTCAGTGTTCCAGCGCTGTGCATTAGCTGAGCTTCTGAGAGCTCTTTCATGTTTCATACGCATCTTTTCAAACTACTCGAGGATGAAACAGCATTCACTAATAACAGTGGACGCCATGATGTCCTTGAAACCCATTTCAGATTTTTGAGTCAATTCTTTTGTGCACTTATTACAGCAAAAAAATACTATAAGAAAGACAAATCTTATAGATGTCTAGGATTGTTGTGTACTTATTCCATTGATCCAAACAGCCCAGAGAACAGAACACATGTCGTATGTTTGAAGAACATTTGAATGTATTGATCATGCTGTTGTCTTTGTATGTGTTTTGTAACCTACATATGGAAGATGGGATGCCGTGGGTAATTCCGCAGGCGTGCAGCAGCTCTATCTGTTCAGATGTACCCGTTTGATTGACAGCTCTTATATAAACAGAGACTCTGTGCATAAGTACCATTTCCCTGAAGACAAAACAAGGGTCTAAATGAATGGTAAAGGTCAGCAGAGGTCAAAGTCATCTTTCAAATGTAGTTTTGCTTCCTAGGCATACATTGCGGTGTGTTGCTGGAAAATAGGATGCCAGAAAGACCTTTTTAAGGGGATATCTGACATTAGACGTGACATTTTGTAACAGGGAAAATAAAAATAAAAATCACATAGACTATTAAGCAAAACTAAAAAATGTAGATTGCACAATAAATTATGCTTCGAATAAATACATGATACAAATTATGAATATATATAAAAAATATAAAAAATATAATTTACATTAAGAATGCATTATGCAACAAAAATAATGATCTGCCACACTCAAAAATAAAGAATGACAAGGAACAAGGGAAACACAAAAGCTATATATGTACACAGAGGAGCTAACAAGACAACAAGGGGCTAACATGAGACAGGTGTAGGTGATTAATCGTCATGTAAACAAACAAGGGTAACTATGGGAACAAACAATACACAAAGCAAACTGGAAAACACAGGAAGTGAACACAGAAAAACACTTCAACATAAAAGTCCTTAAACACAAGAGCATAACCATGACACAAATAAATTGTTAATTTTATATATATATATATATATATATATATATATATACACATACACTGTAAGCTCCACCCACTGGCCCAAAGACGGTCTCCAGTGTCGTGGTCAGAAGGAATTCAGCGTGTAAGTCTTTTCGGGCGCTTCTGGAAAAATCACTTTAATTTATTAAACATTCGATCTCTAATTTTAATTCTGACCCCATAAATTATTTAATCTGACTCCAAATTTAAATGACTCTTTAATTTTTACAGATTTTTTCTCTTAACGGCTCATCAAAAGATGAATTGTGATTTAATTTAGATCTTTTATTATTCTTGACATTCCATACTTTCAGTTATTAATGCATTATGGACCCAATGCCGCATAGAGATCACGTCGGCCGGATCGTGTTTCTCACGGACACAAACTTAGTAATTCTGATTTTAGTCAGTGGATGTAGGGTTTGCTAATACCTCTTAAGTCGGTTGCCTACTGCTCACACGTACAAAAAAGTGTAGTTTATTTGAGCCATTTCCATACAACTTGCTAAATCAGTGATAGACAGAAATCAAAAGGTCTTCAGATGACGTGCCTACTGCTCCGTTCATACATGCGCCTTTAGTTTGACCTACCTTAACTAAGATTTGCGGTAGCATCAGCCTCCTTAATTTACTAAAATAATGATTTCAGAATACTTCAGAATAAATCAAGATGTAACATTTATTTTGCCAGGCAGGGTTAAGCATCAATTAAAAGGATTAAACAGAATACACAATACATAACTGATCAGACAAACATAATTCAAAATGCAATATCTAAAATAGTTTAAAAGAGTCAGCATACCTGGCAATAGAGACACACAGCAACAGTGTGGGAAGTTCTGTTTACAGATGCTTCCTTGAGTGGTTTGCCAATTCCCTTTAAATACCCAAGTGGAACAAAAGAACAATAAACATCTAGCACCCAAGTATTTATTCAGCTTTTGCTGGACCCTTTCTCGTGCCCCAAGTGGTCACGCCTGAGTTTGGGGGATAAACACAAATGGTTATCTATTATCTTTATTGGGGCATCTCTCCACATCAGAAGAACAGGCATTGTTTTCTTTGTTCTGACTGTTCTGCTGCTGCGGGAATGAAACTTCTTTACCATTCGCACCAGAAGTATTTATTTTGACCTCTCATAAAACAACTGGAGACAGTAGGTGTGTGTGTTTTGCATGACTGACTGAGACCTGGAGGGGAGAAGATAGTGTGAGGGGTCAGGAACTCAGCATGGGGGGAAGAGACGAGATTGGAGAAGTTGTGTTGTACTCTCTGCCCCATAGATCTCTTCTTCAGATAAGTGAGTTTTATTGTTTTATTGCAGGTTAGAATTCTTGAATTCAGTCTTAGTAAAAATCCATCCTTACAACACTCACCTAAAGGATTATTAGGAACACCTGTTCAATTTCTCATTAATGCAATTATCTAATCAACCAATCACATGGCAGTTGCTTCAATGCATTTAGGGGTGTGGTCCTGGTCAAGACAATCTCCTGAACTCCAAACTGAATGTCAGAATGGGAAAGAAAGGTGATTTAAGCAATTTTGAGTGTGGCATGGTTGTTGGTGCCAGACGGGCCGGTCTGAGTATTTCACAATCTGCTCAGTTACTGGGATTTTCACGCACAACAATTTCTAGGGTTTACAAAGAATGGTGTGAAAAGGGAAAAACATCCAGTATGCGGCAGTCCTGTGGGCGAAAATGCCTTGTTGATGCTAGAGGTCAGAGGAGAATGGGCCGACTGATTCAAGCTGATAGAAGAGCAACTTTGACTGAAGTAACCACTCGTTACAACCGAGGTATGCAGCAAAGCATTTGTGAAGCCATAACACGCACAACCTTGAGGCGGATGGGCTACAACAGCAGAAGACCCCACCGGGTACCACTCATCTCCACAACTAATAGGAAAAAGAGGCAACAATTTGCACAAGCTCACCAAAATTGGACAGTTGAAGACTGATGAGTCTCGATTTCTGTTGAAACATTCAGATGGTAGAGTCAGAATTTGGCGTAAACAGAATGAGAACATGGATCCATCATGCCTTGTTACCACTGTGCAGGCTGGTGGTGGTGGTGTAATGGTGTGGGGGATGTTTTCTTGGCACACTTTAGGCCCCTTAGTGCCAATTGGGCATCGTTTAAATGCCACGGCCTACCTGAGCATTGTTTCTGACCATGTCCATCCCTTTATGATCACCATGTACCCATCCTCTGATGGCTACTTCCAGCAGGATAATGCACCATGTCACAAAGCTCGAATCATTTTAAATTGGTTTCTTGAACATGACAATGAGTTCACTGTACTAAAATGGCCCCCACAGTCACCAGATCTCAACCCAATAGAGCATCTTTGGGATGTGGTGCAACGGGAGCTTCGTGCCCTGGATGTGCATCACACAAATCTCCATCAACTGCAAGATGCTATCCTATCAATATGGGCCAACATTTCTAAAGAATGCTTTCAGCACCTTGTTGAATCAATGCCACGTAGAATTAAGGCAGTTCTGAAGGTGAAAGGGGGTCAAACACAGTATTAGTATGGTGTTCCTAATAATCCTTTAGATGAGTGTATATATCCTCATTTTTTTCTTCATGTAAACTGAACAAGCAAAAGTTTTGCATCATATCTACTACTGCTGCAGATTATAAAACATGGAACTGACCAATCAGCAACCAGATCCTGTTAATTAGTCCTTTTTTTCAATGGAAGACTTGGACACTTCCATTGTTCCACTTCCACGGGGTTCTGTGTGATTTACAATAAAAAGACAGACTTCACAGATAATTTGATGAGGTCCTAAAAATGACTCTATGCTACCACAGACCAATGATCCTGCCCTGATCTCTAAAAATAAAACCTTCATCAGTCAAAATGATTGAAATTAAGACCTGGCGGAAATTACAGACACAGTTGGACACATTTCCTGAAGAATGTTCTGGAATGTGAAATTCTATTAGCATAATTTAACATGTATTAATAATGGATCTTCTTGGGTACAAATGAGTTCTGATACTCCAGGGGAGAATCTGAGTTTAAGAACAGTTAATCACAGACTTTGGTCCAATCTGTGCCACAGAACTGCTGGCATGGGAACTTTATAACACAACACAGACCTTTGACTGAAATAGTTTGAATGGATGTCACAATACACCATATTAACAGTGAACACAGTGGCCATAAAGCAGTTGGTCCCAGATATCACTGGAGCCAGAGCCAGCGGTGCTCATTCACGTCCTGGAGGAAGAGGTAGAATAATACAAAAGCTCTGTGTGTATGCTTGTGCCAGATCTGCAGTGAAAGGGAAAATGGCATTGTAACAAAGACACTGGTCTGCTTGGTGAGGTCTTTTATAGCTCACTCACTGTCTCTTCCTCTCTCCCCTCGCTGAGTAGTTTCTGCACTGCTCCAGGCTTTGATCAGAGATGCCATGCTGAAGGTATAATGCTGTGTAAAGTCTCTTCTCCTCAGAGTCCAACACTTTCATCTTGTCCTAACCTCCAGATCAGTCTGTCACCCTGCAATGATGCCTTTGCTGTCTGATGAGGGGTCTGATAACATGTACTGGGTCCTGTGATGTGATGACAGTCGGGCCATGTATCTGTTGTATATCAGTTGTCAGTGCTACATATTCCTACGACAGCAGAGTTGAGGGAAAACATATGTGAAGAATTAAATTCAAAAAGCCACATGCAGAGTGAAATGCACATGAAAAGTGTGTCAGAATTAACAAGTTCATTAAAAATGCAAATAACCGTCAGAAAACATTTTCTTTACATTATATAAACAAGGCCATGAAAAAAACCACAGCTTAATTTAGACTGCAAAATTTAAGTAGGCACAATCTTCAAACTATTTTCAAGAATTTAAACATTTAAACCTTTTCAGATCAAAGGGTTTATGTGCAACATACATTGTCAAGCGTGTCTAAACTATTGACCAGAAGAGTATTTGTTAGTAGGCCTTGGTATCAAGATTTGATTTGATTCGATTCTTAGTCTTCCTTCATCTAGATTCTTATTCAATTTGATTGTAGTCTGATATTGATTTGATTAGGAATGTTTCAGCTTTGCTTAGATACAAAATACATTTTATCTGCACAATCAAGTGTGTCCAAACTGGTGGGGTATTTATTAGGGCTGTGACACAAAAATTGCATCTGATTTGTTTCTGGTCAAATCAAAGTGTTAATTTGAGTAGATTTTGATTCAATTTCTTTCAATTCATTAGAATACTGATATTGACTACATTTGCATGCAGCCTCATAATGTGATTATAATAAAATTTAGTTTTTTTAATCAGGGGCAACACACAAAATATATGAAAAGATGTCAAATGTGCCAAATTTAGCCAGATTGGCTTCATTTTCATTAAGCTCATGAACATAGTAAAATATGTTGCGTATGCTGAATTTAAATGACAAAACCCAGGCATGTAAAACACTTATTGCATGCATTCCACTCTGACCAAAGTGCGCATGTGCTTGTGGTGTACATGGATGACGCTGTCAGGCGCAGATTCGAAAACATAGCATTAAAGAAGGCATCACACTTTTGGGTTGTACAACATGAATATAATGCATGGTCAAAAACATCAAAATGAAGAAATTTTTAGGAGCGCCACCCCAAAAAATTCAATACGTCCATAGAAATGGTGGCCAGTAGCACACTTACATGTGAGATCATCCTTTGTCCTGTGCTTTGGGGTATGTGAATAATGGTGGTAAAAAATGACCACAATTCTTAGTGAATAATCAGAATAATGTAAATTATATGGGACTGAAGAGGATTGCTTGTGGCATATAAACATTTTACTGTAATTGAGTCCTTATTCTGATTATAAAAAAAAAAAAAATCACATTATTGATTTCACAGCACCAAAATTTCAGTAGTCTGTAGCAATTCCAGATTGTGAATGGTTAATAAACAGAAAGCTAATAATCACTAAGTCTGTCGATCTCTAAAGCGCAAGCTCACTGAATTTTGCAGTATTGCAAAAACTCGTTATAACAAAAAAGCTGTCTTGATTGTAATAATCTCTAATTTACATCATGTTTACACTTTGTTGGTTATAACGAAAGGATTTGCAAGCGTGCGGCTCGTATTGAACAAAACAAAACCTTTTCAGTGGTATACATGCATGTTCAACTTTTATTGCACCTCTTTGATTTCTCATTATATGATATCATTATATATGTCTCATAAATCCTGCTCACAAAGGTTAAATTCATCCCACATGTCATGTGAGATTAGTTTATACTAATGATCTGGGAATCATTCTGTGAGAATGGATGCGGACGGTTATATAATCTGGTGTGAAGCAATGCAGGGTTAATATTCTCTGTGTAAAGTTATGCACAGTAAGTTCTTTCACGTAAAGTTATGGAAGGTTTCCTCTGCCTGAAGTGATGAAAATATTCTTATGACATTTCTAGATGGGGTTAATTCTATATCCTTTTAGTATTACCTTCTAGGTGCAAAGTTATAGAGCTTTCAATACTCAGTTTCCTCAATACACTTTATGAAATAAGGAGAATCAGGTGACTTATTCTTTTTTTTTTTGCATTACTGAAGAATTATATTGAATAACTCACCATATGTGTATGTAGCACACTGTTGTTGCACAATGTCCATTCATTTCTAACTGAAAAGGAGAAAGAATGGATGATTAGAGAGAGCATTGTAGGATAAATGAAATGAGCTCGCTTAATTAGAATACAATTAACATGCTAATTACTTTGCTTTCATCTGAAGAAGGCACAGTGATATGGAGGGAGAATGGCCAGCAAAAGCCTCACACAAACTCACGCACGCACACAAATAGAGGAGAACAGAGGTGGGTTTTGCTTGTTGGAGGTTCCCTGGTCAATATCTGTGGACACTGCTGGGATAAATAGTCACTCAGCATGGAAAACAAACCCACACATATTCATTCAGTATGCAAGACACATCACACACACTCAACATGCAAGACAAATCGATATGTCAGGAACAGCCTTTAGCAGTGTGCTACATCAGATTCTCTCTCTCTCTCTCTCTCTCTCTCTCTCTCTCTCTCTCTCTCTCTCTCTCTCTCTCTCTCTCTCTCACACACACACACACACACACACACACACACACGTTTGCTCGAGCATGTGGAAGAAATCTTTAAAGGACATGCTGAAACCATGTCAGTTTTGACTGTTGGATGTTTAAGTGCTCCATGCTTTGAACGGACATGTAGTGCATCACCTAAAGAACACACAAAAGAAAACATGCTTTGTTCAGACATGTCAACTAATGATTGGTAGGCTCTACTGAAGTACATGAAAGTAGGTACAGAGTTGGTTCATTAATTCTCTGAATCACTAATGACACACATTTACAGTTAAGATTTAAAAATGTTTAGAATGTTACGTGCACTTAAAGATTAATGAATGTGTCACAACACAGTGTATCGCACTCTTCTGTCTATGGAGCTGCATAGCTGCAGACCAATCAGAGTGCTTAAGATGACCCCTGTCCATCATTGAAAGTGCCTACAATGCAATGCGAGCATCAGAACTAGACTTTGGAGCAGTAGAAGAAGGTTGCCTGAGTACCATTGTCTTGTCCATGGACTGCCGTGTACCTGGAGAAGAGATTGCACCAGGATACACTGTGGGACGATGACAAGCTGTTGGAGGGAGTGTGATGCTCTGGACAATGTTCTGCTGGGAAGTCCCCAGATCTCAATCCAATTGCGCATTTATGGGATGTGCTGGACCAACAAGTTCGATCCTCTGCCACTTCACCCTGCAACCAACAGGACTTTAAGAATCTGCTAATGTCTTTGTGCCAGATACCAAAGGACACCTTCAGGGGTCTTGTAGAGTCCATGCAATTCCAGTTCAGACAAGTCTTTAGAGGGAGAATCAGTTAAAAAATGTGTGTCTCTGAAGTATAAAAAAAATAAACCTGGAGCATTCTGGGAAAAATTGCACAAATCTGCTGAGCAGAAACCAGGAAGCTAGCGGTCACAAAATAAGAAAATCCTTTACACTGCTCTGCTGTCCAGCAAAGAATAAGACCTAAATGCAAGCTGGGTTGATCCCCTGCATATGCTGAAGTAGAGGCAGATAAATGCTTACCCATGCATGCAGCAATAGCAAATATGGTGCGTGGGAGGAGAGGTTCTGGCTGAGCACAAGTGTTTATAACCCAGCGTGGATAAATGGTTTGTGGGATGAATTCTGCATTGAGAAATTCTGCCCTTTGACATCATTTTATATTGCATGTTCCTGGTTAGTTACTCCGGTTTTTCATTTTGGCTGTATACTCTCAGCAATTAAATGTCTGCATACCAAACTACTCAGTACCTAGAGAAGTCTTTGCATAATTTAAATCCCATTTTCAGGCATCCAACCATTTGTGAATTATGTGTCACCTTCAGTTAAATATGATTTGTGGAGATTCCTCTTCAAGAAAACATTTATTCACAAGGACAATTAAGAGCAAATGCACGGATGCACGATCTCTCCTAACACGCAAATGAAACCAAACAGAATGTCATTCTGACAGGCTTCCCGGCATCACCCTCAATCACATCCACAAAGGAAATCAATTTGTTTTTATGCAATATTTTATGACAATGAGACATCAAATGAGCAAGCTCTAGCAATTTGAATATGTAATCTGCTTGTTCTCTTTACACTGGGACTGACTGCAACATCCTAAAATGAAGATCAAACTTGTCAAGTACCTTATTTGCAAGCTGCTTATTGCAAATATGTTACTGATTCTTGGTATTAGTGTTTTGAACAACCCATAAGCCACAAAAAAAGAAAAGAAAAAAAAAGAAATTTTGGTACAGCTATGGACATGTGACACCTCAAACTATGGGTTTGTTGAGCAGAAGTGTGCTATTACATTTCTAAGCAATCTGACTTACATTTTCTGCTTATTGGTCAATAAAATGGGCGAAAGAATCCGTTGGACAGGAAGTTTTTAAAGACTTTTCTGTCAGGACGACTATAGTCAAAGATGATTGACAATTATCATAATGTTTGGATTGGTGGTATGGTTCTATTCTGGGCAAGAACTCCCCGCCCATCCATGCAGTCTATAAGAGCTGGGAGTGCAGCGATAACCCTCTTATGGTAAACAGAACAGAACCAACATAAATGTATTGCTGACATCATTAATGTTCTTAATGTCAACAATTTAATGTAACAAAAAATGTATATCAAAGTATCAGTAGGCCAAATCCTGACTGGACGAGAGGAGGAGCTGGGGATGGAGCGTAATTATCTCCTGAGAAATGCGATAAAGCTGCTGAATAAAACTGCATGGACCTTATTGTCACAGATCACCCTAGCCACCATCCTCTGCACTACACATCCCAGCATCCATCCTGGTTCCCACCTGCACGTCATTCTTCATCACACTCACCTGCATATCATCTTCACCCCTTATCACCTCCTCTATAAATGCACTCATCTCACCTCAGTTCCTGGTCCGACCTTGATTGTTCATGTTTGTTTGTGTTATGTGGACTCCCTGTCTCCAGCACCTTCCTCGATAACCCTTAGGACTCCACTACCCTGCTCACCTCATCTAATCCTTTGTATCCAATGAATATCACCATTCACCATCATTCTTCCTCTTCTATGTCCATATGACCGTGACACTTATATAGGGATGCTGTTAAAGGCATCATATTCCTACAGGTGTAGATCAGCTGATGTGAGCTTGACTGACATGACCTGCCAGAGCTTGAAAAATAACAAGTTGAGTTAACTTAAACAAATAAGGCAATGAAGCCGCAAAGCATTTTTGAGTTTACTCAACTACAGTGTTCAAAGTTGTGCCAATTCATTTTTGAAGTTTGCTAAACTTATTTAAGTTAATTATACCTTCCTCAGTAAGTTCATCTAACTAACAGTCTAAAAAAAAAAAGAAAAAAAAAAAGAAGTTGAGTAAGCCCAACTACAGAGGCCTGAAGTTCAGTAAACTAAAACAAACTTTGCAGCTGGTTGCCTAAATTTTTTAAGTTGATTCAACTTACTTTCTCCAAATATTTTCTCCCAGATATTTCTATAGCTCATCCAAATGGGTGAACAAATCATAATGTAAATACAACACAGTACAAAAGACATTGCCATCATTACTGAAATTATTTAATGACAATTCTGCAAAACAGCACATTTTCTGTCTGCATAAGGTACAGATACTCCTTTAAGATTTATATAAAAAAAAGATTATGCACTTAATTAGAGTACAAACTGGAAGAAATAAGTGCTCAATCTTGGAAGCGGTTAATGTGTCGTCCCTCAGTAAGAATCAATGAGGCCACAATATTGCGCAGCTTCTGGCCGTGAAACCACACAGATTTAAATTCCTGAAGAAATGGTATAACCTTTCACAGGTGAGAATGTGTTGGTTTAAGGTTTTTTATGTATCAAATTTTAGGTTTTTATGGTAACTTTTCAATGTTGTGTTAGCCACGCCTTTGTCTTGTTTATTGTGTAAGTTAAGCAAAATCATCTGCTGAAGTCTATTGTTGGAGACGCACAGTCTTCGACTGTTCCAATATGGCCGACGGCTTACACATATCGTGCAGAAACAGATGCTAATGAGTATATTTCAGCGGTGATTGATTAGTGTGAGCTCTCCAATTGGGTCAGTAACCCAGGTAATGTTCTCAGAAATTTGGGCAAGGTTCTTTTAAAGTTATGAACAAACATTCTTCCAGTAACATTAATAGAATGTTTGGTAAAAGTTATAATAATTATATTTTAATCATTTTAATAATTAGCGATTAGCGCAAAAACATTATTTCTCCATTGTTAATACAATGATTTGTTCTGAAACGTTTAGTAACACTTGTTACTTATTCCAGAATGTTCAGAGAACATTCAAAAGTAACTTTACCATAATGTTTGCATAATAATAAAATGGAACGATTGCATAACCAAGAAAAAAACGTTTTGAACATTAAGAGAACATTCACAAAAAACGTTTTCATTACTTGAACAGTAGCGAAATATTCTTATTTTTGTCAGCTGGGAAGCAATCACTACATCCAACCTGAACATCCTAGCAACCACACAGCACCACGCTTAATCCATGCAAATTAAATATGAATTCATAAAAAATGACAGATGCCTTCCCAAATGTGCAGTGAAACTAAAGAAAAAGAACAAATGTGATGTATTACTGAATCTCAAACAGCCATCATTCACATTTTAAAGCAAAATATCTAGGAAATTTTCGACTCTTCGAGTGCGCAGAGAGTGTGTGCACTGAAGGAGACAAAGGAATTTGTAAATATAAGATTATGCTGTTCCAGTGCTGTATTCAGGTAGAGATGAGATAAGGTAGGTTGACATGTCTAGTATGTTGAGTCTGAGTAGTTTTTATAACAAGGAAAGTACATATAAGATTGTAGTGCTGAATATAGTGTGGGAAAGCATAAGCAGGATAAATCATCAAAGAGCTTTTATATTTTGTACTTATAATAAAAAATGTTTTCAAACAACACCTATTGAATCAAATGTGCACAGAAAATGATAAAATAAATATTTGTAGAGAGCAGTGCTATTTTTCTGCCTCTCCTGTGGTTCAGCGTGCGTCCGGGCATCAGGGCATCAGCAGGATGAGAGATGGCAGATATCCCAGGAGAGCTGCCCTTTAGCAAACATCTCAGCGTCCGTCTGGGTGGACATTCCGCTGATCCTAGACCAGCGTCAGACACCGTTCCACCCGTCTTAAAATATCACCACTGCTATAGTAACAACAGCATAAAACTGATTTCATATCAGCATCAACAACCTCTGCCCACATTGACATGCTGTGACATTCTCTGACCGTACCACTCCTTTCAAAACTGTCACTATGACAAAAACTAAATGTCACTGATGGAGAAAATAAAACAGGAAAGTGACTTTTGTGGCCTGTAGTTCATTTCCGTTAGATTTGAGGTCATCTGTCTGCTAGTGTTCTCCTAAAATTAGACAATTATTTATAGCTGAATTCCACAAGCGTTCAAATAAGATTTTTAGTGTTTGAAAGAAGTCTCTTATATTCACCAATGCTACATTTATTCGAGCAGATTTAAAAAAAAAAATTATTATTGAATTACTATTATACAGTAGTTTTTATTAATATTTTGAATCAGATTTTCTGAGTTTCTGTCATTTTTAATAGTTTTTATTTAAAAAAAAGCTTTTTTTATTTTTATTTTTATTTTATTTTCAGTTTTAGTTCATCAAGTTAAACTAAATTAAAATGAGAAATGTTATCATGGCAAATAGCTGAAATTAAATTTATATTTTATTTTATTTCAGGTAATGTTTATTTTATTTCAAGTATAATTTTTTTTATGGTTTTGCTTTCAGTTTTAGTTCATTAAACTATAATAACCCTTTCAAAAACAAAGTAAAAACAATACAATTGTGAAATATTATTACGATTTAATATAATGTTTTCTATTTTAATTTATTGTAAAAATTTAATTTATTCCTGTGATGGGAACGCGGAATTTTCAGCATCATTACTCATATACACATATTAGACATTATTCTAATATTTTCGAGGAAACTCACATTTTTTTATTAAATGTAAAAAAAAAAAAAAACATTTAATTGAACTAAATATTTTTTAAGCTTTAAATTGAATTTGGCAGCCATTAAAAAAAAACACAGGCCTTCAGAGAAAATGCAAGAACAAATACCATCATACATTATGAACATGTCTCTCTTTCTCTATTGTGATTTTAAGCAGATGTTTGAAAACAATAACTATGACCTCAGCGGGAGCCAGTTCTTCAGGGGATTCAGCGCTGTATATGGTGGACTGTGTCTTTAAAGTGGAGATCTGGATTGAGCAGCTCCTCCATACACACAGTCACAGGAGAGTGAAAGTGGGCCATATAGGCTACGGAGCGGGAACATAACGTTACTGTGCAAAGGGAAAAAATAATGAATTACAGCCCACATGCTTTCTAAAAATAATACGGCTGAGGTGAAGAAGCAAAGAAACAGAAATATTAGTAAATCATGAGAGAATGTAATTACATTTCACCTGTATGAGAGTAAAAAAAAAAAACTGTCTCAGCATATAGAGTATTGAATTTATTACAGCAATAAAAAAAACACTCATAAGATGTAAATTAAGAATGCGGAAAAGGAATATAGACATATGAATTATTTGAAGGAATAAAGAAAGCAGCTGTTCATACACTTTCATGCTGTGAATTAATTAAATGAAAATGTGCCTGCTATGAAAGCACGTCCATAAAAGTCAGCAAACGGAAGTTAAGATACTCCTTTCTTCCCTTTGTGACATAAGTGAAGCGGCTTCTCGAATAAGAAAGAAATCAGGAATAGACTGGATGGTTAATGTAGGCTGTCCCGCCCTCACGCCAGTCAGAGAAGAGATGTCACTGCAAGAGAGAGGGGAAGTTATTTTGATTAAAGATTAAAAGGGCACACACATTTAAAAAATATATATTATGTGCATGGATAAATGATTTTTCGATAAATGCTTCAATATTTCATAACAAACAAGATTTGTCAATTTGGATTTTATGGTGAATTTAACCTAACCTGTATGATAGGACAAAGTGGCACAAGAAAAGAAACCCCTCAAATTGCACGAATGTCATTGTATCAGATAACAGAATACCACAAAAGAAAGATAGCATAATCTTATTTTTCAAGTAACTTTTCCCTAAAATGTGGTTTTAAGTTTTCAATAAGAATTTGACTCATCACAATGGTGGATAATGATGTCAAACTTGCATTGCAAATGCCATATTGCAAAAAACAACAACAACAACAACAACAACAACAAAAAAACTATGTTCTAAGAAAAGATTTTTCATCATTTTTTTTGTTGTTGTTGTATAATGCAATAATTTATTCATATAATTTTAAGTGCAATTATAGTTTTCAAATATTTTTTTGGGGCCACTATGCTTGTAAGCCTTCTTAGTGAAATTCACTTTTGTACACTCTCAATTTTTCCCATAATGTGCATTTAGGTTACATTTTATTTTGCTGTTCATGCCATCATTTTAATTGCGTGTTAAAAGCAGAATTCTCATTCAGACGTGCTCTTCTATAAGCGTGATGCTGAGCTCGAGGGTAAATGCTTGTGTGTGTGTTTTTAGAAAGTCTGCAGACACTAGTAACAAACGTAAAAAGAGGCTAAGGAAAAAAGACAAATGTATTAGGGTGCAGAGATTACTGTTTATAGAAGCTATGAGGAGGTGATGAAAGAAGTAGAAGCAATTGTAGAGGAACGATTCCCGGGCGAGAAACATCTTAGAAGGAGTAGAAGAGATTACTTTGATGCGAGATGCATAGCCTGTTTTATTAATGCATCAAGAATGTGTTTGCATTATTACGTAAATATTCAAAACATGATCTCATTTAATTGCCCTGACCACAATATTTATTTTCCATTTATCGTCAAGCTTCTACTCCAAGGTGTTTTAGTCTTCATCATATTGTCCTTCTTTTATGTAACCGCTGCCACCTGTACAGAGTGAAGTGACCGCTGGTGTAATTAGCGAGCGTATGTATTTTGACAGGTCTCCACAGGTGGTTCTTCTGCTGCTGATGTCCTGTGGGTGTGAATAAAGGCCAGCATATGATCTCTAATTCCCTCCAGCAGACTTTTAATACCCAGCAAATCATTACAAACTTGCACGCGTAAAATTAATGATTCTGCCATTAGAAAAATGGGAAAAAATTACTCTTGTGTTGCGTCTGACACATCATTTTGCTAAAGTGTCAAATCTCTGAAGAAATTAAGCAATTGTTTATAAACGAGAATTACATTTTACTGAAGCATGACAGTGTGCAGATGGTAGAATCAATTTTTGACATTTTCACAAGAAACACTTAATTATTGGAGCTTGCTAAGCGTAAACATCACCATTATTTTAGCTTTAGTCTCCCATAGCCAGACATTTGACTTACAGAACAAAGGTAATCACTGCAGCTTTTTCTAACCAAAAACTGCCCATTTATGTTTGTGTCTTGTTTGGGTTAAACAGACGTTTGATCTAAACCCCAACCCCAAACTTTAATTTGTAATCTGTTCTGCATTTATGGACGTTTATCATGCATCATAAATGCTGTACCTCTCTAAGCAATCTTATATGATGTGACGGGCAACAACAAAAATCTCATAGACTTACACTGAAGGAGGGATCTGAGCCATATCTAGAGACCAGAATATTACAGAGGTATAGCAACACTCTCACAACCAGTGTTGGAGAAAGTTACTTTTAAATGTAATGCATTACAATATTGCGTTGCTCCCTAAAAAAAGTAACTCATTACTTTTTGTGGAAATGTATGCGTTACGTTTCTTTGCGTTACTTTTTCTCATCTGGGTTAGGCTTCCTTGTTTG